>NC_083278.1:26863797-27198420 GCF_963506605.1 Zootoca vivipara | reverse complement strand
TAGCATCCAGCGATGTGAAGCACAGGACAAAGTTTGTGGTTCCAACCCAGCAGAGGTTTCTTCCTAAGGCAAAAGATAAAAGGGAAATAATGCAGCCTATCTGTCTCTCATGAATTCTCCCTTCCCTGTATATCCTTGGATATACAGAACTAGATTTGTTGCCCCCTTCACCTGGCTTCTGTTTCAGCTTAGCTTCCAGCTGAGATACTATTGCAATGGTCTTTGTTTCAGTCCCCATCAACTCTGCCCTTATGTCTTGCTGGGGATAAGGCAAGGCACATTGCCAGTTGTGCCACTCACTAGGGTTGGGAGACAAATTCGGTCTGGTTCTCATCTCAGTGCATTTTTTTTCTGTTTCATGTATTTTGCTTTGTAGCAGCTTTGGCTACACAAAAATGAATATTAGCACCCATAATTTCAATGTAACCCTACTGAATTTGCATTTCCCAAGCAAATACGTGAACTAAAGCACAACTCTCTTTAGAAACTAGCACTTCTCCAAATTCTGCAATGCAGTTCTCGACCCTTAGAATGTTTACGGAAATGCATATATTAGAGGGAGGTGTGCATAAAAATTGAAATACAAGTGAAAATAACATGTAAAATGCATTACATCAGGGGTAATTGCTTGCAAATGTGTGTTCATTGGGAGAAGTGAGCACTAAAATGCTTTTTTTAAAAAAAAGGAAACTGATGCAGAAATGTGATTGGAAAAATTAGAAACCAAGAAGTCAACAATGAAAGATTCATCCATCCCTATCCTTAGCATGAAGCTTTGTATTCTTTTATCCACTCCTTCCTGGAATCATCCCTCTCTCTAGTGGCGACTGGTGGTGCCCATGGGGAATGGTAGGGTGGGAGGCAGGGAGACTAGCAGTAAGTAGAGCCAGAGTCAGTGACAGGCAAATGCCATCTAATGCTAGATTAAACCCCATTTTCCTGCTCGTTTTGGAGTCCTACAAGGGCAACACTGAGATTACAGAAGAATCATAGAATCATAGAGTTGGAAGAGACCACAAGGGCCATCCAGTCCAACCCCCTGCCAAGCAGGAAACACTATCAAAGCATTCCTGACAGATGGCTGTCAAGCTTCTGCTTAAAGACCTCCAAAGAAGGAGACTCCACCACACTCCTTGGCAGCAAATTCCACTGTCGAACAGCTCTTACTGTCAGGAAGTTCTTCCTAATGTTTAGGTGGAATCTTCTTTCTTGTACAGTGGTTACCTCTACTTACGAATTTAATGCGTTCTGAACGCACATTTGTAAGTTGAAAAAAATTGTAAGTCGAATCCCATAGGAATGCATTGGGAGAAAAAAATTGTAAGTAGAAGCAACCCTATCTAAAAATTCGTAAGTAGAAAAAATCCTATCTAAACCGCATCCAAGATGGCGGACGGAGCTCCATTCGTAAGTAGAAACATTCGTAAGTAGAGGTACCACTTTAGTTTGAATCCATTGCACCATGTACGCTTCTCTGGAGCAGCAGAAAACAACCTTTCTACCTCCTCTATATGACATCCTTTTATATATTTGAACATGGCTATCATATCACCCCTTAACCTTCTCTTCTCCAGGCTAAACATACCCAGCTCCCTAAGCCGTTCCTCATAAGGCATCGTTTCCAGAGAAATCTGCCACAAGCAGTCACCACCTGATCTGGTTCTAAGGAGGCATTCAGGTGAAAAATGGTGGTGTTTGAGGCCAGACTGGGTGGGAAAGGGGGCAGTGCCCCATTCGCCCATCTCTGCATCACCTCAGAAGCTCTGGCTGACTCCCTCCCCACATGCTACCATTCCAAGGGGAAGCAATTGTTTGGTGGCATCTTTACAATAGTCCTTGAGATGAAGACATTGGATTCATACCTATGATTCCAAGTGGCAAGGACTTAGAGGACTTTGAGTGAGACGTTTAACAAGTGCTTCTTGGAGCTGTCCTTTTCACTCATGCCCATACAGTTAAATCTGATACTGCAATGCCACAATTTCTCACACTGCAGGCAAGCAATCATTCGCCTTGTTTAATTGTATCTATTGAATGATACCAGCCGACCCCCCCCTGCTGCTTAAAAACTGGCTTATCACATTTTGTTCAGCATGGCAGCAGCATCTACAATCTTATAAATGGATGGCGCACAATCCATTAGCATTTTTAGACGCATTAGTGCCTGCACAAACATGCCCAAAGCTCTTATTATCCTCCTTTTACACTTCCAATAACATTCAGATTGAAATGTGCCTCTACCTCGTCATTTAGATGTTGCTTCACTCTCTAAGTTTTAGGGAAAACAACCACACAGAAACAAAATAATCAAAACAACCTGCTGGATTCAAGCATTAAAAGTACAGTGTAAGGAGCAAGCAGGCAAAGGAAGTTTAGAAAGAAAAGGGGGGGAGGGTGTCCTTGGGTCAATGATTTTATGGAAGGCATTGTAACCATACAGCTGCAGCTACTATTTCTAAACCACAACAAGATCTGCAGTGGGGTAAGGGCAGAGGTGAGCCTGATACAGACACACATTCTCCCGTGGAAGCCTGCAGATGAATGTTCTGCTTTACCAACCATGCATGCATGTTGTGTTAATCACTTGTAGGGTAACCATAAAGGTAATGCGGGTTCTCTATCATAGAGAGCACGCTTTGCGGTGGGGGCTAGCAAACCACTCCTGAGTCAAAGGTGGGGGCCATGAGTGGCCACCGTCCGGTTGGACCTGGGCTGTTGTTGGGCAAAATAGCATGTTGCAAGTGGCAAGTCCAGCCCCTGGGGTATAAATGGCTAAATGCTTGGTTTCTTTTTTCTCTTTGGCTGCATTTCTGATCCCCACCCTCCCTCCGCTGTTTTTAGGCCTCTGTGTTGACACTGCTGTGCCTCTCAAGGGGTCGCCTGTATTCAGGGGCCTGGTAGGAATTTTTTCCATTTGGCTGATTGGCTGGTGCCATCTGGTTTTTTGCCTACTGCATAGCAAATAGTCACAACTTGTAAGGTTGGCGGTTAGGCATTGGTTATTTTGGTTGTATTAAGGGGTCTTATTGATTCTGTTGGCCCCAAGTTAATGCCTGCGTGGTGGGGGAAATCCCGGTCAGGAATACAGGGGCTCTATGCTGTGTCCGTAACCCCAAGGTAGGGGACCAGGACGGCATATTGAGGCCCCTGGGAGCCTGAAGGGAGAGGGGAGATTTCATTGCACCTGGGTCCCTGTCTCTCCCTGTAGGATTTCCCCGTGTTGACAAGGCAAGTTATTATTATTTCTGTCCTTAGGTGACAGTTGAGAACCAATGCCTACGCAACCACTCACATGTTTTGTATTAAATAAAAGTTGTGGCCAAATTCATGCCAAAAAACCATTAAACAAAATTCTGTCTATGTGGTGAGTTATTTGAGGGGTGGTTTTGGGGACCTCCACACGCAAAGGGACCCCCGACCATTAGGTCCAGTCGTGACCGACTCTGGGGTTGCAGCGCTCATCTCGTGTTATTGGCCGAGGGAGCCGGCGTACAGCTTCCAGGTCATGTGGCCAGCATGACTAACCCGCTTCTGGCAAACCAGAGCAGCACATGGAAATGCTGTTTACCTTCCAGCTGGCGCGCTACCTATTTATCTACTTGCACTTTGACGTGCTTTCGAACTGCAATGGCACTTTTAACAGCACTGCATTCTCTGTTAAACTCACATCTTGCTTACTGTAAATGGACTCTAGTGGGCCTACCCTTAAAGATATTCTGCTACTTCTGCACGTAGTTGTGTAACATCTATTCTACAAGCTGGGCACTGGTTGCCCATCTGTTACCAAACCCAATTCAAGGCGTTAGTTTGGGTTTACAAAGCACCAAACGACTTGGGACCCAAGCAACCTGTCTAAGCATCTTTCCATATATTGAATGGCCCAGGCCTTGGGATTGGTGGAGGAAGGCGGCTGCTTGCTGTCTTGATGGCAGGAACAGCACACTTTGTGGTGCCCAGGCTTGGAATTTACACCTCCTAGGGACTTGGATGACGACAACATTATTAAGCATCTGCCAGCTCACTAGATCATATGTGTTCTCTCATTGCCTTTAGAGATATTTAAGATATTTTGGTTTCAACTAGTGCTTAAGGTATTTCTGATCTGCTGCTGTTTACCTGTAATTGTTTTATATTGGATTTTATACTGTATTAGTATTGCATGTTTTCATTCATCTGCATTTTGGTTTCAGATAATAATGTGGAAACCAGCCCGTGATTTTTATGGAATATTGTCCCATAATCGGCATTGTGCTTGAAAGAGCAATTGCAATAACAAGAAAAGAGAAAATATGTTTATTTTAATATCTTGCCGTTCGAGAGACATTGGTTCGGCTTGAAGGTCTTAATGGAATTAACGACTATAATATGCTCACAAGATACAGGGATTTACTCTCATTCCTTCTCACAGCAGCAAAAATAGAAGTTGGGGTGGGGAAAGGAAATGGAAAAGAAAGTATGATAAAAATGTCACCAGTGGTTGCACAAACTATGGGAAGTTCATGCCACAGATAAGCTCTCACATTAAATTCAGGGGGCGGGGGGAATAGGCCATGTTAATCCTAAAGAATGCAGATGCCATTTGTACTTTACACAGAAGCTAATAAGGCACTTGCTGGCACACCCAAGCATTTTACTTCTGCATTTACTTACTGAACTTCATTTTTAATCTACAACAAAAGTGATTATCATATCAAGGTAGATTTAAATTTGGTAGCTTAGCAAAAATGGGCTGGAAAGAATTAAGATGAAGAATTAAGATTTTTCATAATATTAAATTGGGTTGTCTTGATTTATATTTTCTTAACTTTAAAAAAAAATAAAAGATTATAAATCTATTGGCAGACGTCACCACATAAAGAACTACACCTGTTATTACTGTAGGTTTTGTTTGACTGAAGGAAAACTGCCAAATTAACTAAGCCACTTCTGACAAGTTTTCTGTATGCCATCCAAACGCAAAATGCATCTTACTGTATAGAATGTGTCAATGTGTTTGGTGGATATAATTAAGGTGTTGAAATCTGTGGTTTTCTGAGTGGGCCTGCTGAGTCATTGTTTAAGACCCAGACAAACAAACAGATCCATAGGAAGATAACTGTGTTTTGAAATTTGAATTTGACTGTGTGGGTCCCCCTGAATGACACATGATGTGAAGAACCAACCAAAGGCTGGAGATTATATGCTTGCCCTGCAGGACCGGCACGTCCATTAAGGCAAACTAGGCAGTTGCCTAGGGCGCCAAAATGGAGGGGGCGCTGGCTGGCCTCCCCACCACCACCCACCGCTCGCCCGCCGTGCCCAGAAGGGAGAGCGAGGGCTCCAGCAGCGCCTTCCCTCTCCGCCAGCACGGCGAGCAAGAGTGCGACAACGCACCGCCAGGGCTGCAGGCAGGCAGGAGAGCGCCAGCCGTGGCGCCTGGAAGCTCTGGGCTGCAACAGGCACTCACCAAGGCTGGGAGCGCCACGCCCCACCACCCGTGCCACCCCACCCGAGGCTGGGGAAGGGACCTGGCAGGCCGGGCCACCTTCACACCTCTCCGCCTCTGGGGCCACCTACCTCCCGCGCTGGCCGGCGGGAATGCGAGCGGGGGATGAGGGGCGCGGCACTGGAGCGGCGCAGGACTCTGCGCGCCCTTCCAACACTCCGGTTGTAGACCCTTGCGTCTGCCCGCCCCCGCCCGCCCCCCGCAGCTTCGGGACTCCCCACGTGGGATGGGAGGCGAGGTGGGCGGCTTGCGGCCTGCCTGGGGGCAGCAGCAGCGCCACCGCCGACATGCCTGCCCCCCCCATGGGGGGGCAGGTCAAGGAGGGAGGGGGAGGGGGCGTGCGCCGTGGGGGTGGCGGCTGGTTGCCCCCCACCGGCCATCTGGCGGTGTGCAGGGAGGGGGGAGGTTGCTGGCAGGGCCGGCGGCCTGTGTTTGAAATATGATTGGCCGGGGGGGTGCCAGAAGGTGATCTCGCCTAGGGTGCAAGAAACCCTAGCACCGGCCCTGTTGCCCTGAATGAAAGAGGAGGTTCTTCAGTCACTCATTGCTGGCACACACATTGTTTATGACGTGTTTGACATACCTTATTTACTAGAGTCTAATGCACCATCAAGTCTAATGCACACCTCAACGTTCCTAACCTTGAAACAAAAAAAGTATTTGCTGGCGAATGTAAATGTGCCATCAAATCTAATCTGCAACTCTCCCCCTCTCAGATAAGCATTTATTTTAAGGGGGAGGGAGGAATTTATCAATCTGCCTCCTTACGAAGTTGTTGTGACAGGATTAAAGGACCAAATGGTAGGAAGCAAGAATGAAGCTATCAGAGCAGGTAGCTGGGAAATGCCAATTTTAGTCTTAAATCAATCAGTGAAGACATTTGCAACTAAATAGTATTTTTCCACGAGAACCCCATAGATGCTGGGCAGAGAAAATTCTTGCCACTAAGCTTTTTCCTTCAGCTTTATTAAATGCCTAGATTTGGTATTCAATGAATTCCTGACCTCTGCCCACTGAACAAATTTAGGTAGGAAGATTAACTGCATTAAAAGACATTCACACAAAGATAATATTCCGTGACATTTGGGTGCTTTTATTGAGGAAGAACTTGCTACTCTCCTGCATAGCAGATATTTCAATAATTTGCAGCAAAGATTCACATATTTGGCATATATTCTCAAAGTTTAACTCCTGTGAGACTTTCCAAAGAAACTATCATCTCAGCCACCCAAATTAAAAATAAGAGACTGACTTTTGTTTTGTTTTTAAAGACAGGGAGACTGTCTGGAGATGATGGAGGAATAGGATTCTATAAATACCTCATAAATTTAGATACCTAGTCTCCCTTGTGAGTAATGGAATTAAAAATGAGTAGATGATCAATAAAGATCAGGCTGCTGTCTCCGAGTTCAAATCCAATTCTGGCTTCACTTGCTGGTGATTTTATATTTATTTATTTCCCAGCTGATGTTGTTTGGGCTTAGTCTGAACTGCTTGATTTGTTCAGCTTGCAAAACCTTAGCCGCATGCATCATTTCAGCGGCTGTTCAATTGAGGTCATGTCCTCTCTGTGAATTTTATTAATATATATTGACAGATGATGACCTAAAACTCAAAATCTCTTCATCTTTGCTTATTGTATTCTCCTGTTAGATGGAAAAGTGATGCTTCAGACGCTGCTTAATTGTTTTGATGGGCTTCTAGAGAGAAGCCGATTTGGTGGATAACTTGCGTAGCAGTAAGCAGAGCTGCAGGTTTTCATCAATCAATCAACTAAGCCAGCAATTCTCAAACTTTGTATTACAAGAGAACTACCAGTGTGCGTCAGGAAACGTGATAAAGAAAATGAGTCTCATGTGAACCCAAAATGTCCACCCACAGAGGTTTCAGTTTTCTATACAGAAACAGAAGAAAACATGACAGTAAAATAAAACACATTGAGATACATATCTTGTCCTTATCTTTCACCCTGTACACTTGCTGCAGTTTTCACAAAGGTATTCCCAACCTGCATACAGAGTTTGCATGGTGGATCTGCATTTAACCATTCCTGGTCAGATTATGAGCTTTCTTAGAGGGTTGAACTAAGGAGCTATGTTGTTGTTGTTGTTTAGTCGTTTAGTCGTGTCCGACTCTTCGTGACCCCATGGACCATAGCACGCCAGGCACTCCTGTCTTCCACTGCCTCCCGCAGTTTGGTCAAACTCATGTTGGTAGCTTCGAGAACACTGTCCAACCATCTTGTCCTCTGACGTCCCCTTCTCCTAGTGCCCTCAATCTTTCCCAACATCAGGGTCTTTTCCAGGGATTCTTCTCTTCTCATGAGGTGGCCAAAGTATTGGAGCCTCAGCTTCACGATCTGTCCTTCCAGGGAGCACTCAGGGCTGATTTCCTTAAGAATGGATAGGTTTGATCTTCTAGCAGTCCATGGGACTCTCAAGAGTCTCCTCCAGCACCAAGGAGCTATATACAGTGGTATCTCAGCTTACAAACCCAATTGGTTCTGTACTTAACCTGAAGCGAACCTTCCCACTGAAAGTAATGGAAAGTGAATTAATCTGTTCCAAACGGGTCCGCGGAGTACTCAACCTGAAGCGTACTTAACCTGAAGTGAACTTTCCCATTGAAAGTAAGGGAAAGTGGATTAATCCGTTCAGACACGTCCACGGAGTACTTAAACTGAACTTAGTTTACATTGCCATCAGAAGTTACCTGTGCTGATTGGCTGAACCTTTTATCAATTACAAATCTGCCTCCCTTTCTCCTGTAGTTGATCCAAGAGTGTTGATACAAGACTCATGCATGTGGCAGTAACAACGACTGCCCCCTCTCTTCCCCAGCCTAGCAGTATTCTAAGATTTTTCAATAAAGGGATTGCTTTTTTTAAAAAAAGGTAACAGCAACACTAGTTGACTAGTTAAACATGCCAGGAAACTGGACATCTAAATCAGCCCCCCGCCAACCTGGTACCACTAGCAGAGGAAGGGGGTGCGGTGGGTGTGGTCCGCCCCGGGTGTCATCCCTGAGGGGGTGACATCGCTGCCCCACCCCCCTGGGATGCTCACCGTGGGTGGCGCCCCCTCGGACGCTTGCCCTGCCCCCGCGGTCGGCTAGCCCCGCCCCCAGGTGCATAGCATGTGCGTCACTCCGGGTGCCGGAGCAGCAAGCTCCGCCTCTGCCTGGTACCTTCCATAGGTTTTGGACTACAGTTCCTATCAGCCCTAGTCAACACAAAGGCCGTGGGTGATGGGAGTTGTAGCCTACAACATCTGGATGGTATCAAGATCTGTAAGGTTGCTCTAAAATTCTTATTAGATTAGGGTGAAATCTTCAAAGCTCCAAGAACTCACAATCAGAGGCAGATTTTCAGATCTGTCCCCCATGCATACTAAGATATGAACAAGTTGAGGTTTTCTCTGCACTTCCCAGAGGCGGATTTAGGAGAGTGTGACCTGTTTGCCCACATTGGGCCCCAAGATTGTGCAGGGGGCACTGCAACAATAACAAACAATGGAAGACGGGGGGGGGGATTTTGGTGTCCTGAAATTTTAAAGCCCAAGGTCTGCCACTGCAGTTAGCACCCATGTTCCAGTGAGAAGGGGGAAATTGGGAATGTGGAGAGACAAACAGTAGCTAAATTAATCTGAAAACATGGAGTGCTCCTTTTGGCAATTTAGCAGAACCCAATCCTTGCTGTTCTGCTTTATGCTGCAACTGAAATACCGGTAGCAAATCTGCTACCAGATATCAAATACTCTGTAACCTATTATTATTATTATTATTATTATTATTAATACCCCGCCCATCTGGCTGGGTTTTCCCCGCTACCAAGTAGACAGGGCCCCATTCCCCAGTTCCAAATGTTGAAGTGTGCACTAATTTTCATTGGGTGGGGAAAATGGGTCAAATATCCCCTCATAAATCCCGTCCCCACCCTGTGCACTGCAATTTACAGTTAGGAAGAAGAAGAAAATATAAAATCAATGCTATTTGGAAAGGGAATGGTTAAAATGGTAGAGTTGACCAACCGGAAAGAAAGAAAGAAAAGGCTCCAATATAAACCATTGCTGACCAGAATAGCATCATGATAGTCCATTTTAAAGCATGGAGAAAATGTGCAGCTATTCCATTCAGTTGAGGGGGGGGGAATGCATACAGTATTTTCTGAGCTCTGAACATGAAATGGAAGTTGACATGAGAGGGAGGCGTTTTGTGCACAAACTGCAGATATCCCATAAAAGCGGAGTAAATAAAACATAGCTATTCCACATTAATTCCACCAGCGCAGAAGCACCCCCAGTCTCATCAAAACTTCTAGAGAGTGTCTAATACGGGGTGATAAAGCATCTCATAAAAGCAATTGAAATGTGAGGCCTCTTCTGATTATTCCTCAAGCAAGAGAAAGCAACATCACTTTGAATATGTGCGTAAGGATAATTTCCATTTGTTGTCCCATGTGCAGAACTGTATAAGGAGCAGATATTGACAAGCTCCTGTTAATTACTCATCTGCATCTTACTTCCTAATCAGGCTTTTGTCCCACTGGAATATCTGCCATCATTTAGCGCACGTCAAAACAAGATGAGCACATAGCTTCTCCAAGCAGTTAAATACTCTTGACACAATAATGCAATTTTTTTATTATGCTTTAAGCCTTCGTTTGCTCAGATCTGTGCTTCAAGGGAACGAAAGCCAGGAGCAACAGTGGATGACGGCTGAGTCAGCTGTGTGGTTGAATGGGACTCTTTTTGTTCTCCACGCTCCGTGAAGGGGAAGGCACTATCAAATTATTAAGCTCTACTGTTGTGATTTAGTAGTCCATCACCTTATTTAATTATTATTTAATCATTATTTAATAAGAGAATTAGGGCACTTCCAGACACCCTGTTTATTGAGCATTCATCCTGATTTCCTTGGAGGGAGATTAGTAGGGTTGCCAGACTCAATAGAGGACAGGACTTCTGTGCCTTTAATTGCCCTGCTCTCTTTTGAGTCTGGAAACCTTAAAGAGAAACCAGCAGACCCTTTGCTTGGAAATTAAACAAAGGCCCTGCTGGTTTCTCTTTGAGGTTTCCAGACTCAAAAGAGAGCGGGGCAATTAAAGGCACAGAAGTCCTGTCCTCTACTGAGTCTGGCAACCCTAGAGATTAGCAGTGATATAGTGGCAAATTCAGACATGCAGGGTCCCCTTGTGATAGGCACAACACAGCCACGCCCCTTCAAAGATTATACAATGAACTTATAATTCTACAACAGTAATAATTAGGTGGTCTTCAAACAGCAACTCCCTTTCACGGATCACTGCCTTGTCGTGGCGAAGGGGCTTGAATAACTCAGAGAAGCTATGAGCTATGCCATGCAGGGCCACCCAAGATGGACAGGTCATAGTGGAGAGTTTTGACTCCCTGGAAAAGACCCTGATGTTGGGAATGATGGAGGGCACAAGGAGAAGGGGACGACAGAGGACAAGATGGTTGGACAGTGTTCTCGAAGCTACGAACATGAGTCTGACCAAACTGCGGGAGGCAGTGGAAGACAGGAGTGCCTGGCGTGCTCTGGTCCATGGGGTCACGAAGAGCCGGACATGACTAAACGACAACAACAAAACAGCAACTGGACATCTACCTGTTGGACATGTTCCTAGCTCCATTTCTTGTAAAGCCCCGCCAACTATGATTCTATAGGCCAGCATCTGGGGAAACCACTGGCGTCCTTTTACCTTTTTTCCTATGGCTCTGTTTTAAGCTGTGTGGCCAGTAACCTGGCAGACTGCTGAAAGCCAGAGTGGAATTTGGTCAGGGGACAAAAAATAGCTCACCCATCTTCCAGTGATGTTGAACAGGCATTGAAACAAGTGATAGGCAATGAGCTAATAATGCAGGGCTTGTTGTTGTTCCATCGCATTCCATATATGAATCGCTTCCCACAGAATACTGCAAAGCAATTTCAGTATAAAGATCAACAATGAAAAACAGTTCCATATACAGTGGTACCTTGGTTCTCAAACGCCTTGGTACTCAAACAACTTAGAACCCAAACACTGCAAACCCAGAAGTGTTCCGCTTCGAGAACGTTTTTCGAAAGACAAACATGCTCCGTTTCTAGTGTTACGCTTCCGATTTGAGTGCCACACTTCCATTTTGAGTGTTTTGCTGCGGTCTGTCTGTTTTTGCTATTTATTTTGAGTTTTTGCGGCTCTTTTTCGTTTTGTTTTTGTGACTGTGTGGAACCCAGTTCAGCTACTGATTGATGGATTGTGTGATTGCAGTACATTGTTTATTGCTTTCATTTTATGGATCAATGGTCTTGTTAGATAGTAAAATTCATGTTAAATTGCTGTTTTAGGGGTTGTTTTTAAAAGTCTGGAATGGATTAATTCATTTTGCATTATTTTCTATGGGAAAGCGCGCCTTGGTTTTGGAACGGAAATCCGGAACGGATTAAGTTTGAGAACCAAGGTACCACTGTATAAGAACAATTTCAAATCCAGTACAGATGACAATGGGGATAAAGACAGCAGAGGACGACTTCCGGTCTGTCGCGGCGGAGAGAAGGACGCAGGGACCTCGCGCGCCGATGTCCCTGGCTTCGCGGAGGGGGGGGAGGTCCGCAGAGCGAGCGGATTCCCCGTAAAAACACCGGGTAGAGAGTCCCGGTGACTTATGCGCCCAGCGGCTGCTCCGTTTTTTTTGCGGATCCCCCGCTGCCCGAGAGCTCAATAGAGCGATCGAGAGCCGGTGGGGTGGAACCGCGGGAGCCATTTTGGGCTTGATCTTACCTCCGAGAAGTGAAGCTCCGAGTCCCGACCCGGCAAGCGGCAGATTCTTCCGAAATAAATTTGAACTTCCAAAAAAGTAAGTGGAATTGTGATTACGGACTTTAAATTCGTTAATTGGAAAAATAGGAGAGACTTTAAAGAAACGGAAGTCGGTCTCTTCCTAATGGAAAACTGGGAGGCGCTTTAAATAACCTTAAGCTGAACGATAAAGATCTTTTGAGATTGTGGACCCGAGAGAAAGAAGACCTTTTCGAACCCTCTCAACTCCCGAGTCCGGCTCCCCTTGAGGTACAGCATCATTAAGGGGGAGAGCGCTTTGACAGCTGTCAAAAAGCTGTCAAGCTGTCAAAAGATTGAGTGGACTGATTGTACTGTTAAAATCGGAAAAAATTGGATGAAAATGTGCTAGAATTATTTAATTTTGGACTTAAGATTGGAGTTGTGATTGAGTTTAAAAGACAAAGGAAAAGACCAGCCAAAATGGAGTCGACCGTCTGAGAGAGGAATTTTCCAGTACTTCTTTGTTCTCCACCTCCTGTTTGTCTGCGGTCAGAAGAAATATGAAAACAAAGTACTCTTGAGCCTTCCAGGAGGCTGTGCTGAACTATCTGCAAATATGGGAGGATATTTACAAGGAACGGCAGCATCCCAATCCACCAGCAGACGAGGATGAAGTCCAAGCCCAGGACATAGAGGAAAATTTGATTTTAGAGACTGTGGAGATTGAATCTGGATGTCAGGAAGAACAACTGGATCAAAATTTTAAAGAGGACTTGGACTTTAAAAAACATGTTTGGGATGAAGCAAAGTATGGACATCAAAAGGAAGAAAACCAAGCAGATCAAGACATTGAGAAGCAAAGGAATTTGAGGATTGATGGACTTGAAGATCCTGGAGGGGGTGAAATGTGGGATGATGTTAAGGAGGAATGGAAAAGACAGGGGCAGGGGGGGACAAGGGCCTGGAGATGGACATGGGAAAGAATGGGTGTGGGGTGAATATTTTAGTTAAAAGACTTTGTTTTTGGTATTGAAAGACGGTTTTTCGAAATTTTGGCTTGTTTAATGGAAATGCTGATCCAATTGGGGGAAAAGACTTAGGGAGAGGAGATGGAGCTCAAAAATGAATGGAAAAAGTTGTGCTTTCTGGAGGGAATTATAAGAGCAGCTTAGGAAAGAATCTAAGTGAATGTAAATTTGTGTAAGATAAGTTAGATTTAGGCAGAAAGCTGTCTACTCTTCTTTCCTTACTCTGAGATACTCAGTGGCAGGGGGTGCTCGGAGGGGTAAGGAGGGGATATAATGGAACCTTGGAAATGCTGTGCCTCACGGATTTCCCTTGTGGCAGGAGGGGGTCTGTGGGAGGGCAGCATGGAAAAGGAGGAGGGTTGAGTTAATATTATAAGAAAAGGATTTTAATCTGAAATAGAAACCCGCCATCAATTTTAGATTTTGTTTTAAAGAAAACCAAGAGGAAGACCATCGAGGAAGTCACAAGTATAAGGTTAAGGTAATAAGAATTGGGGAGTTAAAACTCTCCCCTATTATGTCTGTATTTTGTTTGTATTGTGTTAAGATATACTTATGAAAGAGTTGGGGGAATCCAATCCTCAGAACTCCTCCACTCCTGTCCTCTCAGTGGCAGGGGGGGGGAGAGGGGGGAGGAGGGAGGGGGGAGGCTAAACCCAGCTCACAATGGACCCCTTTGTTGCTCAAAGCACACTGGTTTCACTGGTGGCAGAGGTGAACCAGTGGGTGGAGGGAGAACGAAGGGACAGTATTATATTGTATGTTTGTGTAGTTGTTTAGTTTTGTTTGTAAAATCAATAAAAATCATTTTAAAAAAAATAAAGACAGCAGAGGACAACGTGGTGGGCTAGCTGTGTTCACTGGGCCTCAGTGACAGCTGTGTTGCTGCTGGTTATGGGGGTGGGGGTGAAGCGGCAGGAAGGTCTTGCCGCTTCCCCACTTTTCTTCCAAGGTAGCAGCTGTTGGGCAGTTAGGTGAGCACCACTGCCTCGCCACGCTGTCTGTTACTGGAAAAATATCTCCACAAAAAATGCATCCTGAAAAAAGGAAGATAAGAGGCAGCACCAACCTGATATGCTACAGGAAAGAGTTCCAAAGGCTAGGAGCCACCACACTAAAGGCCCGGTTCTTATATTGTGTGGAGCAGACCTCCTGATGGCATGACCTCTTCAGGAGGGCATAGATGGGGCAAGGCTATAGTTTAAGGTACCCTGGTCCCACACCCCATGGGATTCTTGCAGTTGCTTTTTGGAATTGGGCAATCTTCACTGCTTCGGCCAGTCCTTGGTGTACATAGACCTCAGCACAGTGCCTGTGGGACTTGTAGGAGTCAGGTGTTCTGAGTTAAAGGACCCAACCTTTAGATTATGACTCTGCTTACTAACTTTCCACGCACAAGGAAATGTTTACTAGAAATATTTACAGTAAGTAATGAAGAGGTTCTTCATTGTAGGATGTATTATTCTAGCTCTGGATTTAAGCTAGAATCCCATTTGTGTTGAATGAATTCAGAGGCAGGCAGCAAAAAAAACCAAGTGGGCAGAAACATAACAGAATTCGTCAGATATGGCAGAAGGGCTGCCATATAAAAGAGGGCAAAGACTTGTTTGGTGCTGCCCTAGAGGGGCAGGACTAGATCTAATGGGCTGAAGTTACAGGAAGTACACTTCACGTGAATGTTGTAATTTACCATTAACTCAGCTCATGGCCTGTTCAAATATAAACAGAAGACGACAAGACACAATAGCCTTTTTTTTCTTTTCTTTTGCATTGCTGTGCAAACAACAAACCCAAACACAGCTGGAATTGCAAAGAAAGCATTTTCAAGTTACAAGGGCACAACTTCCAGATAGGCTGTGAAGTTCAACACCTCTCTTTCGCAAGTTAACCGCTGGTTTAGTGCTGTTTTGGGATTTAGGGGTTTGTGCTGTGGCTGTTGTTGAGCTCTTAACAGTTTAACACTCTATTTATCGGCCCCAATGTCAATACTAATTGTCCCTCATGTGAATTGCCAGTTATAACAAGGTTGTTCTGTGGATAAATAATAATATTACTCTAATTAATGGAAAGACAAAAAGTGACTAGTAGAATCTGTTGAATCCAGGCTGTTATTTCAATTTGCCTGGCACAATGGACTCAACTGTCCTGTATATTCTTGCATGTAGAAGTTCTTTAAATGTTTTGACTGTTATTACAGGCCACTCAGGAAACTGGTAGCGTATAAATCAGATGGACAACCTATGGTCCTTCAGACGTTTTTGGACCAGCCAGCTAGACAGGCAGGCTCTTATCCACATCAGATATTATTTTATTAAAAACCTCACAATGGGGAATATGTGTGTTTCTGCTGCTCCTTCACATGCAGGCATGCAGAAACCCGGCTTTCCCCATTTTTGACTGGGAATAGGGTTCGCCCCCTTTCAGTGATTAGGACATTCTGCCTGGAATACTCACCTGACCCATTTCATAATTGACACAAGTCTCTCTCTTCCCTCCCAGGGGCATGGGAGGGAGGAAGAAACACATGGTTATAGACTGAAGGGATCATGTATACTGTTCTTCCATAATACCCATAGTCTGCCCATATATCCATCCCATTTTGGCTGTTCTGCTGGCAGAACAACCCTGCTAACAGAATATTCCCCTGGCATAGCAGGGTTCCCACTTAATCTTATAGACCTGTAGTAGGAGGCCAAACTAGGTCCACTAGATCGCCCCATTTGATCCACTATGTGGTTTGGGTGCATCCACTTGTCCATCCCAACATAAGACATAAGGTGCAGGAGAGGGAAACAATGGCCCCATATTCAAAGAGGAGAATCTTCCTCTGACCCCACATACCTGCAATGGCACAGTGGTTCAGTGTGTCTGCTGTTAACTAGAAGGTTGGTCGTTTGAGCCCACACAGGGATGGCTGTGAGCATGATTCCTGCATTGCAGGGGGTTGTACTAAATGACTCTCATGGTCCCTTCCAACTCTACAGTTCTACGATTCTATGAAAGTGGCCCATAGAGGGTTGGCCATTTTTCAGGCCGGTCCTCCACTATGATCCACTTCCCCACTTCTGCTAAAGGGCCCTCAGTCAGTTGATCTTGAGTATGGATTATGTCTGAAATTGCTGCTTATAACCAGTTTTAAAACACCACACAGAGAGACAGAGAGACACCTACTAACAGAGGTTTTGAATGTGGTTTTTGGAAACACTTTCAGAATACGCTTACTTTTTTGTAAATCTCACAAGTAGCATTAAAAATTTAGTCTGTTTCAATTTGACCTCATCCTGACTGTCGTATAATGCGGCCCAGTATTTGTGTTAGAATGCAATTATACAGCACTGTAAGAGATGGCCTACCGTTATTCAACACAGGATATTAAAATTATAGTGCAGACAGGCTCCGGTACCCTGTCCAAAAGGATTGCTTTCCTTAAAAAAAACAAAAACTGCATAAAATATTATTTCATTTGCTTGCTTGTTGCTGCACATTTTGCCCATGAATATCTGCAAGCGATAAAGGCAGATCCTTAAGAGCTCAGTGGTTGTCCAACCATGGGGTGCCCCCACTGCTTTGGGAGAGATAGGAAAGGACAAAATGGACCTCAACAGCAAGACAGGGAAGGGCTTTCATTTCCTGGTATCTCATCCTCTCTCTGTTGCTTCCTGCTTTCCAGGGAGGGTGGGGGTGACTAAAGTTTGGTGTCATTGTTTACACACACAACTGTATGAGCTTATCATTTGGGGGTTTTTTATTAAAAAAACATAGCGGGGGGAGGGAGGAGTTGCGCTTTTAAGGTTTTGAGTAAATTTTGCTAGGAGCACATTCACACAAATACGAGAACGTGCATATATGGTTAGATTTTTGAAAAAGCATTAAATGACTTTAAAATGTCTATATCTATGCGCACATAGAAATATAGATGTGTACATCTCCACAAGCATAATTCCCCAAGCCGAGTAAAAGAAATAATCGGGATCATCATGCTGCCCTCTGGTGACAAATGCTTGCACCACACATCGTAATTCAAGACCTGCAATTCTACGTAACGGTGTGTGGTTAATGAATTAAAAACATCTTTTAGACGAGACCCTGAAGCTAACCTACACTATACATGTTAGACTAAAGCCGTTTGAGGTTTCAGATTTCAAGATGTTCCGCCAGTAGCACTGTAAAACTTGTCTTCTGTTCAACCCTCATCTTAAAAAAACAACAGAGAACTATGTATATAATTCCAAGATTAGGAGCACTGGGGGTGGGGTGGGGTGGAAACCAGAATTACATTGCCTCAGCAGGAGGATCAACTACTCCAGGCATAGGCAAACTCCGGCCCTCCATATGTTTTTGAGACTACAATTCCCATCATCCCTGACCACTGGTCCTGTTAGCTAGGGATGATGGGAATTGTAGTCGCAAAACATATGGAGGGCCGGAGTTTGTCTATGGCTGACCTACTCCTTTGTCTAAGGGAAATGTGCATCGTTTTCTAAATGTGTAGGATTCCTTCATTCTAATGACCCGTGTCCTTACCTAACTACAGCCTCTGCAACACAACACATTGCAGGATTATAAGAGAGCTCCAGCTGCTTTATCCACAACCTCCAACAGGCATTCCCAAACTGCGGCCCTCCAGATGTTTTGGCCTACAACTCCCATGATCCCTAGCTAACAGGACCAGTGGTCGGGGAAGATGGGAACTGTAGTCCAAAACATCTGGAGGGCTGAAGTTTGGGGATGCCTGCCCTCCAACATTTCTGATGAAAATAGGAAGATCTGCTCCATAGTAATAACAATGATAACGATAATTTTATCGTTTATATCCCAGCCATCTGACTGGGCAGCCTCAGCCATGCTAGGCAGCTTCCTACATATATAAAAAATATAGTAAAACACTGAACATAAAAAAACACTTCCCTATACAGGGTGTCTTCTAAAGGTTGTACCGTTACTTCTCTCCTTAGCTCAGGGACCGCATAACTCCATACCCTCCAACATTTATCTGATGCAAATAGCGACATCCTGAGGAAAAGCGGGACATTCCAGAATCAAATAAAAAACCGGGGCGGTTTCTATGAATCTGTGACAAGGTATGCACTTTTGTAAACTAATAAAATCTGTAATAAAAATAAATTAAAAACAAAAACCTTCCATATGCAGGTGAAACATGCTCCAGAGCAGGAGTCAGCAAACTTTTTCAGCAGGGGGCCGGTCCACTGTCCCTCAGACCTTGTGGGGGGGCCGGACTATATTTTGAAAAAAAAAATGAACGAATTCCGGTGCCCCACAAATAACTCAGAGACGCATTTTAAGTAAAAGGACACATTTTACTCATAAAACATGTTGATTCCTGTACCATCCGCGGGCCAGATTTAGAAGGCGATTGGGCCGCATCTGGCCCCTGGGCCTTAGTTTGGGGACCCCTGCTCCAGAGCCTGAGGAGAGCTCACAAGAGTTCGGATATGTAGGAACTCCAAAGAAAGACTCCCAAACCTTTAACAATTTATTAAAGAAGGGTACAAACTTACAGCAAAAGTCCAGTGGCTCCCGGCTCACTCCTGCTCACAGTATTCCGTGAGACAGACTCCATAACAAGAAGAAAACTTGTCCACACCTAACTAAAGATACAGGCAGGCTACATCACAAGAGAACACAGGTGGCTGATATCAGCCATTACCTCCCCCTTTAGCTATGCCTGGGCCTGTGGATACAAATCAAAGCATGTGAAATACACATGGGCCCAGCGCTACAGCTGCTACCAATTAGGCAGGGGTCTTGACATTAATATGCTGCTAGCTGCGCTTCCAGACCAGCAAGCCTTTTGGGGTCAACACAAGAGGGCTGCCTTCAGGTGTCAGATAGTTACTTATTTCCTTGACATCTGACAGGAGGGCATGCCCACAGGGTGGGCGCCACTACCGAAAAGGCCCCTCTGCCTGGTTCCCTGTAACCTCACTTCTCTCAATGAGGGAACCGCCAGAAGGCCCTCAGAGCTGGACAATGGGTTGGAGAAGCTCCCTCACATGAGGTGCGACACTACCAAAAAAAGAGCGGTGTGAGGGAAGAGTTAACCAGGTAGTCTGGTTGTAAGCTTTCCTGGTTGAGAGATGTTGCTGGTATTAAAATTATTGCATTGCCAAGGTTTTGTTTGTACACTCGTACCTTGGATCCCGAACGCCTTGGTACTCAGACGTTTTGGCTCCCGAACGCCACAAAAGCGGAAGTGTGTGTTCCATTTTGCAAACATTCTTTGGAACCTGAACGTCCGACAGGGCTTCCGATTGGCTGCAGGAGCTTCCTGCAGCCAATCGGAAGCCACGCTTTGGTTTCTGAACGTTTCGGAAGTCAAATGAACTTCCAGAACGGATTCTATTCGACTTCCAAGGTACGACTCTACTGGGAAATGTTTGTATATCGGTGTCCACTCTTGGTGGGCATGCCATGAAGGGTACTCTTACTGTCTGTGCAGGGGGAAGCCACACCTACAAAGTGAGACTCGCTTTACTCCGGTTGCAGAGGTGCCGGGGGGGGCAGGTTTAGCTGGAAGAGGTGGGCCAAGGGACCACCTCTACCCAGTCCAAAAAGCCCCAGCAGGAAGAACCAAATGGGAATTGCCCATTTGCTTAGAGTAGGCCCATTGAAATAAATGGGACTTGGGTTACTCATGTTTGCATCTCATTTGTTTGATGTATAGCTAAGTCCGGATCCAACGCAATGCGTTTAAACAGGTAGCACTGTAACAAACATAGCCTTGGGCAATGCTCTGCTGGCGTAGAAGGAATCTTGCCTGTATACTGTACAGTTATACAGAATCTATCACTGAGGAGATACATGGGTGGAATCTACACACTTGTGAAAATGCTTTTTTAAAAAAATGTTTTGAAAAATACGGTACATTGAATTTGCCATAGCTCACTGCCGGCATCTAATGTCACATTTGTATATCACTTTGCAACACACTTAAAATGTTTCATTTGCAGCTGTTTGGAACAGCTAGGCCAATCTAATGCAGGCTTCCTCAAACTCGGCCCTCCAGATGTTTTGAGACTACAATTCCCATCATCCCTGACCACTGGGTCCTGCTAGCTAGGGATCATGGGAGTTGTAGGCCAAAAACATCTGGAGGGCAGAGTTTGAGGAAGCCTGATCTAATGCATATCTAAATCAGATACGAAATGTGTAAAGATTAAAAACCTACCCTAGAAATGGAACACGACTTGCCTATCCATCATGCAAGTTTTCATTTTGACAAGGGAAAGCATTTCTATAAAGATTATTTTTTTTAAAGAAATATTGTTAGGCAGGTGGCTTGAATGCTTGCCAGCTCCACTAGTACATGAACAAAGAATCTCAATGACCTGCTATACAACATTACTATTTTGGAAAGGCACCCATAGCTGTGGTTTATGGAAATCTGGTACAAGCAGCATAAGGAAAGCTTTTCCCTGTGCAAATCAAACAGGGAAATTGTTAAGACTTCAGACAAACCTGTGAATCTCCTTGATGCATGCAAGATGTCGTGGTTCTTCCCCCCCTTTTAGTAGAGGTCTGCTGGGCATAATGGAGATTTCTGCCATTTGGCTCTTTGCCATCTGATTGTTGTGGGGGGGGGGGAATCAAACATAAACCCATCTCTTAGAAATCGCACATTTCTGAGTGGCTACTCTAGATGGTATCTTTAGTATTGCACTTCCTCAGCAGCTTCAGATTATAGGTTAAAATGCACCTATATGGAGGAATCCCCTCTTGGTTGGCAAATTTAATATAACCTGTAACTATTAATATACTACAGTTACACATTTATGCACCCCTCCCTGTGCTGGAAGAATGGGCATCAAAAGCAACCCCAAACCTTTAAAAACACTTGGGTAAGATTCTTCATCAGGCCTTCCCTACTGATGTGGTTGAGAGATGTAGTTTGATAATCCAATCAGCCCAGGCCACCATGAGCAAGAGGGAGTTTTGAGTCCAGCAACATGTGGGGAGCCAGATGTTAGCCATAACTGAGCAATGCTAATAGGATGCATTATTACAGTTCAGACAATCAGCTTCTTAAGCCTGGAGTATTTGTAGAACTGGAGTTGAAGCCTGATAAAGAACTGAATCCAAATTCCTTTGAACCGCTGCTTAATCTTATATGTAGTTTGTAGCTTTCAATATATTGGTGGTGAATAGATTCTCAAGGCTCACTCATTTTCCTTTATACACAGACCACCTCTGTAGATGTCCTATGGGAACAAAGGTGAGAGCCATCGCCAGGTTTGTGAAGGTCCTCCACCAGGCTATGGGGCAGCCCTAGACATAGCCCCCCCCCCTCTCTCTCTCGTGTTCCAGAAGTCTATTAGCCTAGGAAGGCTGGCTAGGAACTACTTCCCTACCAAACAGCCTGTGCCATCCATAATGCTGCTCAGCTTAGCTAGGTAGACTGGATGCAAATAATAACTGACTTCAGTAACTTTGTAGAAGAGGAACAATGTTTCTGCAGATGAAGCTTGTCCTTCAACAGCAAGTAGCCCCTCTTCTACTTTTCCCATCACATCTGGTCACCCTGCTAGGAACACAGCTTATATCAGGAAATGTTGAACCATTGGGCACAAAACGAAGGTTGCAAATAAGCTCCATGTGCTCTACATGTATGTAGGGTCCCTGTACTAGTCTGATGAAGAGTGGCTATGGGGAGGAGCAGATGTGATTGATGCACATAGGACCCACTCACCTGGTGACAGTACAGGCAAGATGGCAAGCTCCCCATAGCCACTCCATCAGACTAGTGCAGGGACCCTACATACATGAAGAGCACATGGAGTTTATTTGCAATCTTCATTTTGTGCCCAGTGTTTCACTCCTCCCACAATAACAAACACCTACTGAACTCAATTTTTTTTAAAGGAAGGCTCCCCCCGAGGCGTATCCTAGACATTTATGGAATATCAGCTTTATATGAGGATATTGTTCCGTTCTTGGTGCATACAGATGGTTTTTATTTCGCTGGACTGATTTTAAGGTTTTTAGAGTGTTTCATTGCTTTTAGACTTGTACAGCACTTCAATGGCTTTATTCTGAAGCAGTCTGTATAAGTCTGTAATAAAGGTTTTCCCCTTCAATAAAGCAAACTCAATTTACTTATCTGCCCACTCTTCCCACCCCCACATTTGCCTTCAACGGTTGTTCATATTCAGCCATTCACAAACATTTGAGGTCATTGCCAGAAATACCTCACCATCCCCCCTCCTGAATGGGAAGGAAGTGTAGGCCTTTACAATGGCACCTCGGGTTAAGAACTTAATTCATTGTGGAGGTCCGTTCTTAACCTGAAGTACTTTAGCTAATGGGGCCTCCCGCTGCCACCGCATGATTTCTGTTCTCATCCTGAAGCAAAGTTCTTAACCCGAGGTACTATTTCTGGCTTAGCGGAGTCTTAACCTGAAGCGTCTGTAACCCGAGGTACCACTGTAGTTATATCCCAAAACACTGGTCATTCAGAACAGGGCTAGAAGCAATTGCGGCTCAACCAAAAGCAGGTTTTAGAAGGCCCGCAAGGAAAGCTGGGGGTGGAAGAGAGAAAAAGGTGCACATTCAGAAGGCAACTCAACGGTATTTGATCCAGCAGTTTGAAAACTGGAGCTTTATTCAAGTTTTTACTTCTATACATAGTCTACTTTTATCGGAGGCCGTACACATCCGAGAGATTTCCATTTCAGCACTTCAGGTATTTAATTTACATGCAAGTAAATCAGAAATGAAGATAAAAAGCAGTCTAAAAAGAGTTCATTCTAAACTCACACGTTACCACAGCCTTTTCAAGGAATTGGCTAGGCCAGACCTTTATTATTAAAGTGCCAGATTTATGTACAAATTATTAAAATAGTAAATAAAGACTTAAAACCTGCTAAGAGGCAATGTGGTTACGTAGCTTCTGCAGCTTGTCTACAGCCCATAGAAGAGGCCATGAAACTGCCATTTTCTATACAGCACCCCGTATAACTTGCTTTTCTATGGAGGAACTACTGGCGACCTATGACCAGATAACGGAACAGACCAGCAAGCACCGATATTTCTGATGATCAGGCGATCCATGTATTGTACAAATACATTTATCAGCACCAGAAACAAACTAACAAAATCCCCAAACTTTTCTAAAGTACCACCACACATTACAAGAGCAAGAATTTTGAGGACAGCTGGACAGACTGCTATTTCAAGCAAACCCCAAAACAGTCTTGGGTTCAATTTAGAAGTCTGCATCCAGAGTGAAAGAGTTGTCTGTAGGTTTCGACATCACCCCCATCCTCTGATATTCTCCCACACGCTTTTCAAAGAAGTTAGTTTTACCCTCCAGTGAGATATTCTCCATGAAGTCAAATGGATTCTCAGCTTGAAATATCTGAAGACAAATAAAATTGACAGCTTATGGGTCTTATTATCTAGGATACACAATCTGACAGGAAATTCTGGACATCATACAAATAACCTTGTTAACATCTAGTCCCCAACAAGCTACTGTATATACTTGAATTTAATGCTCACCTTTTTTTGGCCAAATTACGTTGCAAAAATTGAGGTGCACAATAGACTCGATGGCACATTTACGTTCGCCAGCAAATACTTTTTTTGTTTTGTTTCAAGGTTCTGAAAATTGAGGTGTGCATTGGTTCGATGGCACATTTGACTCAAGTAAATACAGTACTTTTACACCTATCTCCTGGGCCATAGCATCCTGGTTTCTGTTCATTCTGTACCATCTTTAGATCCTACAGCTTGTATCTTAAGTCTTCCACCTGAATTTCAGTTCTATAAAATTAAAGTGATTTCTTAAGACCCATCTGCTCTCTCCTGCTTTCTCTGACGGAAGTATCCATTTTTTATTTGCCTGTATCTTACCCTTAATGGTACATGTTCACCTGCCTGTTAGTTACTCTGCAGAGCAGGGCAAGGCAAGTCCATCATTGCTTAACTGGCTAATGTCTTGTGGATCTCCTAGGACCTGTAGATTTCTGGAATCACTGCAAGAAGTTCTGGACCAAGATTTTTTTTATTCAACAAGTGCAAATTTATGCCTTAACCATTTAGGGACCTCCTCTACCAGTACGAACCCTTGCTTTGTAAATATAAAAATCAATATACCCAGGGCCTCTAGAAAAATTAAGCAAGACTGTGCAAGTATAACAATGGGTTACTGCAAAAAGAACCCAGCAGATTTAGCATTAAGAACATGAAATCCACAAGTTACGGATGGAAGGTTCAGTTATATGTAAAAGGGAACATCCCCTCAAAATGTTAATCAAAATGACTTGTGTACAAAAAAAGCATTATAATGCATGTTCACCTTGAGTGCATTTTGGCAGAATATAAATTGAAATAAATAAACTGCACCCCTGAATTAGTCTGTTTCTTAATCACAAATTTTCACTAATGAGCCAGAGAGCAGTTGCTTAATGTGCATTCCTTAAGAGGCAAATAGCACAGAACTTACCTTGTTAAAACCTAGTTCCAGTATCAGTCTGTCTGCTACGAATTCAATATACTGCTTCATTAAAGTGCAATTCATGCCAATTAGCTTCACAGGCAGTGCTTCCGTCAAGAATTCCTGCATTTAAGTGAACAAGTATGTAAGTATGCAAATCCTACACCATCTAGACAATTTAATGCCCTGCTAACTTTTAAGCTTTCCGTACCCTTTTCTGCAGGCACTTTTTGCCACCACCAGAAAGACTTTCCAATTACCTGTTCTATCCTGACAGCATTAGTGATGATCTCTTTCACTCTTTCCTCAGATGGTTTGTGTACCAAGTGCTTGAACATTAGGCAAGCAAAATCGCAGTGCAAGCCCTGGGGGGGAAAATATAATTGAGATATTTCAGAGAACTGCTTGGGGGGGTGCAGTTTTCCTCTGTATGATCAGCAAACCTGAAAAGCCTGAAACAGTAGAGTGGCTGTAACAACAGGTAATAAGATTTCTTCATAGATTCCATATGAACAATACTTTGGTCGATCTTCAGTTTTCCTTGGCTACCAGCAATGCAAATTAAATTCATTTTCATTCTCAGTGAGCTTTCCTCTCAAACATTCCTCCATCCAGCAGAATTAACCTTTAGGTAGAAGTTATGTGCTCAAGTCATCAATAATCATTAGATACTGTGAAACATTTAAATGAATTTCCTGGGGAGGGGGCTGCCAGAAAGAACAGGCACAGTGCCTACAATTTGCCCTGGGGCTACAGAGCTGAAGGGTTAACATCCCAGCTTTTGCCATACCAGGGGTCCAAGGGCCGCTGGGAAGTTAAGACTCCCAGGAAGACCCCCCCCTCCCCGGTTCTGTCCATCAGCCAAAGGAGCAGCAGCTGCAGGGAGCATTCTTCCCTCTCTGCCTGCCATACAGAAAACATTTAACAATTCTTAAACTAAGAACTAGTTGCCACATTTGCTTTCTTTTTCCTCCTCCCTCCCAATCCCCTTTCCTTTTGTGTTATGCCTTTTAAGCATCTGAGAGAGCAGGAACAAAATAGTTTGATTAGTTAAACAGGAAGTGCGAAGCCTTACCTCGTCTCTGCTGATCAGTTCATTAGAGAAAGTGAGCCCAGGCATCAACCCTCGTTTCTTCAGCCAAAATATAGATGCAAAAGAGCCAGAGAAGAATATGCCTTCCACCGCAGCAAAGGCTACAACTCGTTCTCCTGTTGGGAGAAAAGCCCATTGTTGATTTGGGTAATGAAACTTGTCCAGCGCTGGAAAAGGACCGATGTGCCAGAAGGGAGAACTGCGTGCTACACTCACCGAATGCTGCCTGTTTGTCCCCAATCCAGCGCATGGCCCAATCGGCTTTCTTTTTAACACAAGGCAAGGTTTCAACTGCATTGAACAGAAATTCCCTAAAATGATACAATAACACAACTAAGTGTACAATCTGTTGTAACGAGAAATTTGTATCCCACCCTCCCTTAGGCTGATAAATGAAGAGACCAGAAATTAGCAAGGATTAGAACGCATGAATTAAGAGAAAGCGTCCTAACTAAAAGAAATCAATACAAACTATACCGCAAAAGCTCATGCTGTTTTACAGTCTCTACTGCAGTGAAAAATACCTATGTTGAATAGGTAGGACTTTTTTTTTTTTTTTGCACGTTTTATAAGAGAATCAAGTGTCCTCCTACAATGCTAGTAAGTTTTAAAAGCTTGAACTTTTTTTATAAAAAGAAACCCGACCTAGGCTTTGAAGCATTTTAATATTTAAAATATTTATGCATATTCATTAATTTTTTAAAAATCGCTATAGAATAAGAAAATATTTGTCTCAAAACAGCACTAACCTCTCTTTGGGGTCTTTGATATAAGTATCAATAAGTAAACTATACATTTCTGAATGGATGTTTTCCATGGCAATCTGGAAGCCATAGAAACAGCGAGCTTCTGTGATCTGCACTTCTTGGCTGAATCGCTCCACCTAGAGGATACAACATATCATTTAAGTTATAAATGTTACTTCTTTTGGAAAAAAGACACTCCACCAGCAAAAGCTGATGGCAAGGTATGTCTGACAGCTGCCAGATTATGCAAGTCAAGTAATGAGATAGCATGATTCAAAAACATCTCTGCAAGTGGAATATTACAGCGGGGGGGGGGGGAGCCCAGATAGGATATAAGGTAGTATAACTTTTTTGGGAATGGAAATTTAGGGTATTACCTAGTCTTAAGATTTTTCAAGATCTAGCAGAGGTATTAGGAGTATCAGGAAACTATTTTCATTCAAGCTTTTAAAACAGCAAAAACTCAATGCACCCAAATTCTGACCTACTGAAAGGCAATTGACATACCCTTGTTGAAAAATAGTGTGAGAAGGACACTATTACATATTGTTTGACTTGGATTTTCAATACTCTTTCCATAACTATTTCCCTTTGGACAAGAAGAAACCTGGTACTCAGCTACATTAGTAAAAGAAACAATGATTTGAATGCGTTATAAAAGTGCAGCACCAGATGGCGCCAGAGAGCAAAGAACTTTTCTACACAATTTTCCATAGGGTTTTTTCTTTTGTTATAATGATCTAATTTCTGACTTATTTATAGTGGGTTTTTGTGTGTAGATCCGCCCCAATAGCCATGCCACCTCAAGTTTTGAAACATGAAATATGAAAAACATATTCCATTTGCCTAATGAAGACTTCTGAGAAGCCCTAAACTCATTCAATAGAAAGGTACTCTCACCAGTTTTCTTGCTTAATGTACCAAACAACTTCTTTACCACATTTCTGTCCGCACTAACTCTACGAGAGTTTTAACCAGGTTTGATTCAAGAAATGAATGTGTGTGTATATATGCCATTCTGGGATTTATTCACAATGTGATCACTTTGCTTTTCTATACTTGATGTCTGACAACTTAATATATCAGCCAACTCCATTGAAAAGCACTGCATCAGAAGGATTTATCTAGTGCTATATCCATGAAGGCTCATTCACACATGCAAGCTATCATTTGATGTTGCAGATATCTAATGGTCAGCTTAAGCTCTCTACCACATTTTCTTACACGGCTATGACAAGTGTATGACGGCACAAAGATTCCACATGCATTTGGACCAATTCCCAAAAAGCAAAGGTGAGTCATAGCGGCTAGAGCCTGGTAATTAGAGAAAAGGGGTGCCTATCTGCCAGAGACAAATGTACCCAAATTCTGCCCATATTTCTAAACAAAGCAGAACTCTGTCTTAAGCAGGTATTCTGTGGGCAGCTACCTCCTGACAGTTTGAATATTTATGGGAAATTTTCATCCACTTCAGTTATCCCAGATCTCTTAGCGAGAGCTGAAGTTCCATGTTATTTCTAAGTCCAGATAAGCTATAAAATATTCAGATGAAATTGGCAAGAGGATAGGGCAGCCCAGTTAGATGGGTGGGGTACTACTACTACTACTACTACTTAATATGTTCCTCTCTGAAGGCACAGAAACAGCAGCAAATAAAGCTTGAAGCAGATTCAGTAGAAGTAACATGCTAAGCAAATAATCTCTTTGTTACTCGGTGTAGGAAAGAAATTAATTCATAACAAATGCTTTATTTGCATTAGAACACGTTATTGAAAGCTTCTTTGTGTGCCAGAAAAAGATTAGAACTTTCTAAATTGCATCCCCTTATAATTCACTGTTATTAATCATTGATTTCCAGAGATTTAGATGAGCTTCATTTCCAGATTTGGAAGCGCTGGATAGAATTTTTCTTTAGTTTCATGCTTCACCTTGTGAAGGTATCTTCCTGATTGCTAAAGATGACATTAACTTGATAATTTCTCAATCCTCGTTCTAAGAAAGTGTTTGAATTTAAGAATGGACACCTAAAAGCCCAAGAAAAATCTTGTGACAGAATGAAACACTGTGCTGGTGCAGGAGAAAGTCAACTTGAACCCATGGGTGTTGTTCCACATCACTTGCTTAATGTGCAGTTGTGAAAGGGGGTGCACACATGGCTATGACTTGAGGATTGACTCCAAAGATCACATTTAGAGGTAAGTGAGACTATAATTTAAGATGTGCTTGCAATCTAAATAAAATTATTAGCCTTAGAAGTTAAGACACTTTTTGGTGTTGCAATGCTAATTGCTATTCTAAACTATTATTTAAACCAGACTCAATGACATGCTCACTTCTCCAATGTGGATGTTATGGATAATATATGGGTAGTTTCTACCAGTATATCAGGCACGTCCAACAGATAGATCGTGATCTACCGGTAGATCGCTGGTTTTCTGTGGTAGATCACAGGTAGATCAGTGGCTTCCCTCCAAAGAAGCTGAACAACTTTGGCTCCCTTAAAAACGAGCTCAACATTTTTGTCCTGTACCCCTAAAAAACAGGCCTTTTTCCTCCCTAAAACAAGCTCAACTTTGACCTGAATCCCTAAAAAACAGGGGTAGATCACTGTGGTGAGTAGATCACAGACTCATGGGAGTTGTCCACCCCTGCTCTATATGTAGCTTGGATAAGAGCAGGGGTTCCCAACAAAATTTTCTCGAGGACCCCTCATCGAGCCGCTATTGTGACAAGGACCCCCATTAATTCCTAATCCTAAAATTAAAAAGTGAGAGCCAAATTAAGAGTCTTTTTATATTTTATATTTATATGTTTTTTACAGTTACAACAGAGTACTCCATCAGTATACAGTTAGTTTTAATTTTCAGTTCTTAATGAGATGAACCACTTTTTAACCAACGGTCCATTTTTAACTATGCGAACTGTAGCTTCCGCGAAAAACAACGCTTTGTTTACAAACACTACTGTTTTGCAAAGAGGCAGCGCGCGCCAGGGAGGAGGGAGGGGAATGGAGAAGACAGGGTACCTGCGCAGTAGCGCACAAATGAAGCCGACGCGCGCAAAGCATCTTGGGGAGGTAAGCATTAGTAGAATGCGTGCGCTGCCTCTTTGCAAAACAGTAGTGTTTGTAAAGCGCCACCTAACGGCATACAGCAGAACTACTGCCTCTATCTAATTCTAGTTTTGCGCTAGACTATGCTCATGCAGGAAGCGGCCAAAACAAAAAAATTGTTACCATGCGAAATATATTTAATATATTTTTTATTCTAATAGCATCTTGCGGACCCCTCTGGCATAGCTCGCAGACCCCTGGGGGTCCCCGGACCACCTGTTGGGAACCACTGGATAAGAGGAAACATGAAGATGGTACATTTAAGTTACTATGGAACCCAAATACTTACCAAATTTTCATTGACAATGCCATCACTTGCAGCAAAGAACGCCAAGATGTGTGAAATGAAATATTTCTCTTCAGGCTTCAAGGATTCCCAGTGCCGGAGATCTTTGGAGAGGTCCACCTAAATATACAAAGCAGCCAATGAAAATGCAGTAATGTTAAGGGAGAATCTGAAGTATGCCTAGAGGATGACTGCAATGTACCTCTGTCTGCTATCATGCCTGCATCCACTCAAACCTAGGAGGAAACACAAGCCTCTCACCTCTTCAGCCGTCCAAAAGGATGCTTCTGCTTTCTTGTACATTCTCCAAATGTCATGGTACTGAATGGGAAAGATGACGAACCGGTTGGGATTTTCCCGAAGCAGAGGTTCATCTTGTACACTGTTTGAAGGCAGCTGTGTCACTCCTTTAGGTGCATCCTAAAGTCACAAATGTAATAAATCACCCCATTCCTAGAATACATGAATGCAAGCACCAAATCTCTCCTTTCTGGAATTGAAAAAGGAGTAACAAGGAAATTCCACCTCGACTTTGTGTTTGCAACAAGTTGTTTTGGGGCTCACTGTAACCACTGAGCCCAAGAACCAGGGGCACTAGAGTTCCCCAGCAGGATCTCCATAGTGTGGTTGGTCCCAATGGGCTTGCTTTCACTGCCAATCATCTGATTGCTGCCAACAGCAAACTTCACTTGCCAAGGAACAACTTAGAACACACTGCAAGGTTCCCAATGATTCATCGGAAGCCGCTTCTCTCCCTGCTCCACATCTGATATTGTATATTAAGGTAGGTGGATGATCTGGAAAAAAGGGCTTTGCAGGTGCTCCCCTCACCTTGGTCTAGGGTTCCACACAAAAATGTAGACACAGAAAAGCTGACTTACCACATGGGCAGGGTAAGTGATGGAAAGCTTAAAACTATTGTCAGATGTCAACTATTTGGCTTTTAGAAGACATCTGGAGGCAGCCCTGCTTAGCGAATTTTTTAATGTTTTATCATGCTTTTAATATTCTGTTAGGAGCTGTCCATAGTGGCTGGGGCAACCCAGTCAAGATGGGCAGCATGCAAAGAATGTTGTTGTTGTTGTTAGGCCATGGGCTTTAAAATGAATGAAATAAGACTGAATTAAAACAATGACAAGGGAGCTCTGGAGTGGAACTTGATTTACATTAGGAACTTTACAGATATGAGGTAAAATGTATAACACAGTTAAGTGTGGGCTGGATTATTACCAAGGAGTGAGACACAAAGAGAGACATTTGATTTAAACCCAGGTAAAATTTTGACAAAAAAAATAGAAACAAAAGCAATGGGCAAAGCAGAGGGGCTGGAGGGAGAACAGACTAGACTTAATTATTTAAGAGTGAAAATTATAATTGGACAGCCAATATATAATGGTAATTTGGATGCCCTTATACTTTGTGTGCTCAGATCTCTCTGAGACTTAAGGACATAACCCACCCACACTGGCATTCTGTCCGTGCTTAAAGACAGGTTCATTCAGCCATGCATTCCCCTGAACTTGATCTTCTTGATCCAACTTTTAAAATTCCCTTTTTAATTATTGTTTACAGCGGGCTTGCTTTAGCAAATGTTAGAATTGCTTCCTTTGCTGTGTCTTAATCATGCATTTGTTTTACGTTTATGAAGCACTTAGAAGCAGTCACAGAAGGTAAGCAGGCAAACCTAATTAATAACAAGAAAGTAGAAAGTCAGATAATCTAAGTCTTAAAGCTAACGGCTGAATCCTTGGGCAGAGGACTTCACCTAGGAGAAGATGTCGGTTATAGCAACCAGAGGCTACTAATGCGTCAACCCCCGCCCCATAACCCTGCCCCACCCTTTCCTTGGGGGGGGGGTCGGGGCTTCCTGCTCCTTTGTATAATTCGAGCATTTGGCGCCAAATGCTCAGTCGGGGAGGCTAAGCAGCGCCCCCTTTCAACTCTCACGACGGCGGGAACAGAAGCCTCCTCGCCACAAAACGACCCCCGAGATCAAGCGCCCCCCTGATTTTAACACCTCCCCCCATAAAAGGCTCCCCCCCTCCTCCACCAGTCAGCTTTCCTCCTCCGCCTTGACCCCCAAGATGGAACTCACCGCTTCACCGCCGGGCTCTTGAAATATCTTCCGCGCCGTTTTGGACGCCAGGACCCGGGTAGCGCTGAGGGACGGAGGCTGCAAGACCCCAAGAAGGACACAAAAGACCGATTAAAACAGCGCACTTTTTGGGGTGGGAAGGCGGAGCAGAGGGAGGTCGCTTTCTATTTTATTTTAATGAAGTAACTAAAGGAAGCGCCAGGATGAAGAAGACCTCCAAGACTTCTGCCATCTATCTGTCAGGGTGATCTACCCGGTAGTTGAGATTCCTGCATTACACTTCTGATTTTATGTTGGGGGGGGGGGGGTACCTTGCGTTTTGACAACTCGTCATGGACTTTTATGCTGCAAGGCAGCTCCGAGGACTAATTAAGAGGCATAAGGATAACGAGGGGGATCGGCTCACCCTCCCCCACTCCACCCCAAAAAGGGCCTTGGTTGTCCTGGGCGCATTAATCAAGTTAAGGGAAGGTGCTTGGACTGCGCGGGAAGGGAAATAAGCCCTTCTTCCCCAGCTGCTCCCTTCCCCTGCCCCGCCGACGGGCTCCTGGTTCCCCCTTCTCAACCCACCGTATTCTCCTTGTCCTTCAGCGCCAAATCCTTCAGCGGCGGCAGTCGCGAATTGAGGCGCTGCTGCTCGTTGCGAGCCGAGAGCGGGCTACGGGGGGCGGAGGAGATCATGGCCACGGCGAGAGAGAAAAGCGAGCGAGGCGGCGGCAGGAACCCTTCACGACGCTGGGTGCGGATGGCAGTGGGAAGGAGGCCCCGGCCCGGTTGCTGCTTTATATGCGCTTCGAACTTGGCGCCAGAACGCCCGGCCGCCCAATCACAGGACGGAACCTTCGCCCTCCCCCGCTTCTGGCGCCTGCAATCGAATTAAACTGTGGCCAAGAAACCGCGGGAAGCTGCTGCGGCGTTCCGCCCGCTCTGCCCTTCCATTGGCTGCCCTTCCAAAGAGCTGCCGAACGCGGGAACCAGTAGCGATGCCGTTCCTTTTCCTCTACTCCCTCCTTTTCCTCCCATTGGCTGAAAGGGCCGCGCCCTTTAAACAGTTGTTCGTCTGACCCTGCCGGAACTGCCTGTCAACCTGCGGCGTTTCCAATTGGCTAGAGAAAACTGATCACGTGGAGCTTTTCTCTTTCATTTTTTTTGTTCCTCTTTCTTCCTCTCCGTTAGTAAATGATTTCCTAATATTGGAAGCACAGTAAATTATTGTTGTTGTTGTTATTGTTGTTGTTGTTACTACTAGTACTACTACTATATATATTTATTAATAATTAATCTTTACTATTATTGGTTGTTATTATTATTATTATTATTATTACTATTATTTCATATGGCCAGCTGCAGCCTCTCAAATACTTACTGTTCTGTGGCTCAGTGTTATTACCTTTGAGTAAATGCTCTTAGGGTACGTTTGCAGGTATGTTTGGAAGATAGATCTTCAGCTTCTGAATAAATTTCTTAAAAACTAAAAAAGAAGCCCTGATTATTCTATATAGATATTTGTTATAAATAAATCAATTTGATATGCCGCTTTTAAGAACTGAATGAAATAAATAATTGGAGTTTCCTATACAGTACTGCCTAGACAATGGGAGAGTGGGTGTTTTAACGTCCATAGCAATGGTGTCTGTGTACCTTAAATTACAGTTTACACAACAGAAAATAATATTTAGCATTCATTGGACTCCACTACGTTTGTAAAGAAAAGGATTTTCTAAGACAGCATTTTGTTAGAGATGTAGGAAAGCTAATGCTTTTTTAACAAACATGTTTTTGCAATGTCCTATTCTTACTAAGTTCTGGGAGAAAGGAGTGGATTATGCTGTCATTAAGTAAGTGTAGAGACATAAACAGGAGCAAGGCCATGGTAGCTTTCGAAGGGGAGGACAAGAATCCAGGAGCGGATGGGAAACTAACAAAGAGATTTAAGGCAGAGAGTCGCATTGTCAGAATGACAAGAGAATGACTTGGCACTCAAAGTACTGGATGGATGTGAGTAGACAAAGGTGAGACAGCAAAAGGCCATAAGGGGGCGTTGCTTCTGCCAGTTAGGCAGAAGGTTAATGGTTTGAGCCCACCCAGGGATGGCTGTAGGTAGGATTCCTGCACTGCAAGGGGTTGGACTAGATGTCTCTACAGTTTTATGATTCTTTGAAAAATGAAGTGGTCAAGATGAGATATGATGAGGGCAATGTAAAACACATAGAGAAATAATACTTGGCTTCTCAGTGACAGGCAACAGATGTCTCTTGGATCAGGTGTTTTATTATCTACTACTGTAGTGTTCTCAGGAGGAATGAAGAAGTTGCCACAGTTTTGAGGATGCATCTTCTGCCCACTGGGCCATATGGCCCTCAGCCTTCTCCCTGTTCTAGGTCATGCATTCAGTTAGCATCAGAGACAAACAGCTTAGCTAAAGTTTTATCCACATCCTAATGAGGCTTTTTTAAGAATTTGGATATTCAGTCACTGCAATTCATTCTGCTTTCTGTGCCAATGTATTCACCATTTGTCCATAGTTAGCCTCTGAGAATCATAGGCTTCTGCCATTGGCACATGGCGCACTGCAGTCATCGGAAATATAGCACAAAACCCTTGTGTAACCCAGTGCTTATTTCTATTGGGATATAGCGTCAGCTTTTCCCTTTTCTGGTTTGGAGCTGGGCTGTCTGTCAGTTCAAAACCTCCACGAAACCTCAACCTTGAAATGGTGGCGGTTTGGGGGCCTCTCCAAAACAATCCATTTCTGGCATGTGAGAAATTGGTAATTGTTGCTCACGTGCTTGGCAGGATTGAAGGAGTTTTTCTCCAGGAAACGTTTGCTTTATGGGATTGGCAATCCCATGAGGTAGAAGGAGGTAGCTGCCTCAGGGGCAAATGCTTGAGGGGGTTGGGAAGCAAGGTGATGGAGGGCAGAGTGGTTGGTGCCACACGGTCATGGCTGGCAGCGGATGCAATGCATGGAGGCCAACAGTAGATGGAGCCAGAGCCAATGGCAGGCAGAACCAACCCGTTCTAGCTTTGTCCCCATCCTCTCGCTAGTTCTAGAAGGGTAAAACTTGGACTAAGGTTGAGGGAGCTGACTGCCAAGGCCAACCTCTCGGGCTGGTTGTATGAAGCAAGGTAGGCAAGGTGGGAGCTTGCCCAGAGCAGTGCCCCATTGGTCCCCTCCTATGAACATGTCCTGCACCCCCTTAAGCTAGCTTCCTGTCCTCTGGTGCAGTAGAAGATGCCCTGTGGCTACAGCTGCCGAAGCTGAAGTAACCATCTGTTACTACTCTGGTTGGCTTCTGCACACAGAATGGTAGGATGGTCCATTACATCAGAAAACAAAATGTTTTTGGTTGGCCCTGCACCTCAACATCTCTCCCCACCCTTGGGCAGTGTTAGAAACTCAGATATATAAGCTTGGCACCAAATTGCTCCTTAAACCAGGGTTATAGTCGCCAAAACAGAATGTCGAGTTGCCATTTTGGGGCAAGAAGGCTCAAAAGTCATGTTTTTCAATACAACTTTTTTGGTTCCTGAAATTCATTCTGATTGTGCAGATGGATAGAATTCTACAGGATGTGCTGATAGTGTGTGAAAACAGTCAAGATCCAAGGGTCCCCAGGCATGCAGCTCCAGATGGTTGAGACATCAGATGCCATCCTGGTGCCTGGGCATCTTCACTTGGTCACAAGTGGCCAATAGCCAGTTGCAAAATGCACCTGGTCAATTTCAAACACTGCCATAGGGACATAATGGGGATAGGTATTGCACAGTTGGCTTAGTTCCGGTGCAAAACCAGGTATCCTAAAGGAAAAAAACAAGAAGGGTCTCTCTCCCTTTGTCTTCAACAATATATATTTCAAGTTCAAATTTGGCCAGGACGCTCAACCCACCTCCATTTTGTATGTTGCCTATAGCTGGGGGTGCAGAGCTGTTGCTCCTCTACATGTTCTCAGTCCCCAGCTCCCATCAGCCCCGGCCAGCATGGCCAAAGGTCAGGGGTGGTGGGAGTTGTAGTCCAACAACATCTGCAGGGCCACAGCTTCCCCACCCTTGAGCTCAGCAGGAGAATCTTGAGATTGTCTGCCACAATCCTGGAGCCCATAGTACAACACAGTGGTCAATGAATTGCAGATCTCGATCGCCCAGGACTGTGCTGCATGTTGGCACATCCCTCTAATAGGCTTTCCCCACCCGCACTCGCCCCCACCTGTGATTCCTTGGTTCAGTTAACAGGAAGCTATTTCTGTGCGCCTCCCGGGAACAGACAAGAAGCTTCTTGTGTGTTCTGATCACCTCCTGCTATTCAGCTTTGCCTGTCACAAGCAGGCTGCTCCACGAGGAAGCCTGCCAACATTCAACATATGTGCAGGCTGTGATTAAAAGTAAACTCCAGCTTCAGAAAGGCCTCTCTTGCTGTCATCTGCTGCCTTGGCAGAGCTGGAAAGAATCCAATTGCAAAGCAAGGTTAATTTCTATCAGCAAGGAGCCCATTTCTAAAGACAGTAAGTATTTGGATGGAAATGGCTTATCCTGCTCCCAATGTTTTACATCTGGAACCTACCTCTCCCCTGCTGCCCCAAGCCTTAGACCACAAATGTAATTTGCAGCACAGTTTCTATGCGTGTTTATTCAGAAATTAGCATTGTTTTTCTGTGGGGATTAGCGCTTAGTACATGTTGCTAATCTCAGTTTTCTATTCATCAAACGGATTGGGGAAAGACTGATACTGGTTATGGGGGGGGGAGATGAAGGGATCATAGTTTAATAATATATTTTCACATCTACACCGTGCATTTGAAGCATATGGCTCCCCTCCTCCCACCACAAGAATCCAGAGAACTGCAGTTTGTTAAAAGTGATGGGAATTGTAGTTCGGTGAGGGGTAAACTACTACAGTTCCCAGGATTTTAGGGGGAAGCTCTCTGCTTTAAATGTTTGGTGTGGATGTGTGGATGGGTTTTGCACTATCAGACAAAGGTCTCAGCTCAGGTAAACTCATAACTTTATGATCCCACTGCAATGACAGAAACATACTCTTTACAGAACCCTAAAAACAATAGCATGGTGGGTGGGTGTGTAATTATTAAACAAAAACACGCAATACAGAAAAAGAGAAAAGCCAACAATAACAACAAAATGAAATAAGTTCAACTCAACACAATAGTGTTGTTGTTGTTGTTGTTTTACTGTATTCTCTTAACTTCATCCATTTTGCTCTTTTAAAAAGGGTTCCATATTAGCCAGATTCAAAATGCCAGCTGCATTAAAGAGTTACATTTGAGGTCCAAGTTAATTCATCACACATGCTCTCCACATGTTCACATTATAACACATGAACATGTATAAACCTCTGCTCTTGTCTTAAAATGGGCACAGATATACGGCTGCACGTGTTCATGTAATTCAAGACGCAGTTCACAAGTATTTTGCTTATAACACAAGCCAGGTAAGCATTTCCCTGGTTGAACCTCTGACCAGATCGTGTAATGTATGCCGTAGTGCTTCAGCGAGCACATTAAGCATTTCACCTTCCTTCGTAATTTGACTTCACACTGGAAAGAAAAAAAATGCCCAATGCTGTACAGAAAGCGGTTGAAAGGGTAATTGCCCCCTCCCTCCCCCCCCCCGCATCAAACCTGCCTACGCCTCCAGCTGACCCACTTGTTTGCATAGCATGGGCAATCTAGAAAGAGGATAATCAAGCTTTGCAAAGAAAACAATGAAGCTCAGAAAGGTGGTTCTGAACTTGCAGAAGAAATTCAGAGTGTTGAGTGGGGTAAGAACTGCAAATAGAGGCTGCTAGACTGTTGTGGCGCTGTGGTTAAACCACTGAGCCTAGGGCTTGCTGATCAGAAGGTCAGCGGTTCGAATCCCTGTGACGGGGTGAGCTCCCGTTGCTTGGTCCCAGCTCCTGCCAACCTAGCAGTTCGAATGCATGTCAAAATGCAAGTAGATAAATAGGAACCGCTCCAAGCGGGAAGGTAAACAGCGTTTCCATGTGCTGCTCTGGTTTGCCAGAAGCGGCTTTGTCATGCTGGCCACATGACCTGGAAGCTATACGCCGGCTCCCTCGGCCAATAATGCGAGATGAGCGCGCAACCCCAGAGTCGGTCATGACTGGACCTAATGGTCAGGGGTCCCTTTACCTTTACCTTTACCTTTACCTTTAGACTGTTGAACAGGAATGAGAGGCATGGCCTTGAGGATTCTCTGCTTCTGCAACTGATCATACTGCCTCTCACTTGTAGGGGACCCTGCTAGGTATTAATAGAAACAGGACCTTGTTTTAGTGGCTTGGTGTTGCCTGGTCATGGTAAAGGTGTTAAGTACATCAAACGTACTTAACTTAGCTTCCCACTGCCACCCACCTGCATAAAAGCATGGAATAGTTAAGTATTTACTGTATTCATGACAACGCTGCCCCCAGCAGGAGAGAAACAAAACCTTTCAAAGGTTTGTCCCCTCTTTTACACATGGATACACAACCTCCAGAGTCATTTTTAAAGGCACATTGGTTTGCATGCCCACATTATAATGTGGTGCTTAGTGCTAAGTTGTGAAATAAAATAGCCTTTCTGTTACTCTTGAGAGATTATCTGAAATCAGGAAATAAAGCACTCTGCCTGATCTTTGGAGACTGATCCCTAAAGATCAGGTAGAGCACTTGGGAGATAAATCTGGGGGAAGCCTGGGGGTGTATGGCCTGGAGGGTGCTTTCTGGGGCTTTGCATGCAGGATCCGGCCCACGTGCCACGCATTAGCCACCGCTGCATTATATATTGGGCTGGTTCTGCAGATAAGCGAAGAATGAAACACAGCAAGAATGGGGGCCAACAGAGACTCAGAAGGCAAATAATTCCAAAATATGGGAGTGATCGTCAACAAGGCCCTTTCTGCTGTACCCATTCACCAAGCCATGGGCGTAGCCAAGGAGGGGCAGGGGGGCAGCTGCCCCCCCATAAAGTAAATCAGTGTTTGTTAATATCATCTTTGGAAAGAGTTTGATTGGTTTTTAGGCATGGTGTGCACCTAAAAATCTGGATGAAGTCCATTCAGCTGCAAATGCCAGACACCTCTTGGTTTTCCACTCATATTTAAATAACGGCAAAAGTGGCTTTCCTTGCGCAGACATCACAAGTTAGGAGGGTGGATTAATAAATAAACTGTGTTCAGTGAAGAATGACAGTGCTCAAGGTACTCAGTAACAGGAAAGCTGTTCTTCTGTTAGCTAATCCACTGTTTTGTTACCAGTCTGAAAAACCAAATGTGTGGCTGTTTTCTTCTTTTACGTTCAAAATGCTACCAATCCGCAGATTGTTGAAGTCAAGGAAAAGGGCTCAACCCTTAAGGCTGCAGTCCTATATGCACTTCCCTGGGAATAAGCCTTGTTGAACTCAGTGGGACTTGCTTCTGAGTAGATACGAACTGCAGTGCATGAGTTTTGTGGAATTTGTCGTTCTGTTTTGCTACATTTAAGGATTTTTAAAAAAACCCAGGTTTTCAGCTGCAGAGGCTCTCAGAGCAGCTTACAGATAGATAAGTACAAGACAGTTGCCACCCTCAGGAGTACAATCTAAAATATATGACACAAAAGGAAAAATGGAGGGGGGGAGGAAGGCCTGGGGGCCATATCCAGCTCTTCAGGCATCTGTCTGACCTTGGGACTCCCCAAAGGGCCTCACCACCAGCTGCACCCTCTTTCCCAGCCTTGCTTCGCCAGCCTTGCTTCATATCCTCCTGGAGTGTTTTTGCCTGGCTGGAATAGGTCATTGAATACTGATAAGGACCCTTGCTTGCATAAATGAGAGAGGCGTGTGTGGCCTTTGTTATGAAAAAGGTCCTCCTCGACTACATATCAGTGAAATTTGTCCACCCAATGATTTATATTGAAGATGTGGGATACAAATTATGTAAGTAAGATTGTTCCCAGGTGGTCTGTTATTGCACATTGATCCTGGCTTGTTTGCTCAGAGTTTGCAGGGAGGTTAGATCATGCCAGCTATTTATTGAGCATCAATTCAGGTTTGTTTGCAGGTTATACAATGCTGCACCAAGCAAGGGCTGTCCCACAATTTTCAGCTCATTTACCTGTCATTTTCAGTATTGCAAAATGTCTGGTTGGGTTTTTTTTTGTTTGTTTGTTTTTTTGAGGAGGGAAGGAGCTTGTTGCACAAGAGCTCCCATTCAAACATGACTGTGCAACCTTAATTTTCTGGTATGTGATTGAATCCCACCCCAAAACAGCAAACAATTGCCTGGAAATGCCTTAGGTAAACTATTTTTTTGCAAACTGCCCTGATAATGTTGTTGAAGGGCTTGGTCATGGTGATACTCAAGCCTTTCCTAACTTCAAATGTGCAATTCTTAAGATGTTATTTGCAAAGAGAGGTAAGTCAGAATTGGAGCTGAAAGAGAACTTTCCGCTAGCAGAACAGTTTTACCGGGCTAGAAATTCCTCCATATGGTGAGCTGTCAGGAATGCAGCTGCATGGAGGAGAGAAACATTCCTGGCAAATATTGCTTTCCGTATGACCTGTTTATTGGGCATTCATCCTGATTCATTTGCGGAGAAGTTAGAAAATATTGCAGCAAGCAAACGTTACCTCCACAGTGCCCATTGCAAAAAGTTTGAGCGGAGGGCGCGGGTTTGTTGTGCACGAGAGCCAAATTAACTTAAATTCTGCATAACTGAATTTGCCGCTATGCAACTGAATCCTGTGTAAAAGGACAGTGACAGTCTGGAAGTGCCCTCAGACACACTTTCCAGTGGCAATTAGCAAGAGCAGGGCAACTGTAGAAAATGTGCCCATGTGAATAGCCACTGTGAAGGGCAACTCAAAACTCATGTCATGCTGGTCCTTTTTTCAGCATACTACAGCATTCATTGGGGGGGGGGAGGGTGTCACACGGCATGGAGGAATTTTTTCCTGCTGAACCAGCCTACGCTACAGTAATAGTCCAAAACTGGGCGATATCAGAAGCTGCCGTTTATTTTGCACAAAAAACTGGGGAGGATTGAAAAGTTATTTTATATCAGAAAAGTTTCCCTTGTGTCAAAATGTGAAGTAATTCAAATAGGCCGCTTCCATATGAGTCTCAGAAAACAGAGTTTGGGACGCTTCCTTCCGAACTGGGAAGCTTGCCTCAGAATTAGGGGATGTTATTTCCAGAGGAGCACTGGCTGAAAGTATTTGGAAGAGGCCAGGAAAGTCTCTCTTCTATGTTGCATTTTAATTCCTTTTGTTTTCTGAAGAATAATAAGAATGACTAGAAGGGCCTGTTCTTGTTTTTGCCAGTGCTCTAGGAGGCAACATTGCCACCTCTAGCAATCTCAGAAGAGAGAGGTTAGTCAAATCCTGTTTTTTGATCCTCTTGTTTACATTCCAGCGGGAGAGATTCAGCAAACATTAACCTCAGCTTGGCACATGGTCAATGCCTCTGATAGAAAAGATGGGGCAGACTTTGCTCACTCTTCATGGCTAAAAAGGCAAGGAAATTGCTAATCTGTGGGGGCTGCGCTATTTGGAGAGGAATATGCGGCACAAAAGGAATTGCCATCTGAAGCCCCCAAGTTGCCTAAGCAACCATAGCACTGGGGAAGAAAAAGGAGATTTTGTTTACAGGCCAACAATAAATTAGATTGAGAGATCATTGTACCCCAGAAAGGGGTACAATGTGTGCTGAATGGGTGGGGGGTGGGAACGCATAGATGGCAATTTATATAGGGACAAGTTTACAATATGCACACCAACTTCCACTGACCTTGGGTCAAATTCTGAGGTGGTTATGGAGATTTTAATCAGGATGGTTTCACCAAATTGGCAGTTGAACTGTTGTGTTTTCCTAGGGCTGGCATATCTTCACAGAATTGTAGAGTTGGAATAGACTCCAAGGGTCATCTAGTCCAACCGCCTGCAATGCAGGAGTCTCAGCTAGGGTATCCATGACAGATGGCCACCCATCCTCTGCTTAAAAACCTCACAGTCAGTGAGATCTTGCTGCTGGTCCCACTTGTCTGCTGTTGACAGAGGTGGGTGGGTTTATGAGCCAAGCACTGCTTCTTGGGCTTCTGTTGCTTGAGGCAGGCGCCTCACCTTGTCTCATCAGTGGGTCGGGCCTGGTACGTAACCGTAGTATCCTGGAGGAGAGCACCAGTGCCCTGGACTGATCCTAGTAGGAAGTGAGGAAGATATACTGGAACATTTTGTTCTATGCCCTACTTGCTATTATTTTCAAAAGAATAGCTTTTTAAACTGCCACGAATCTTCCTTTTGGGATGTCACAGTTGCTAGCCAATCAACCCTGTGCAGAAAAGGCGCTGCAGCAGTCCAGGAGAACATGTTCTACCTGTAAAGGATGAAGTAAATGCAGCAAGACTTCCAGAGCACAGCAAATCCTCTTTCTATGAACATCTTAACATACTTCAAATCACTCAGAAAAGGAAAGCTCTCATCATCTAAAACCAATCTTAGCAACAACGCTAAGCAACAATGCATGGGGGTTATGAACAGACATGGCCATCATCTAACACACAATTAGACATGGCTGGAACCCGAAGCAGGGTTACTAAGGAGCAAGTGAGGTTTACTTCTAGAGTGGCCATGTGCCCTGCTTTATAGAGAACAGCCTTCTAGTTGAAGGAGTCCTTTGTTTGAAGGGCTGCTCTGCTCTACCCAGGTCCATTTTCAAGATTAAGAATTATGAGAATGGAGGCATAGCGCAGGCATGTCCAACAGGTAGATCCCCTGGAAAAAGCTCAACATTTTACCTCCTCCCTGAAAAAAACTCAACAACTTTGATCCGAAACCCCCCCCCAAAAAAATGGGCCTTCCTTCTTCCTAAGAAAAGCTCAACAACTTTGACCCGAACCCCCCAAAAAAGGGGGTAGATCACTGCCAGTTTTTAACTCTGTGAGTAGATTGCAGTCTCTTGGGAGTTGGCCACCCCTGGCATAGCAGGATGGTTGAAGTTGCCCATCATAGCAGCGCACAGAGTTCATACGGTCATAGCCTTTCCTGCTATAGCAAAACACATTTTTGTTTATATTTCTAAAGTTGCAGCTGTACATACAAATCATGTGCAAATTTTATGCAAATCCCAGTTTTTTGGGGGGAGAGGTTGATGCATTTCCTATTTGCTTGCTCCTGAACTGCCCAGATGGCAAGACCCCTCTCTTGGCCTCACTGATGTGGTCCAAAGGAAATCAAAGCAATACATTTGGCACCAACTTGGCTGCCTGAATTCCCAGAAGGAGGCGTACTAGCCGCCATCTAACTGCCTTAGGGACTCCACTCTGGATTTGTGTAGGGCTTACTCCTTACCATTTATTCTCCTGAAGATATCCTGCAAGGCAGCGGAAGCTTAGGACCGGAGTTTTCCTTCTTCTAGATGGGCTACCTTCCCAGGTTGGCGAGCCCCACCTGCCCCTCACTTCTCTCTACAGCACATGCAGAAACCGCCTTCTTGACCAGTGGACTCACTATTGGTCTCGTCCACTCAATCTGCCGGAACTCGTCTTCACATGCAGGGGAGGCCCCTAAACCCTAACCCACTGAGGGTTTGAGACCCATTGCCGACCCTCACTCGGTTTAGCCTGCCAGAGTTCAAGGATGTTATCAACCAAGAAAAAACTTTGGGGAAGTGCAATGAAGTGTTGCTGAGGAATGTGGCCTGGGGAGAGAGGGTGTGGCAGGGGAGGGGATTTTGTTGTCCCAAGGGCCACACAGAGAGGTCTGAAGGGCCGTGTGCGGCCCCTGCCCCTTGAAGGTCCCCCATCTTGGCTTAGAGCTGCAGTCTTATCGAGATGGGAGCAGTCATTCCAGTGGTCCAAATGGAACAGCACGTCTAACTGAATCATTCTGCAATTCACCCTAGTAGAGATATGATTAACAGATAGGTTGGCAGTATTTTAAACATGTTAAACAGCTGAGTTGCTATGTTGCTTTTAAAAGGAAATGTATTTTTGAGGACTTGGGAATACGGTACAAGAGAGAGAGAGAGAGAGAGAGAGAGAGAGAGAGAGAGAGAGAGAGAGAGAGAGAGAGAGAGAGAGAGAGAGAGAGAGAGAGAGAGAGAGAGAGAGAGAGGCTGAGCTGCGGTTTGGACCCTCTGAATACTTTCCACAGCATTTGCTCCAGATCCCAGGAATCTGTTTATTTTGAAGCGGTTTTCAAGTCACCAAGAATCCACCGCATATACGATTTGTGAGGATTGCCTTACCGTATATCTATATATCATGAAGACTATACTGTACACATATAAGCATGTGTTGAAAAATACTCGTTTAAGAATATTTGCCCAGAGACTATTTTTGAAACCAACCTCATTCTGAGGAAGGAGGTTACACCCATTTGGTTTCTTTCAAGGCCAAATTCTTGGAATTAAAAAAAAAAGCGGGGGAGAGGAAGGGAAGGGAGGGCTGAAAATAATTCCAACTTCGCTTTTCTCCCTTTAAGCCTGAACTGGATCCCCAGCTCCTTTGCTTGCTACCGTTTTCTTTTCGTCCTTAAGTTAGAAACAAAAACGCTTAACTTTGTGATCCAGGGAAAGATATACTGTATACTGTACAGTATATATATTTCCAAGGACGAGGCGAGGAGCCAGGATCCCACCCGCCCTCTGCCTCTGCCTCCGCCCGCCAAGCCCCAGCAACAGTTGAGCTCTGGAACCCGAACGATGGGTCTGCCGGAGGAGCAGCGCTAGGCAGGGGCGGCCGCGAGCCACACAGCCGGGCTGCGGCGGCGGCGAGGCGACCCCGCGATGGGCACGGGCAGCAGCAGGCCGGGGAAAGGGCGCAGCTCGGTGAAGCCCTGGCGTGGCCCCGGCCGGGGCAGCAGGAGCATCAGCGCCCCCGCCAGGCAGGGCCGAGCAGAGGAGGAGCAGGGCGCGGCGGCGGAGGCCAGGTGTTACAGCCAAACTCCGGCGCGCGCCACCACCTCGCCGTCGGCTGGGGAGTCCGACTCGGACTCGGAGCTTCTGGACCGGGTGCTGGAGGAGTGCGGCGACGAAGGGTTCGGGCAGCCGACGGGGGGACGCCGCCGCCGCCACCCCCTCCTCCTCCTCGAGGCCGCCGGCGATTGCTGCTCCCGCCCGGCAGAGGGCAGCGGCGAAGAGGTAAGGCGGTGCTGGTCGGTGGGGAGGCGAGACCAGGGTTTCCATTCATGCGTTTTTTGGAAAAAGGGAGCTGAGCAACTAGTAGACGGGGCGGGCAACATTTCTCCGATGCAAACAGGGACGTCCTATTCCACAATAATAATGATCGTTTTATTATTCATATTTATATTGCCCCAGCCACTCTGGGCGGCTTCCCAACGTTTTTTTTTTAAAAAAAAACTTCCGTGTACAGAGCTGCCTTCGGATGTCTTCTAAAGGTTGTCTAGTTACTCATCATCTCCTTGGCGGGGCGGGGCGGGGCGGGGGGTGTCGTAGGACTCCATATCTTCCAGCATTTCTGCAGTGGAAATAGGGACGTCCAAAAGCCGGACATTCCCAGGATCACATCAGAAACCGGGATGGCTTCTGTAAATCTGGGGCTGTACCCTGGAAAATAGAGACACTTGGAAGGTCCGGCAGAGGGAGCAAGGTCCTGGAAGAAAGCGCGCGCCTTATTGGCATATGCACTGTCTTTAAGGGGCTTCCAGGCAGCTGCTTTTGGGGGGGGGCGGGAGTCTGTCCCGCGGGCGCAAAGCCGAGACGCGCAATTCCGGTTGGTTTGGGCCGCTTGCGCTGGGAAGCGGGATAACAAATTGCCTGGCGCCGCATGGAATGATAGAATTGTGAGGGAGCCCGAGGGTCGGACACCTTCAAATTTGATGGGCATTGCCATTCAAATATTGTATGTGCACTGCGTCATGTGATTGATTATGCGGGGTGGGGCTTCCCCCCCCCCAATATTTTATTCAAGTTGGCACACTGCTGCGAAGCAGAAATCTCAACTGAAGCACCTAATCCAGGCATCCCCAAACTGCGACCCTCCAGATGTTTTGGCCTACAACTCCCATGATCCCTAGCTAACAGGACCAGTGGTCGAGGAAGATGGGAGTTGTAGTCCAAAACATCTGGAGGGCCGAAGTTTGGGGGTGCCTGACCTAATCTCTGCTTTAAAACCTCCCAGGAAGGAGAGTGCACCGCCTTCCAAGGGAGGCCAACCACTGTCAAAACAGCTCTGTCAGAAAGTTATTCCCCATCATAATACCGTCCCCTCAAACAAACAAGGACAGATGCTGAAGAAGCACCCACATTGTTGAACTTTCCCGCAATCTTTGGGTTGAATGTTCAATAAGCAGGCCGTCTGGCTCAGTCTGGAGGTGACCTAGGAATCGCTTTCAGAAAGGCGTTCTGCATGGCTTGAACTCAGAAGGATTGGCGTCCACAGGGGCCCTGTGTTCAAAAATATGACAGAGCTAAATGCGTAAGAATGAGCTAGTTAGTAAGAACCCTCTCAACCCACATGAACTGACCCAGAGCCTGTGATCATCACCTGTGATCGTCCTTCTCCGTGTGCCCCCTCCATGGGACGTCTGGAGGGTGGCAACAGTGTACGCACGTTTATCATGTCATTTTTACGAAATAGTGCATTTTGACCAGCTTTGATTCAAATTGAGAAAAAGAAGAACCTAGCTGTTTTGTGTTTGTACTGTGCACAAAGCCTCAGCGCTCCTTTAAATTCTAGTTTTATGAAAAATACTCTGTTTGCTATAGTGTTAAGTGAAACAATGCCATCTTGTGGCTTACCTTCTTAACCATTTCTGGCTGTGCCCTGATTTGGTGCGTGACAAACACAGCCATTCTGTGGTTTCATATGAAAACTTTTTAAAAGCACGGTGCCACAGGGATCTCTCCTGCACAAGACCCGCTGAAACGAACAGAAATTATGCAACAGCATCAGTGTACCTAACAGGCTCTGTGCTATGACTGGCATTTTGGGGGGTGGGGGTGGGGGTGAGGCTGTCACGGATGTACCGGTAATGTTGGGTCTCTTCACTATCATTAAGAGTACATAGTGGCAGAAAAAGGGAGGACAGGTATTACAGGAAAATAATGACACACTGTTGAGATTGTGTTGTACAGTAATTGAAACTCCTTTCCAGGTTTTGGTAATGTTACAGGGATCTTTCCCTGGCAGGGCTCTAAAACAGAATCCTGCAGCAGGATATCTGCTAAGTCAACAGACAAAAGAGAGGAGTCTGGATGCTGCAGTTGTATGCACACAATTCATTGTGTCACCCATGATGTCCTGTTGATTTGTTTCCAGGTCTTTTCAGGAAGATCCACTCCAGACCTAGAGAGCAACAACAATGCTAACCAGTAAGTCTACTGAATTCAAATGACAATCCTTTCCGCCGTGGGCATTGTTTTCTTTTTACAGAAAACTTCTATCCCACCTCAGAGCCCCAGGAAGCTATCAGAGCAGCTTACAAACGATTCTCTCAATTAAAAAGGGGGGGGCATTTAAATCTGGTACCAAGAACAGAAATGTCCCTCTGGTGGCAGCAGGATTACTCAGGTGGCATTTCCGTGTGCTCATCCTTCAGTCTTTCCTGGAACTGCCCACTGAGGTCCTCTGGAGCAACGGAGTGGGTCTGAGGAGCTGGAATTCACTCCATCCCATGATGAAGGCAAGCCTTTCCTTGCCAAGCAGCAGCTCCCACTGAGGACCTCTGAGGCAAAGGAGTCCTGCTGTGAGGAATTGGCTTTCAGCCCATGATAGAGGCGAGTGTACCCTTGCTGGCGTTTGCCAGTAGAGCATCATTATTCTCCTTTGCAGAAAATGGCATCGTTTCCACCTTTAGAGTTCATCTCTTGCTTAACAGTCTGGAAACCAACACCCACTCACCCACCCACACCCGGCGTATTACAGGCACATAGGAAAGTTTCAGCATTTTAATGGCCACGAAGCCCGATTGGAATGCTGTTATTTTTATCCTTGTCCACTCACCCTGAGGCAAACTGGAGGAGACCAAACGTCATCAGAATTTGGTTGCCTTAATTTAGATGTTGAGTGAGTTCCCCTAAGTAGGGACAGCCATTTTCTCAAGAAGTGTTGGGAAATTTGAAAATAATTATTCATAGCACTCAATGTCTTTGCCTTTTTTAAAAAATCACTCTGCTGTGTGATGCAGCCTTCTATTTGCTTCTAGAACAGGATGGGGAAAGGTCTAGAATTGCCTTTCATTCTCACTACAGTTCTGCACCTCTTGCTAAAGGAGGAAAGCACCTGTCTTTTATTTATAGGCTTACTGACCTTTAATTGAAGAGGTTCCTTTACTACAATTTTGTTTTAGCTTGATATTTAATTTATTATTCCAGAACAATTCTTTCCCTTCCCTCGCTAGTACTGTATTGCTCTCCTTACAATTTGCATGACTTCTCCCCTCAGTTAAATTACCGTAAATATGCCCAGGTCCCAGAGGATATATTTCCACCTCTTCCACACATAGATACATTTCCCTTTCAAAAAGTTTCTCCTTTTGTTCCAAGCTCAATTTTATTTAGCATTTCAAGGTGGAGCGTAAATATTCTGAATATTTATTTTGAAAAGCGTTGCGTGGATAGGAGGCAAAAGCTATTCAAAGTAAAAAATGGGGTCCGTGTGGAAATAACATTTTGCTATTGGGGTGCAGAAAAAATGGGCCTCTCCTTCATTTAGTTTTGCATTTTAACTATGGTTTATTTTTTATAATTATTATTTCTGCAGGCTGCCACTCAAGAAGCTTGAGAGGCAGGCCAAGATATCCTACGATTACTCCGAAGAGGAGCTGATGGCAACGATTGAGCAGGAATACTGTCGCTGAAGGTGGTTGTGGACTGTGCCAACAGTGACTTGTGAACAAGCTCACTATGGAGCGAGATAGTTGAAGCTGCAGCGGTGTTTCTCAGAAAGTTGTTTTCTATGGGGTGGGGAGGGGTTGGGAAAGCAAGAGCAGAGAAGGCGGCATGTCACCATCCAAGAAGGCTGGAAGAATCCTTAAACAGGCTGGAGAAGCTTGTGCAGAGTTCTCTCTGCCATTATGTCAGGACGTGGCCTTATAGGGACTCTGTTGTGTCCATTTGGGAAAATACATCTCCAAAGCTGGCGCACCTACAGGCAGGCTGTCAAGTTTTCCTGATATCTTCAAATTATGACTTGTGGAGGCACCGTCGCCTTCGTCCTCAAAGTCTTGGGAGACATGCAGCAAGGGACTTGAATGCTTGTTTTCGACCGTCTGCACTTTTGCCTTTCCCGTGGGCCAGCTTTGACCCTGTCAGACCCCAAGCGCTAACCTGTACATTATTAAAGCATATATTCCCAGGAAACTGTACCAGCCTCTTGTAGTTATAAGATTCTCTGTGGTCAGTGGAATGAATCGGAAGGAAATTTATCAGCCATGCGTCCAAGCTCTTAACAATATTAAAGCAGGCACTATTTCCTCTCCTTTTCTGTGAACAGTTTAACTGACACCATAAGATGCTCTCTGCTTCTGATTTTCTCCTGCCTCTGCCTTTTGCTGGTTCCAGACTTGTGGGATTAGGCAAGATTAAAACACAAATGCTAATGGAACGTTGGCATAAAGCTTAAACAATGTGTATTCATAATGTAATCCAGGGCTCATACAGCAAATGCCAGAGGCTAGATTTTAACTTTGGGTGGTACCTGTACTTCCTGTTCTTTTATTTATTTATTTTGCAAATACGTGCACAGCATGCAGCTTCGATATTTTCTTACAAGTTAAGTGTTTGGTGTTTATGCGTCATTCTTGGGGACAGTTTAGGATTGCAAAGCAATTCAACAATTGGCCTGCGCTATACAGGAAATTACTTGGGAATAGAGACAGATGTACCTAAAACCAAGGGCCATCTCACTATGGAAACCTTCTGGGATGCACATGCCATTCTTTTGTCAGTCTGTTTTTTGAAACAGGAAATCCCCTGCAAAAATCAGCTGACGCTGATAGAACCACGTACACTGCTTTGAAAACATGCCCGCTCAAGTCAAGTGGTTGGCGGATTTCCCCAGGAACCTTTTCCTTTAGAATGAAAGCCACTTGTTCCAGATGGCAGCCAGCTTCCCTTGCCAAAACACACACCCTTTCATCATCTTAATGGTCCCATTAATCTCTCAAAGGGCTCCCTTCCAGACACCCTTTCTATTGTGCATTTGTGATGATTTGTGCACAAGATGCTATCGGTTGGTTATGCCCAACCCTTGTTTGGTTGCATCAGGGTTGACTGCAATATTCTGCAGATGTTTCAAAGTGTGGTGCAAATGCAAAGCATTTGCATCAACCAAGAAAAATGTTGCTTTCTCCTCTTTCCCTACTGTTTTGCGGTAAGATGAGAGCTGTCAGAGGGGAGGAAAACGGCAAAACCATCTATGCAAATATTCACTTTACTAGAAGAGGGATTACAATGCAGCCCTTGAAGGAATACAAACAATATTTGCATATACACACAAATACAGGAATCCCACAATAAAATGAACAGAAAGACAAAACAAGGTTTATAAAATATTAGGCACAATATTTTACTACACCAAACATAAATCCCCATAATCTTGTCAGGTAATAATCAGCATTTTTGGGGGGGGGATTAGGAAACTTTTTGAAAAGCCTCTCAATTGCACAAGGGAAATCTTTTGACTTCAGGCAACTTTTGATGAACTTCAATGGAATTATACCAGAGAAAAGTGGACTATTGTGTCTGCATATTGTACAGAAAGGGGCAGAGACAGTGGTTCCAGACTAATCAAGTTGTTGCAATTTGGCTTTATATACACTGCATTTCTGCCATGTAGCTTGCCTTCTCACCAGCTCCTTTTTTAACATTGAACGTGCATAGTATTCATTTTTGTTCAATTGGGTGACCGTAAAGTGAAGGGGGGGAAACTTATACTCATCTTGCACCTTCTAACATGTTTCAGAGGAGCCACAGATTTGCTGGCTCATGAAATAAAGTTTATTTATAGTAAATCAAACACACAAATACAGTAAGGTGCAGTATGGGTAACATTCCATGCGTGCGGAGCTAGTGACCCATAAAATGCAGTCTACTCACCTAGGACAACTTTCAGGAAACTTCCTATTCTTGCCATCTGCTTAATCACCTGCCCAGCCCTAATATACTGTTGGAACCTGCAATAGGCTTGGTAGCTCACACCATGCGACAGCATTGGTTCAACATCAATTTCAAAAGAAGTCTGCTTCCAATATACTTGAATTGGGAATATAGGCCAGATTGGTTTAAACAGATGAGAATCTTTCAATGCTTTATTCCCATATTCATGACCATGACAATTTTTTTAAAAAAAGAGAAAGAATTGGGATGCTTCTGTTATGGTCAACTTCATGAACGTTAGTTGACAATAATGGACAGGGAGGTAGATAAATGGTTAAAATGGGCAAACTGATTGCAGTGGCTCTGCAGGCTCCCAACATATGATGTGATGCTGATAGAGCTGCCAGCCAGTCTCTTTTTTTCCTGGCAGAGATCCTGCCCCTGACTTGCAGAAATTTAGCAGCTGAAGCTCTTCGTAGCATGCAAAGTGCTAGGGTGAGTGTCACTTTCTCGATTTCTGCAGATCAGGCTGCTGCCTGAGGTACAAAAGCAGATACTGGCAACCCTATACAACAGTACTGCCCAAGCCAGCCATGCAGATGTTGTTGGACTGCAACTCCTATAATCTCTGGCCATTGGGCATGCTGTTTGGGGATGATGGGAGCTAGAGTCCAACAACATCATGAGGGCCGCATATACCATATCCCTGCCCTAGGCATTGTGCTGAAACTGAGGGTACATTGGCGCAGGTGTTTTAGAACTGCATTTCTCAAGCCACTTACTCCAGATGTGTTGCCAAGTAAACTCCCACCATTTGTGGAAATATTCTCCAATGGCTCCAACGTAAATTGGCAAATGCACTGCAATCTTGGTTGAATAATAAAGAAATCAGGTTGAGATTCCAACTGTGAGAGGTCTACCTAGTTTCAGATACCAATTAAGTGTCAGATATTACTTATTCCACACGCACACATATATATACATACACATCTGTTCATGCTTTCTCATCATCATTAGAACAATTATCTCAGCTTGATTAAATATTATGTATACAGAATCGAGCAAATCATGTGAAATGGCAGCTGAATGATCCACTCTTAATTTTAGTTCTCTTCCATCAGCCGTCCTTTCATTTCACTCATTCATCCAATGTGCTGTGGAAAAGGAGACCACCACAACAGCAGTTACCATATCCACAAAGCACTTTTGCTCCAAAGCTAAGAATATTTGGGTCACTTTTGTGAGAAACAAATTGTTGATCTGGAACAATCCGTTGCCAGTCAGCAATTTCCCATTATAAATCCAGCTCATTTTGAAAATGGCAAGGCAGGAGCTGATTTGAGTGCTGAACCCTGAATGTCCAATTGCTTCTGTTGCCTTGTTTATCCTCTTTACCAAGAACTACTCAAGTGAGAATTATTTAAGGTGCTGTCTGTTGTGGTTGTGTCATTGAGCAGATTTTCAAATGTCTGCTTGGATGATTATAAAAATGGTTATGCAGGCGCTGCATTTTCAGCCATTACTTCAAATCATAAATCCTCCCCCGACTTTATTTAGATCAAACAATAGCTCAATGTGGTTTGGGCATTTCCCTTAAGGGGTCCTTATACTCATTACTATTAAGAGATCAAGGGCATAATCCAAAGCTAGGCACTTATTTTTCCCACCGAAGTCATAAGGGATATATTGATGGACATGCTTAACTTTCACTTTGAAGGGAATGGGATCCGAAAGTTCTTCCATTCTGAAGATGGGATATACAGAAGTCCTTGCATTTTGGCAGGACCGTCCCAACGGACAGACAAGCTGCCCCCAAGCCTTCCTAAAGTTACCAGCACTCAAATTAAAAGGGCACTTCTCACGTTGCAATTAATAAATGTAGGGGTCACTCTTTTGCCACAAAATACACATGAAGGAGGTCCACCGCACTTACCCAACTCAAGTCAGACCAGGAGACTGCAAGCAGGGAAGCAACAAGTGGGATTTTGTTCACACAAGCAAATTTGAACGCAGCAGTGAATATATGAAGCCCTGCCACTGCACAATCATAAACATACAGGAGCTTCAGATAGCCGATGTACCACATCCACTAATCCATATGTGTTTACACACCAACAACTGACTAACAGAGGGTGTGCATTATGGAATGGTGTCTAGGGCTAAAACCTTTTGTGCGTGCAGTTGACCATGTGGAGTTACTGCACAGGTTAGGACTTCCCAGTAGGGGCGCACATGGTCAGTGCTGCACCTAAATTTGTCCTGAGCTAGTTATAGCCATCAACACCTAGGCCTCAATATTCAGACATTTGGGAAAGAACGACACTGCTTTAAAACGTGGCACAGCAGGTTATCCTAAAGTGGATTCAGTTGCTAGACTGGAGTTCAGACACTCTGAAATTACAAATTAGTTTGGATTCCGTTCAGGGGAAAAAATAAAATCTCCAAATGGTACCTCCGATGTTGCTTATCACTCTCCTCACAGGGTGATTTTGCAAGATCAGACTAAAGCTGAACCCGTAAGATAGAGAGAAAAAAGGTTTGAAAAGCCCATTGCCAACATTTTCACCAAAAATGCCCCCCCCCAGGTGCTGGTGAATGCCCTAAAAGCATTGGAGAAAACAAAAGGATGACAGAAATAAAACATTAACATTTAAATAGGGCTTAATACAAAGGGGTGGGGAGGAAGAAGAGAGGGCAGTAGACTACAGGATTTTCCTCCTCCTCCACAATATAAATGCAACCACTCTTGGATACTTAAAAAAAACAGTCAAAGCTGGTTTTCTGAAAACCACCCAAGTTCCTCTTGAAATGTTCATCTTCCAAAGCAGGCCTGCTAGCCAGAAGACAGCATAGGCAGAAGCATGCTCAAAGAAGTATCACTCTTAGGCTTCTCCATGGTTGCAATTCTGTTCAGTTTGCCAACTTCTGTCTGCCAGCTGGGAACTTTCTTTGTCGTCATGTGGCGGCGAGCGTGTTTTGTCAGGTGATCGCTGCGCATGAATCGGCGGTCACAGACCGGACAGGCAAACTTCTTCTCCCCTGTGTGAGTTCTGCGGTGGCGAGAGAGTTCATCGGAGCGGGCGAACTTCTTGTCACAACCTTCCCAGCTACAGGTGAAAGGTTTCTCTCCTGGAAAGAAGGAAGCATGGGCAGGTAGGTGGGGGAATCAAAGGGAACCCAAGAACAAGACAGCTGGTTTTACCAAAGAGGTCATACATTGCCTCTCTAAGTTTAGGAATGGCTTTTTTTCTATAGCAGATTGCGTGAATAAAGGACCAAGGTAGACAAGAGGCAATTCATGCAACTGCAGGAACGGCTCTTGAATCTGCACTTACTAAGGAGTAGTTCTACAGAAGTCAGGGGGCTTCTCCTCTAAAGAATAAATAGAGCAAGAAGTTTTATAGAAAAAGAAGACCTTTGTTCCCAACACATCCCAGGACATACTCTTTTGTCAAGGGATTACATTACAGTCTTTACAATTAAAACAATAAAGGTCAGTATTTTTCGCCCCCAAGATAAAAGAATATGACACCCGTGACAGCCCATGTTATGAAATAACCCTTCTCTTTAAATTTCCCTAAAGTTACACCAGGTCTTAAGTCTACTTACTGCACAGTGCTATTGTTCTTACTTAGAAGTTAAGCCTGTAGACCTGCTCAGACCTACTCAAAGCAATTAGGGCTCTTTTCAGACTTTCTGTATCCTGAGCCAATATAGGGCTCCAGACCACAAGGAGGGGAACATTGAGCACATGTAAGCCCTCTCTGGGCTTTTAGTCTACCCTCACTGCCTCCCCAATAGGCTTTTTTCTCTCTCTCCTCCACCACTGAGCTACAGCTCTTCCCCTCTTGGGTTTGTGTGGTGTCCTTTTGGCTACGTAAGCAACAACATTCCCACCTGAGTATCTGCAACAGAGGGATTAGAAGAGGCAGATCACATCCACATCTCTTCTATACATACCGGTATGAGTACGCAGGTGGGCTTTGAGGTGAGAGCTTTTGAAGTACGTCTTCCTGCAGCCCGGGAAGTTGCAAACGTAATTTCTCCTCCGGGAAAAGTCAATTAGAGGTGCGCTGCTTTGGCCGGAGGCAATGAAAACCGGAGCAGGGGCCAGGGGCAACAACTTGGTATTCCCAACAGACATCACAGTTTGTTGGCAAGGAGGCGCCTGGGCAACAGCAGCCTGCGGAAGAACCAACATAACAGTCCCCTGAGGCATGGAAGGCCCCATCAGCACAGGCTGAGAAACGGGGGCTGTGTGGGGTAGGATGGGTTTGACCGTCGCTGCCATCTGAGCAGTGGGCTTTAGGAAGCCTGGGACCATACCTCTTTGTCCGTCCAACGGGATCATTTGGCAGATCACCTGGGGGTTGGATAGTGGGGAGGTTAGCAGCGAGGGGGACTTCTGCTGCGGGTCACTTTCGCAAGCGTTCGGGAAAGGGCTCTGCTGCGAAGCAAGCCTCACAGGTTCACGTCCTTTGCTGGTGCCTCTGGAACAACCTGAGCCGTGAAAATGCGGTTCACGTCCTTGCGAAGTGTCACAAGCTATGCTGTCCGCAATGTCGCAGTCCTGCAAGGCTGCGGGGTGTCTCTCCTCTTGCGCCTCGTGCCCGTCTGCAGAAGCACTGGCGCCCAACGCAGCTTCCGCTTTTGTTTGCACAGGAGGGAGGTGGGAGTAACCGGGACTGTCTCCGGTGTGACGGATCACGCTGGTTGCCCTTGCTCTGCAACACTGAGGAGCAACTTGCTCTCCTCCCGCTGGCTTCTGGCTGGACTCCCTCCCCAAATTCAGGACAGCTGGCTTGGATGCAGGAAGAGCACAACCTGGAGGAGTGATCAGGCAGGCAGACATGTTTGTCTTGATTGTCCTCGGTTTTGAGTAAGTGGCTTGGGACGAAAGCGGTGCTGTTGTGGAAGGCTCAACAAAATCTGGACTGTAGGGTGGTGTCATACACTATATTTAAAGGGGGGGAGAGAAGCAGAGGTAGTATACATATACCAAAATACTACTTTAGGTATGTTCATTCCTATCTTTCATATTTCTAACATTTAAATGTAAGTCAGACACATTATTATTCATTATTATTATTATTACTTTCCCCCCCACAAACGTTTTAGACAACCATAATGATATTCAAAGACCCTGGTTTGGTTTTTCCCCCAGAGAGATAATTAAGGATTAGCTTAGCTAGGAGGGGCTCATCTTACAGTCTTTTCTGCTGTCGGCCTGGTTCTGCAAGGCATGGGGTGAAATCCACTCCAGCACTTTGATGAGTGTGGTCATCTAGTGCTGCTGACTTGCATGTAGTAAATAACCAAGTGTCTACTCAGAAGAAAGCTGCAATGAGTTCAGTGGGCCTTAATCCCAGGTAAGGGGGGGGGGCTATAGTGTTTTTATCTAGGCAGCCGGGGCTCCTCTGGATGACAATATCTTTTTGCAGCAGGTCAGTGAGGACCACTTGCTTTTTAGAATTCTCCCATATATACTCCATGTGCTTTTTGGACTGCATCTGTAGGTTTCCTCCTCTGTGTCAAATAACTTGGGTCAAATAAATGTTGTTTACTTTTTAATAATACATGGAAGATGGATCTCCCTCGGGAGGTTCTGGACTCCCTACGTTGCAGGGGGTTGCACTAGAAAAATGACCCCTGGGGGTCCCTTCCAGCTTCATTATTCTGTTTTTTGGTTTCCACAAAATTTCATTATGTTACTATCATTTTGTGTAATTCCAAAATATGTTCTATTTGAAAACAAAGCGTTTAAATAGCTATCTTTCTACTGGTAGGACGGGGGGGGAGGCAGGGGCATAGCCAAGATTTTTGTTAGGGGGCAGGCTTTTGTTGGCGGAGCAGAACCTCAGATTTGTATTGACTGTAACTTATTGGGGGGGGGCAACCGCCCCCACCGGCTACATGCATGGGAGGGGCACAGGAAGGAAACAAGGTCGGAAGGGGACCATGGTCTGAAAAAGGTTCACAAACATATTCTGTTGGCTGGGGATACCCAGCCATATGGGCGGGGTATGTATGTATGTATAAATAATTATTATTATAATCATCATCATCTGGAGGATCCCAGGATAGGGAAGACTGCATTATTCCAAACTAACCTCAAACACATTGTTAACTAAACTGAAGCAACTGTACTTGTGAGTGGAAATGTATGGCCAATATCAGAAAGAACATGCTGCTCTTTAGAGCTTACTGCATAATAAATGCCCTCAAGCCAAACCAAGAAATTACTTCTAACAGATTAAATGGGGACATATTCATGTCTTTCCTCTTTAAAATATTCATATCGATTCCATGCAAATTCATTTTGTTTCAGGGTTTGTTTCGTTTTTCCTTACCAGTGTGGATAAAAAGTTGTAATCCTTAGGCAACTCAGACGTGGGTTCAGTGTGCATTGAGAAATCGCCTGAATCTGAGACAGGTGTAAGAGGCCTTATCTTCAACAGGTCGCCTTTCTGTGATCTTTGACCCCAGGAGCTCATACAAACAAGTGCCTCTACTGCTTCTATGTCGTTCTGTTCCAAGGTGCTACAAGTAGACCTTTCACTGTCGTGACGCTGCCGTTCACGTATAGATTCATAGATGTCCACAATGTCAACCTAAAGATAAGTGAGCCATTGTTTGTAAGCCACACGGAAAACAAGCATATGCCCTATTTTCCACTTTTTAAAAAGGCAACATACATGCCAGAGTCCCAATCCAGTATCTAAGTCTGCACACATGAGCATAAGAAAGGCTAAAGCTTAGTACTTACCGGTAGTACAGTACATCCCCTGCATGTTCTATCTATCACCTGCTAAAATAATAACAGGTAGCAATGGCTGGCAGCCAAGGGAGTGCTGCTGCCAGTCAGTGAAAGCAGTACTAGGCTGGCCTGACCAATGAGCTGACTCAGCATGCATGCATATCAATTGCTAGGTAATTCACAGGTGAATTCTGTTGCTTTCCTGCACTGCACTGCTTTGAGTCTGATGCATATTCAAATACATATCCTGTTCATCTTCTGGTACAACTAAGTTGCACAGTAATACCTTTTTTTTTATGTCCAGGTCAAATTGGATCAGGGCCCCAGATATATTTAAAAAGCAAAGTCTGGCTGCCAACTTCGCTCTTCCACAGGAAAGCTATTCCTTTCTTCAGTTAGCACAGACTGCACCACCATGGCAACAACATAGAGAGAGGGTGGGTATGGGTGGGTGGGTGTACACACGCATGTGTGCGTGTGTTGGGAAAGGTCCAAGAAGATGTAACATATGCAGCATTGCTTCAACTTTCTAAAGTGACTTCCCAGAATGACACAGTATTTAATGTTAATATTCCAAAACTGCAGGGAAGACGAGACATGGAGGGGGGGATCGTTTTATCTCCAGTTTTGTTCAGTGATGGTTTCTTAGAAAGAGTAATAAATACAGGTAACACAACAGGCCGCTGAAATAAATGCCCAGCATGGTTGATTCATATATCGGTCAAAGCCACCATATTTTGTTAGTCATGAGCATCTCCCTATAGCAGATAAGTGCAATGCAAATCCCTTTCACTAGTCTAGAATCCCACGTGCACAGGATTCTACTCCCTATTCAATTCACACTCAAAACTGGCAATTAGAAGCCCAGAATAAAAAGGAAAGTGGAATCAGCCAGCTGGACAGTAAGCCACATAGTGCCTAAAGATAATTATTATGCTCCCTTAGGTGCCGCAAAACTGCCGTGTGCATATATTTACTACTACTACTACCGTACTACTACTACTATTAATAATAATAATGAATGAACCCAACAGAAAGCACCTATTCACGTTGTTAAGCCAATATGAAATGCGAAGCTAACTTAACAGATGGTATCACAAATCTGATACTCAAATGAACTCAAAGAATCTGGGGATAAAGAGGAGCAAGATGGGAAATCTTGAAACTGATACATTTAATGATAAAGAGGTAAAAGATTCCAGAATATGAGGAGAAATGCTTAAAAACCAGCAGGAATTCTCCATTTGCTTGCAACTGATAAACATTATTTTCCTTGGGTGCTAAAATTATATCTGCGTCAAATTAATAAGATCTAAGAAGAAGAATTTTAGGTTCGCTTGCAGTTCGTGACAATTATTAATCCACAATCGCTTGATAAGCTTTGGAAGGAAGGAGGAAATAAGTTTAAGGCGCCTTGGTCTGCTTTCCAAGCAGGCACGTGAGGCTCCATAACTCAGCCTGGCGGCTTGTCCTTAAATCACCTCCTTTCACCCAGACACTGCAGAGGCTAGCTGGATGAGGTGGCACACAGCACAACAGAAGCGGGCTGCAAAAGCAGAGTCAGAGCCATCACAAAGACGGCAGGAAATATCTCACCAATTCACTGTACCAAGGAGCACTACCAAACGGCAGGTCCAATTGCCCAACCGACCTTCCCCCTTCCTTGCACTGCCTTTGCTTTAATAACAATTAAAAAAAACTGGGGAGGGGGGAGGGAACGGCAGGCTGATCAGCAAAATGACGATGTCCACGTGGATTGGATGGAAGGCTGCGAAGCGCCACCTTCCAAAAGGGAGGGAATAAGGCGGAAGGCTCTCTTTCCCCCCTCATGGGATCCAGAGCAACCACCCACTCCAAATATAGCTCAGGGGGGGGGGGGAGTGGAGCGACGTCATGCATCAAAATAGCCATGTGAGCAAGTGGGTGGTGGTCTCTGGCTGAGCCACTGCTGGGAAGCCCTGTAAGGCGGGGTAGCTCTGCCCACAAGGTCCAAAAGTAAAGGCTGCCTGCGGGGGGGACGGGACCCAGCACTCTCTCTGCAATGATCCACAAGTTAACAAAGAAAGAAACCCTCCCCAAAGGTTGAGGCTCTCACCTCCCCTAAGCCGCGAGACCACTCCTCCCTGCATTTACTGTAATCTCTGGGGTGTGTGTACTCATGCAACAACCGGGCAACTGCGGGATCACTGGGATTACTCATGCTGATGCACATTATTCGATGTGCGTCAGTGTAAAGACATCACCACCACCACCCTAGATCCAGCAAACCAGCAGTTTCGTGCAGGCTGGACTGACTGGCAAGTCTGCCTTACACCGTGGAAACTAAGCGGAACTTCCTTCCCAATAAACACGGGGCAGGATCGGGGGTGGGGTGGGGTGGGGGTGGCGCAAGAAGGACAAACGTACAGGGCATCCCACACGCTTATGCTTGCATAGCTCCCAGTCACCAGAAGCGAGGGAGGGAGGAAAAGAGCAGCATTAACCTATTATGCACCATCATAAGCCTCACCAAGTCCAAGTAAGTTAGCAGGACCTGGCCCGGAGGAAATGCTAGCATTAATGGGCTTTGTTGGCACGATCGCCCGGCGATCTACGGGCGAAAAGCGGTATATAAGTTTAGTCCATAGAAATAAAATAAAAATAAGAAGAGAGGAAGGCTGCTTCCCCCCCCCCCAGCGCCACGCGCGCAAGCAGCGCATCTCTCGCTCCCATCACCTTGGCGTCTTGGCAACCCATGGATTGCGGTTACGAGATTAAATAAAGCAATAAATAAGGCAAGCTAGCAAAGATAGTTGTTCTCCTTTCTACTCCCCGCACGCCTCCCCCTCACACCCCGCATGCACCTCAAGTCGTTTGCACCTTTTGGAAAGCGAGGAGGATCAGAAGTGGGGAGTAAGATCGAAGCAGCCTGGGCTTTTTTTGCCCTCGGGCGGTGGGATCGCTGCCGTGGCCCTGCATCCGCGCCCCCACCCGCGCGTCGCCCCGTGCAGCAAGTGGTACTCACCGCGGGGGCATCTCCCATTGCCTCGGCGCAGGGCGAGGTATGCATGGTGGAAGCTCCCGCAGGCAGCAGCGATGTGACAAAGCCAGCAAGAGCTGCAGCCAGAACCGCCTCCTCCTCCTCCTGCTTGCTTGCTTGCTTGCCTGCCTGCCTCCCACCTACCTCCTCCCTCCCTCCTCCAAGGGAGGCGAGCAGCCAAAACACAGAGGGAAACACACCAAAACACTCCATACAGCAAAAGCAGCTGGGAGGCGGGCGGAGGGAGGAGGAGAGAACGAAAGGAGAAGAGGGGGGGAGAGGCTGCTCGCCAATCGCAGCACGAGCTTCCTCCGGGCTGGCCAATGGGCTCCGCCGGGCGGCGTGATTGCCTCGTGCAGCTATGCTGATAGCAGGAAAGGCCCCTCGTGGGCACGTTCCGCGGCGGCGAGCCGAGTAGCCGAACCACCCTCTGGAAACTAGGGGAAAGGTCGGCGCGAGGAGAAGGAGGGAGGGAGGGAGGAGCCTGACTGGGCCAGAGGAAGGGCGGGGCCGGTTGGCTGTCAGTAAGCGGGGAGGCGACAAGCCAGCCAGGGAATGCCCGGACGTGAGAGCGGGAAGGGGCGGGGGCGGGGAGGAGAGCGAGGGGGTGTGTCTGCGAGGCAGGGCGCGCGCGCCGAAGAGACCGGGCTGAGAGTGTCGACGTCGCCGCCCCCTCCCCAGCAACAGCGCCGCGCGCTTCTCGCAGCCCCGCCCGCGGCTCGAGATCGTGCAGCCGAGCGTGACGCGGTGTCCTTTCTCGCCACACACGCTATTATTGCCAGATGTTGGGTTTTGGCCACGCAGAGTGGCCGTTAAAGGGCGTGGCTCCTATGCGGAACCATCTTGCCCTGAGGAAAAGCCCCGTTACACCTTCTTTTCGAATAGGCCCTGTCTTTTCCGGTTTTATTGATTTTTTTTTAATAACCACACAAAAAAGCACATACACAAAGCTTTTATTTGACAAAACTTATACAGTGTGTGTGTGTGTGTGTGTGTGTGTGTGTATAGATATATATAGCTTGTCTACATAAAAATAAAACATTAGAATAAAAGACCACTTTGAAACATTTCTCCCCCCGCCCCTCTTAATTCAAGTTATAATTAAAATCGAAGCTAAAAGCAAATGAGATGCCAACTTCTGCATGTCTTGAGTATTCTTATTTATTAAATTTCTATACTGCCCTGCAGGGCAGGTTATAATACAAAAAAACAAAACAAAAAATAACTCAGAATTGTAGAATTGGAAGGGATCCTAAAGGTCAACTAGTTCTATAATGCAGGAATTTCAACTAAAGCATCCATGACAGATGGCCATTGTAACGAACAGACAAAATACTTCTTCCCCCACACAGTTTAAAAGGCCACAGATATTAGATGGATAGGCTTGCATGAATGAAATGTTTTTAGCAGGTGCCGAAAAGAGTGTGTGAGTAGCCAATAGCACACAACTGACAGGGAGCTGAAAAGCACTTTCCCAGTGCTGCTTTCTGGACTTGGTTCTGCAAGTAGGGCCAGGACCACTGTAACACAAAGCCCCCAATTCCAAGATTATATCCTCTGTTGTTTCTGATACTAGAGGTCAATTCTCACAATTGCATCTGCTACGATACCTCCTACTTACGCTGACTTCGAGGTACCGCAGCCAAACAGAACTCATCATATTGATCAAGAATAAATGTTTCCCAATTCTGTCAAATTAATGAGGATAGTGAAATCCCAGTGAAAACCCTCAGAACGGTCTCTCTAAACTGCATAAATGTTTGAAAAATGTTGTACATTGGGACAAAAACTCCTATGACTACATGCTATTTATGCAAGGTTGGCAGAAATTGGAGCTGATTTGAAGGGAATTGCACCTGCTTGACTTTTCCGCAGTAACCAGAGCCTAGCTGAAAGGATATACTGTAAGTGGGTCAGTATGATTGCAGATGGAATAGATCCTAGTTCTGTGTGTGGAGCACAGTTGCGGAGATCTGTGGTCACCCTGCCTTTCTAATGCTTCGTGCATTAATTTGGGTTGCTTACACACCCTCCAAGTGTCCCTATTTTCCAGAAACAGACCCAGATTTGCAGAAGCCATCCTGGTTTCTGTTTTGACCCTGGAATGTCCCAGTTTTCCTTACGATGCCCCTATTTTCCTCGGATAAATGTTGAAGGGTACGAGCTTACCATGCTTAAAAGTCACAAGGATCACAGTACTATAAGGCAAAAACACAACAAAGGCAGGCACAGCAGATAAAATAGGATGGGGATCCCATCCTCTGAGTATGCTTGAGAAGGGAGGCTCAGGTGCAGTTAGGTAATGTTAAACTCTGGACTTGATGATTTTTCAGGACTCCTCTCTAGATGGTAAGGTGTGTTATCTGCATTGGCAGACGCTGGCCTAAGTCACTTTCAACTCTAGGGGAGGAATTCAATGTCATACTCTTCTGATCATGCTTTTCTGCTTGCCTGGTGCAACAATTCCCCCCCCTCTCCCTCCTTGTTCTTGGAGGTCTCCTGGCACATACACCCCAAGCAGATTTAGAGGAGTAGAGCCCCATTGTGCTATCAGGAGCCCTTGCACTGGCTTCTGCTAGCATGCTGGGTAACTGAATCAGGGCCACATTTTCCTTCAAAAGGTGGTTAGCCAATCCAGCTGCATTAGAAAAAGCTCAGTTCCGAAGAAGAAGAAGGAGGAGGAGGAGGAGGAGGAGGAGGAGGAGGAGGAGGAGGAGGAGGAGGAGGAGGAGGAGGAGGAGGAGGAGAAGAAGAAGAAGAAGAAGAAGAAGAAGAAGAAGAAGAAGAAGAAGAAGAAGAAGAAGAAGAAGAAGAAGAAGAAGAAGAAGAAGAAGAAGAAGAAGAGCAGTTTTCAAGATACAGAGAGACACAATGCAGGATATACAACATCACCCAGTTCTGCAAAGCAACAAAGGCCCCCAACGGCTGCTGCTATTTTTCCTGGGGAAGAAGCAGTTCTGCAAAGGAGCAATTGCGAATGATGGAGTGGGGGGGGGATGCAGCTTTCCCCCTGCCTATCTTTTTTTGTTCCAAATCACTCCTCCTGCCCCTCAGCCACTTCTCCCCACCTTTGCTCCAAGCAAAAGGGGGTCAGAGGCCAAGGCAAGTCCTGAAAACGCCAGCAATGCCAGCCTGGCAGCCCGAAACTAGGGGAGAGGTCAAAGCACAGAGAGGAACAGCTTGCCTCCGCAGCAGTTCTCAAATAGAAGTGAACTTGGGAATGGGGCGACAGCTGTCCCTTTTACAAATGAGAAGGATTCTTGAATGGTTGCTGGCATGCTGTGGAAGTGCAAAAGAAAACCCCCACCAGGCTTGGCATTTGGGAGTTGGCAGTGACATGAGCCACGTTCCACACAGCGTTGTCCTGAAACAAGGGGTCAAATCTGTGTCAGGGTGCCTTGTACTACATTTCAGCACCTAATCCAAACATAGCAGGAACTCTTCCCCTGAGACCTGGGCGGTGCGGGGGGGGGGGAGAGGGGGGAGAGAGAGAGAGAGAGAGGGAGGGCACTGATTCAGCACTACCTGAGAGTAAGAGAACAGCCTGGCCCTTCACTCCCCCCCAAAAACACTCTTTCTTTAAAAAGAAAAAAAGACAAAGAAATAGATTGAGGACATGTTTTTAAAGTATGACAGGCAGAGGGTATTCTAGGTTTTAACTGAGGAAGAGAAGCATGTCTTATTTCTAAAGCAGCATACTGTGAGATAGGTTGACAGTGATATCTTTTCTGTGAACCGCCCTGAGACCTCCGGGTATAGGGAGGCATATAAATTCAATCAATCAATCAATCAATCAATGACAGACCCATTTCATTGTATTCATCACACATTTGGAAGATAGCAGTGGTGGGAAACCTCAGGTCTGTGTGAGGTAAAAATTTACTTTTGTGCCACCTTGTTCTTACCCAGGTGAGGGAGCACCTTTTTTTAAAAAACAAGGAACCAAAAGAATAATAACAATCTCTCTGTTCGGTAGGAACCTGGTTTATTGCAATAGGACAGCCTTGCCAACCAGCTGCTCAACTGCAGAACAAAGCTTATATATATATGCTACTAACACACAGTGCATAAAGAGTCATCAAAACATCTCTAAACACCCTTCTACATACTGATATCAACTTCCTTGGGGTGTCCGCCCCAAAACAATTGGTCTCAAATGTCACACCTCTATCACCATTCCCCTGGCACCCAGGCCTTTGTGGTGCTGTTGAGATTCCTTTCTTTATCTCACTTTCCCTTGCCTCTCCTATTTCCCAGGAAACTTCAAGGTTTGGATTTTTCACTCTGATATTAACTAGAACAACATCCTTAAATGACCATTTGTGCCACTTTCAGGGTTAGATAGAAAAGGAATGCAGCGTTGGAGTCGTGATAGGCAGGCACACAAAATCGAGACTAGAAAGGTTCAATACAATTAATGTTGGAACTTTTTTAAAATTAATAAAATCTACACCCTGGTCCTCCAATTCTTACATCATATGGACCTCATTAGTTCTGGCAGGGCAAAGGAAAACCTTTCAACTGATATTATGGTGATGTCAGGTGACCAACAGGTATGCAGCCATTCCTACCTAATCCAAGTGGTCCATAGAGGTTGAGGGAACTACACATCTAGCCTCCCTGCTGAAAAAATCGGCCAACCCCTGCAACATAGTGATCCCCCACCTTCTTAGAACTGTTTCCTCCACCCAGAGGAGGAAGTGGCCTGCAGGGATGGTGAATTCTGCTTTACCCATGGGCAATGACTGGATTATCCAATTATGTCTAATGCAGAAGCCTTGTGATTATTGTTATTTTTAAAAAAAGCAAGATTTTTGTTTTATACATAAATGTGTGAGATGCATTCTGCTCTTTATCATTCTGGAAATCTTATTTAGGATTTGGGACTAAGCCAGCTATCACATTCTATGTTATGGAAACATACACATTTTTATTTTATTTTTACCACACACAAAAAACCCAACACTTTATAGGGCCTAGCGTGATGTAGAGAGCCACAGTTGAATCAGGATTTGAATCTGGGTCTCCCCCAGCCCCAATAATTCAACATTCTGACACAAAATTTGCCCCAAATTTATCATAGCTGATGCCCATTCCCTCCCCTCAAAAAATAAGAATGATCCACCCTCAGTAAAATAATACTGATAATTATCACGAAGCATTATCTGTTCTCCGAGGATTCCTATCCTTGCATTTCTGTGTAATGAGTCATTGCTCTGGGGCTTGGAGTCTTGCAACAGGGCAGGCCATTTCCTTTGCAAGGATGGTGAATTCTGCTTTATCATGGGCAATGACTGGATTATCCAATTACGCCTGATGCAGAAGCCTTGTGATTATTATTTAAAACAAACGAACAAACACAAACCAGCAAGGGTGGAGTTGGCTGATAAAATGCAGATCAGTTAACAATGGTTCAGGAAAAGCTTTGGTGAAGAATTGGGCTTTGAAGAAAGGAAAGAATAAATAGACTCCTTCCTGTGTGGTATAGAGTAGATACTTCTTCATTATTTTGGTAGGCCTGTGGAAGGGAAATTCAGGTCACTTTAAAAAATCATTACTAATGAAATAGAACAAAACATCTGGCTGGAAAATTAGCCAAACATGTTCAAACATGGTCTTTTGTTTTACTCAGAGGCACCAACTTCAAATAGGTTTTTTTTGGGGGGGGGTGTTGAAGGACATTGGAGGAGCCAGGGGGTGGCAGACCAGCTTCAATGGCTGGCAGTTCCTCTTCCTTCTGCCACCACTCCTTCCTCTCCACAGCAGCAGCAGCAGGAGGAGGAGCCAGGACTTTGAACACAGGGGGCAGCCCCCTCCCCAAAAATTCTGGTTCCCTAGGGATGGCACTCCTGGTTCCATTGAGGGCAGTTCCAGACTGTCACTATGTTCAGGTGGGGTTAATCTAGGGTTACCAGATGTCCCCGTGGGGTATAAGTAATAAATTATTATTAAAAGGCGGCGGGCAGATGGGAGCGCCGCATTTGCCCTAATGGACTCGTGTTTCACTTTTCTTTCTAAGGCTGCAATCCTACAGAGACTTCCTTGGGACCGAGTCCCATTGAACTTAGAAGCAGGACACTGATTTCCAAGTAAACAGCCATAGGCTTCAGGTTTGGATACTTCTAGGATGTTGCTGTGTTTCAACTTTAGTCAACAAATCTGTGTCCTGTTGCAAGCCAGAGGGTTTTCCTGGAAACCCAGGAAACTGGAACTTGGTTGTGTGTGTTTTTTAAGCAAGTGAATTGGGCAATATGGGACCAAGAACATGTTTATTCACTATTTTATTTATAGTCTGGCTATTCTAGGAACTTTTCAGGGTGGCAGTAGTGAGAAACTAGCAACAGACTTGGCTGTTCTGCGCTCCAGACAAGATACCAGCGCCTCTTGCTATGGGAAGCCACATTGTTGTGTTCTTCGTAGCTTATTATCTTGAATAAATTTTAGACCTTTCCTGCAAGTTATGTCTACCTCATGATGCCTGCTTTGAAACACTCAACAAGGCAGCTGTTATCCCAAACCATCTCTGACTTACACAGTATAAGCTCTTCAGTCGGAGGTTAATTGCACTGTTTTTTTGCTGGCTTCAATTTTTATTATTTTCATGTCTTTGTAAATTGTAAACGGTTATGGATGCAGGATATAAGTTTTTGTAACTCCGCAATACACGGCAGCTTCATCCCAGAGAAAACTCCCGATAAAGACAAGGTGATGGCGAAATCCAATCTGAAAGGATTCCTAGGAGAATAAAAACCCTATCTAAAAGGAATGAAATAGTGGATAAAAAGGCTGTACTCAAGGTTGATGAAGTAAAGCTAAGCTGAATCTGGCATTCCAGTTTTAAGCAGGTTCATTTATTTCAAATGGCTTTACTAGGGGGTGCTTCCAGACAAACCACTTATTAAACATTATGGACATTCATCCTTTGATTTGTTTGTGCAGCAGTGAAATGGTATTGTGTTACGGCAGAAGTCACCCCACACTTTCCTTATCACAGGAAGTCCTATATTTTGGGGGAGCTGCTTTTGTCAAGCAACTGGAATTGTGCAAGCAGAATCTGTCAGTTATGTGATTGAATTTTGAGAAGCTTTTGTAAGCTGCTTTGAAAGGCTACTGGGAGTATAAAGAGGAATATAAATATTCTGAATAAATAAAATAATATATATATATATATAAAGGTTGAAAAGAGTTGATCCCAAGATGCCAAGCTCCCCTTCCTAGTCCCTGCACTACATCATACAGTACATGGGGAGGTACTTACCCTTGGATTTAGGGCCTTGTGGCAGTTAACCCCCCACAGGGCACCTAGCCAAGGGGGTACAAAACTATGACATAGTGCAGAGCAAAAGGGGGCATTAAATTTTGCTCTCGCTCAGGGTGCCGTATTACCAAAGTCCACCCCCGTTCTATTTGCTGCCCTCTGCTCTAGAATTTGTTTACTCCACCAAAGGCCAAGTGCACTGTCCTACAGGCCAGAGCAAGGCATGTGCATTTATTTAGGCAATTGCCCAAGCAGGCCAATGATAATGATAAGAGCAGCCAGGTCAATCTAGTTGGCACTGCTCTTCATCGCTTTCTCAGAGGATATGTGTACATGCGCCCAGAGCAATTATATACATTATATACATTGCAAAACAAGCAGATGGCATGGTGTGCTGCTCATTTGCAGCCTGTGTGCAAAGGCGAACAAGATCGTCCTGGAAAGGGAAGGTGATATATGCCTCCCTTAGCTCCTTAGCAAGATTGGATTTTTCAATGATTTTTCATTTATGGATGAGGGGACTTAAGAAGCATTTGTTGAAAACACATAGGGACATTACACTGTGCCTTTCGCTGAACAAGAACAGCTGCAGATATTCTATAAGGGTACACTTAATAATAAAGGGACAGAGCTCTGGCAACTGAGTGCTTTCTGGTGCCTACGACTTAAGAGCAGGGAAGGGAACCTCTAAGTCCACCAGATGACACCTTCCAACATCTCCAACCATTGGTCATGCTGGCTGGGACTGATGGGAGTTGGAGTCCAGCAGCTTCTGGAGGGCTTAAGATAAGTAAAGTCAAATGTTTTCAAGCAGTGGCGTGTGGTGAATTTTTTTGTAGGGGAACAGTTAGGGCCAGAGGTTGCAAGGGCGATATGGGGGTGGGTGGATGGGTCGCTACATCCCAATGTCATACATGCAAGCATCGTGCTTCCCTCCCTAAGCCGGGTATAAGCTTCCCAGGCTTTAGGAAGGAGGCGCCAAGCCGCTTACAGGATGCTGAAGGCCTCCTGCCTCCTTCCCGAAGCCGAGCAGACTTGGGGAAGGAGGGTTCTTGGACCCCTCAACTGGACAATTGTGCATCCCAGTGATATTTTTCTGGAAAAAGAGGTGCCGGAAGGAACTCACCATGAACACCTCCCTTGTAATGGCAATGGCACCCACCTGAGAGGTGCCGGAACTGAGTTCCGGCTGAAAAAAGCGTCCTGGGGGCAACCAACCAAAATTTTTTTTGCCTTCATCTGATAATCGTCCATTGGCCCCATCTCATCATCCTAATAATGGAAATAGTGGCTTGCCAAGTTTTAGAAAGGTCTCTTCATACATCAATACGTGCAAAATAACTGGTGGGTATTAGGACAAAGCTACAAAGAGCATTTTTTGTGTGCTCTTCACCAATCCCTAGTTTTCACCATTCTAGTTAAGGATTTTCCACATTGATTGAAGCTGTGAAGGTGAACGGTAACACAGTTTGAGATATCTGCAGGCATTGTATCGGCTTCCCACCCTTCAAGGAACCATTTAAATAATAATTGTAAACACTGGGTAAAGGTAACAGAATGGTTACAAATTGACATATAAAATTTAATAGTTCTTGCTTTTACAGGAATTTTTCAATTAGACACAAAATAGCAGACAGGACCAAAATCAACTTCATAGAACATTACAAATATGGCTATAGTTAAGCCCCATGTCCCAGAAAACCAATCAGTAGTTTAGGCATTGTATATAAATAAGCATCAATTCAACCTTTTAACACAAAAAAGACTTGATTCCCTCCCCTCCTTAGTCCATTCCAATTACTGTAGGAAAACTTCAGTTTTCGAAAGACATAAAATTATGCTCTTAACGTGTGTGTGCGTATAAAAATTACCTTGTCAAAGTACCTTTTCTCTAACTATGAAGTGTAAACTGCAGCATATTCAAAGGTTGCTGTTTTTGATAACAATATTTGCTTCTTCTTTTTTTAAAACCAATAGCTGTTTGGCTGTTCAAAAACCTGTGTAAGTTTTCCCTGTAGGAAAGGTGCTTTTGGGTGTTCATTTCCAACTATACAGTTGGTTTTTGCACATTTCTTTCTTCAGGGTTCCGCTGCTAGGCAACTCGCATGCAGAACAAACAATGCTCACAACAGAGAAGGATATCTACTGTTCATTGACCTGAATGATGCTCAACATACCGCAAAGAGCATAATGTGCGGTATTACAGGCAAAACTCTGTACTAGCATTGAGAAATCACGAGCCCCATCCACACTACACATTTAAAGCAGGATCATACCACCTTAAACAGTCATGACTTCCCCCCAAAGACTCATGGGAGCTGTAGTTTGCTAAGGATGCTGAGAGTTGTTAAGTGACCCCTATTCCCCCTCACAGAGCAATAATTTTCAGAGCACTTTAACTATTGCTGCTGAAAAACCCCAATACTGTAATGGGCAGCAGCTATTTTGATATTTCATGCTTGGTAGGTCTACATAGGCCGTCTGTGGCGTGGGTGTCAAAACTAAGACATGCAATCATGTGGGAAGCTGTTCAGATGAAAAATACACCACGCAATTTAGGCCCCCATAAAGTTTCCTGTTTGGGCCTCATCTATGCTGCTTCTTTTTAATATCTGAAGTATATCAAAGCTTGCCAATACAGTGGTACCTCAGGTTACAGACACTTCAGGTTACAGACTCTGCTAACCCAGAAATAGTACCTCAGATTAAGAACTTTGCTTCAGGATGAGAACAGCAATCGTGTAGTGGCAGCAGGAGGCCCCATTAGCTAAAGTGGTACCTCAGGTTAAGAACAGTTTCAGGTTAAGAACGGACCTCCAGAACGAATTAAGTTCTTAACCTGAGGTACCACTGTATATCAAAGCCGCCTAGAGTGGCTGGGGCAACCCAGTCAGATGGGCGGGGTACAAATAATAAAATTATTAATTACTACTACTACTACTACTACTACTACTACTACTACTATATTCAGTCAGGCACTTGGGATTCTTTACATCCAAGTTCAACAGTTATCTGCAGTTCTACTAGTAAATAAGACTTCTCTTGAAAACATGGCTTAATAACATTTGGCATCAAAAACAAGATGAGTAAAACACTTTCCATCCACAATCATGGTCACTGTAAATCACAAACAGCACCATATATCCATTAACTAACTGTGAAGCTAACAGGAGGCCACATAGGCATAATGGTACATCACTGAAATGATGAAACTGCATGATAAAAGGCAACGAATGCATGTAGACTATCTTCTTTCTTTTAAGTCATGGTGTGAATGAGCCTCGTGGGTCTTGCACATAACCACTTTGTTCCTTCCTTGGCAAAAGCCATCACAAAACTTTAAACTATGGTTTTGTATCATGGCTTGTTCTGAAGCCACTAACCACAGTTTCCTGATTCAGACATAATAGGAAACTGTAGTTGACCAAAGACGTCCTAACTTGTTCATTCACTCATGTGAAAGGAGGTATGAAGTAGCCACGAGGTTTGCTTGTACAGTATCTTGTAGGCCTAGATATGCTGCCCTTAGGCAGACTAGAGGATGGATCTACACTTGTTGTTTACAACGTTAAAAATGCGTTATTAAAATGCAACATCAGATGGCACTGCAGAGCAGTGAGCGACCGACAGTGGAAAACTGCTATTCAGTGTTATAGAATGTGTTGTTGTTGTTGTTGTTTTAAAAAAATGCTTAGCAGGTCAGTGTAGGTCCGGCCTGAGTTCCCCAAATAAACACTGTGCCAAACACAAGGTGGTTATAGTGAAAAAAGAGGGGGAAATTGGTGAGAGGTAAACTGGTTTTTATGGTCCTGAGGTTCAAGGCATCAAATCTTAACTTCAAGGAGGGTACACTTGGCCTATATCTCTTCACATTTGCACCTTTGGAGAAAATATAGACTCATCCTTACTACTGCTTACTACCGGACTGATACATTACTTCTAACCTTGAACTTTATTAATTTACATGGAGACAGACCCACCTTATCACTTGATGATAAATATTAAGTATGCTATGCTAAAAATTCCCTCCCCCCGGCAATTCCCCCTTACAGGGGACTGAACACATGCAGCATAAATTTAATTTAGAACTGAGGCTGCTTTTCTCAGTGTATTATTTATATAAATACAGTCCTTCCCAATGGGCTTCACCACATTTAATCAATCTTTATTATACACACACGGATATCTTATGCATCTTGTCTTACATATATATATATATGTATATATTATATGACTTATATGTACATTTTTACAACCCTTCAAAATGCACTGCATTTATATACAAATACAGCTCACCAAGGGGATTCATACGGTAATTTAAAGGAAGTTCTTCATAAAGCAAGGCAGTTTCACATCCCAAAGATGTTGAAGAAGTAAATGATAGCAATATGCCCTATTCGGTCGTAAACATCATACGAGTCCAGTGCCCCACCTGTCTGGAACTCCTGTAAGCATCAATTGGAGTTTTCAGTGGGGGGGGGGAGAAGCCTGGTAAGAGACTACCAGCTGATGCACATTTAATAAGCAAAGGGGGATATGCAGGCAATTGTATAGTGCTTTAGTAAAAATATTCTGGGGGTGTTTTTTTTCTTATTTGGGGTGTGGGGGGCTTGGAATTCCAATTCATTGTCTTTTGTTTATCTATTCCAAGTGCAGTGTTGCTCCCAAGAGGACAGAAATGTTGGAAGCACTCTTCCCTGGAAGAACAAATGGCTTCTTCCCTAGAGACACATTTAAATCCTGAGGACAAAAGTAATGAGAGGTTTTGCGTTCACCACCTTCATTTAAAAGCCCTGCAAGAGGCCCCAACAAGCTTGGTTTTAGATCTCGGTGAGAGTGAGCTTGTAAGATCCAGCCGCCTCTTCAATCTGTAACTGGAAAGTATCCTCGTTGGAATAGTGCTTCACAATGTTATCGTCCATATTCACCAAGATGCTAAGGAAATAAGAGAGTATTAAAAATGGGACGCTTTAAAGCCTAGTGGAAACACACCCAGTGGGGCAGCACAAAGCTAGACGAACCCACGGGCATCATCATCATCATCTTCTAGGTCAACCTAACAAAATACTGAACACTTCTGTGATGAACAAAACAGGACCCAAGTCTCACGGGGAAAGTTACATTAGGTCTCAAGGTTCCCTTTGTTCTCTTGCCAACTGATGGAGGGAGTATTGGGGAAATTTATGGATTTTATTTTATTTTTTCAAATAGGGGCTGCTTTCTAGCAAACCAGAGAGCAGATTGAGACCAGTTAGAGCAGGGTTTCCCAAACTTGGCTCTCCAGCTGTTTTTGGACTACAACTCCCATCATCCCTAGCCAACAGAACAAGTGGTCAGTGGTCAGGGATGATGGGAGTTGTAGTCCAACACACACACACACACACAGAGAGAGAGAGAGAGAGAGAGAGAGAGAGCTAGAGTTTGGGAAACCCTGAGTTATAATAATAAAAAATAAAATAATTTTTTTTATTTATACCCTGCCCTTCCCGGTTTAAAAACCGGGCTCAGGGCGGCTAACAGCAAATATAAAACATTGATTAAAATGCGACTTAAAAACAGTTAGAGGTTCAGCCTGCCAGACAAAGGTTCAGCCTGCCAGACAAAATCTGGCAAACACTAACATACTCAAAGTGCTTGTTGCCATGATACCCTTAGGTCCTTGCTACCTAATGAGGAAAGCTACCTACAATTTCAAATTTGCAGTTACTTGTTTATCAAAAGAAACAGTTTAAGGACCAAACATGTGATAAGAACAGAGGCAAGTTTACGGCAGCACGGCCGGTTCCGCCGCACTGGGTGCTGAGCCTAGGGAGCGCCGCAGGGTGTCACAACCACAACATAAAACAGGGGGTTCACAGTACTTATCTAATTGGGAACCATTGTCCCAGAGATACCACTTCATCTTGCTGAGAGATTATTTCTGGGTATTCTGAGAACATGCAACGAGTACAAGAAAGGGATGTGTTGTTGCTGCCTTGAGAACTAAGTGGTGATTTCTTTTCCCTTAGCAAAACTATTTATTAGTGAAGAGTAAAGACTTAGCACACAACCCAGGGTTGTTCTCGTTCTCTCTCTCCCTCTCTCTCCCTCTCTCTCTCTCTCTCTCCAGCATCTGAGGAATCTTGCAGTGAGGGTAGGTTCACTTGGATTAGCTCAGTTTTGCATTCTAATTCTGTGTGGCAGCTGTACTCTCAGAGCTCAGTATCTTGGGGAAACAGTATTGCTCCTGTTCAAAACAGGTTCAGTGTGGGGAGAAGGCAGATCTGTGTACAGAGAGTTTGAAAAGCAACGTGTAAGACGCCATATATTGCCTGCAAAGCTGCAGAGGGATACTATTTTCAACATACTCACCCTTTTTTACATTTCTTGAAGACTTTCCCAATTTTATCCAAAGGGACATCGTATTTGTCAGATATCTAAACAAAGCAAAAAGCAAAACAATCGCAAAAATGAAGTAATAAGACATGAAAGAGTCCTCAGAAATTGCATTTAGAGTTTGCACTAATATTCAAGCTATGTTCTAACTGTACAGGACTGAAACCATGGTTTGAACTTCCAAACACACAGCGGTGAAACCAAGATGCAGAGCAGATTGCCTTCTCTCACAGTCTATCCTGTCAGATTTATAAGTTCATTCTATGGCAGAGCATAGCCATATGTAACTATAGCTTGGTCAACTATGGCTGGCTCACTTGCTGTACATTCAGTGATCAGAGATTATGGGATGTGCAGTCCAACAATAATCTGGAGGTCCACAGGTTGAGCATTCCTACCCTACAAAAACCAAAAATTGGTCAAATATTTTAATTATTGGCAATAATGAACACCTTTTGCTTTCATAGTATCCAAACCTTCTATTCAAGATAGTAAGCTTTACAAAAGAGCACAAGAGTTCATAGTGGTTTTTAAGCAAGAGATTCCTACTGTGTGCAGGCTCGTGAGAGAACAGTATGACCTCAGTCAGTATATGTCAGAGACTCCACCTGACTCTCCACAAACATCTGAAATAGTTGTAAAAACATATGTACACCTTCCATCCAGCTCAACAGCCTGTTCTCACAGAGGCCAACTAGATGCCTATAGGAAGCCAGAAGTGGACTCTCTCCACTTCTGCTCCACAGCTACTGGTATTCAGAGGTGTGTAACTTCTGATGGTAGCCATTGATATCCCCACCCACCATAAATTTGCCTAAACCTCTTTCCAAGTCATCCAAGTTGGTGGCCATCAATGCAGTGAGCTCCGTGTTTTAATTACGTGCTGTGTTCTAAGCAAACCAAAAATCGAGCAAGCAAGAAAGACACTGGTGTTATTCTGGGGGAATGCCATAAAAGGAGAGTAGAATGCTCTAGCCATCCTGTCCACAGACCCCCTCAGAAAGTCAGAGCCACAAAGAAGACTGAGCAGCTTGTGGAAGATCATTCTACAGTCTCACCCAACCGAGTGCTCAACGGTAACAGGAGAACATACCTGAAGACCCTGGGAACTGGAGAAAGGATCCCCCCCCAATATACAAGGCCATGAAAGGCACAACACAGCAGTTCACAAAAGAAGAGCCTGCTGGATCATGTCAATGGCCCATCTAGTCCAGCATTCTGTTCTCAGTGGCCAAACAGATGCTCATGGGAAACCAGCAGGCAAGATTCAAGCACAAGACCACTCTTCCCCTCCTGTGGTTTCCAGAAGCATTGCTGCCACCAAACTGTGGAGGCAGAGCATAGCCATTGTGGCTAATAGCCATCAACAGCCCTGGTTAGATGATTATTTCTGGGTTTGTTCTAACCTCAGCACCAAATGCTAATGTTCATTCGATGGCAGGGTATTTTGTAGCAGCATCTCCGTACTTTTGTTTGGTTTCCAATTGAGGGGAGCTTATGTTGCAGCCATCGAGTTATGTCAATCACTTCCCACCACCCACCCCACACACTTTCTCCTTAACAGCCAAGTTTACACAAGGCACAAGTTTAGGGGCACCTCTTGCATGCAAGACATTTCAAGCTGCTGTGAAGGAATCTCAGATCAGAGGGTGGAATCTGAAACCCAAGGGCAAAAGCTTCTGTGCCTTCCCAAAGGCTTGGTTCAACTCCATAATCCTAGCTGGAGGAATACATAAGGCAGACAAGCAAAGGCAAACAGCCTAAGTCAGGGTGGGCAGAGGGTAGGCCTCTGGGTGGATCAGCAAGAGTTTCTGATTCCCATCTTCTTCTTCTTTTAAAAAAGGAAAAATATAGGAAAACCAGGAGTAGGGTTTTCTGTATGAGCTGTGAGGTCAGTTCTGGTTAAAAATAAATTCCCAGGCTGAGCATGTGTTGAGATATTCCAGTTATAGTCTATATATATAGTCTAGCTCTCTGCTCTGAGAAAAACGTAGTTGCAAACCTGAATTCAGGGGATGTAGTAACGGGGGTGATCAGGGTTACTGGATAGCAGAGATGTTGTTATGGGGTGGGCCCAGGGAGACCAAGGCCCATTTTTGTGTGTGATGGGCCACAAAATGCAGTATCAATGAGAAGCACACACACAGAGCCTCCCACCAATGTAATTTTACTAGGAGACCTACATTTGCAAATTAGCATCTGCAGGTTTTGTGCAAATTTATGTCATGGAATCTGAAGCTTTGAAGCAACACCCTAGCAATTGTTTTGGCGCTAGATTCCTTTTGGGAAATTGACTGGGGGTGAAATGAAGAAGAAGAAGAAGAAGAAGAAGAAGAAGAAGAAGAAGAAGAAGAAGAAGAGAAGAAGAGTTTGGATTTGATATCCCGCTTTATCACTACCCGAAGGAGTCTCAAAGCGGCTAACAATCTCCTTTCCCCTCCTCCCCCACAACAGACACCCTGTGAGGTGGGTGGGGCTGAGAGACTTCAGAGACGTGTGACTAGCCCAAGGTCACCCAGCAGCTGCATGTGGAGGAGCGGAGACGCGAACCCAGTTCTCCAGATTACGAGTCTACCGCTCTTAACCACTACACCACTCCACTGAGCTGCAGTGGAACCGATATAAAAATTAAGAGACCCAGGGTGTTGATTTTTCAAAATGTTTCAATATTAATTGTATTCAGCCTTGGGCTAGAATGAATCCATGAATGATTCCTGTGTGCCTGCATTTTGTGACTCATGCCTCCCTCCTATGCTGCGTTCCACCACTCCTATCTGACCCTGAAAGTGGCACAGATGGCAGGATGTTTTCCTGCGTCTGCTGTGAGTTGGCACTGGCATCTCCTTGAGAGGTTGCAGGGAGAGATATGGGAAAGGAATGTCAGCAACCCTTACTGAAGGTCTGGTTGCCTAGACAACTGCCCGATAAGTTAAAAGCTGAGGCCACAGGTTTTGGAAGACCCCCGAGGAGGTTGATACCAGTGTGGAGTCATGTATCTTTATATCCTTTTACCTGTAACCTTTCTTGATGTATGTAGAAGAACCGTTGATGATTTATGACTACTATGTACAGTATGTGTGTCTGGGCAGTCTTTTCTAACTGGTTCCGGTTGGCAAGACTGTCTGACTGCAATAGTAAATAAACTGGGTCCCTAACTGTATCTGCTGGGGCTTCCTGTAATTTTCTTGGTTCCGTGTTTTATTTAAAAGCTGTTCCCTCACTGCGGTAACGAATTTGGTGTAGAAGCCAAATTCTTACCACAGAACTGAGGACTCGTCCACAAAACTATTGTATTTTTAATATTTTGTTGGGAGCTGCCCAGAGTGGCTGGGGCAGCCCAGTCGGATGGGTGGCATAATAATAATAATAATAATAATAATAATAATAATAATAATAATAGTTATTTTACATGTTCCACACCTAGAAAGCACAGGTCTTAGTGCTTTTCTGCTCTACACCTCTACTTGCAACACAAATAGGATTACCCTGTGAAAATAAGACTTCAGATGTGGCTGTTTTCAGCCCACATTCTCAAAATATATTATAGGCTTGATAGTTTCTTGGTTAAGCTTTGCAATGAAGTAGATTTTTTTATATACCTATGAGTGTGAAGAAGCATACACAAAGAATATCTTCATCCATTATGCAGCATGGGGTGGGAAGAGAGAAAGAGAGGGAGACAGACAAAGCATTTTTAAAGAACCTGGTACACTGGGAAGACCTGAGCAAGAAAGGTCATTCACATGAGATCAACACTACTCTCTGCCTCATTACAGGAGATTACATGCTAATTTTGGCAATAGGAAAAAAAGTCAAATTGTAGGAACTTGCAGTTAAAGAGGTCAGCCACACAGGGCCCTCTCAAGCACGTCGGGCGCCCTGACGCCGTGGTGCGGAGATCGCTCCGGCACCCCCGCCCCGCTCCGTTTTTTGCCACGGCTGGTGGGCGGGCGCAGCAGGCAGCACGGTTTCTGCACGGCTCCGCTGCATGGCGCCCCCCTACCGGGCCAGCGCCCTGGCGCCCCACATCACCCAGACTGCTCCTAGAGCTGGCCCTGTAGCCACAAAACAAGGATCATTTTCAGTGCCAACAGAAAACTAAGGCACATGCTGTTCTCCAGAGGATGATGGGGTGGACTGCATGATCTAATCCTGATTTAATAAGTCAGGATATGCATCAATGCCATGCACTCACATGCAGTCATTTACACAAGTGGGGAAACAAACCAGGAAGTCACAGTTCACCAAGGGTCTCATGTTGCGTGCAAACCTGGAGCTACCGGTATGATGAATGGCTTCAAAACAAGCCAGGATGTGAGAGCCTTTGGAAGGACCAAAGAAGTTTTGTGTGAGGGCGTGAAGATCATGCATATCCTGGCATATTTAAGTAAGGATTTGATGGCACAAACTGGGCTTATCTATGGGTTTCCTGAGAGCTAGACTGGTGTCTGGTTCCTGGAGCTCCCATTGTCATCCTGGGCAATAGCTTTACTGGCCCTTTGCCTAGCTCCACCCCTCTGTGCTATGATTGGTGGCTGTCCTTTCTGTTCTCTACGGTACTTCCCCTTCCTATTAGCAAAGTACATGAGATGCATGCAAAGAGGACACACAAGTAACCAAAGCTCTTGCCTTCTCAGTTCATAAAACATACCAGTGGAAAATCTAATGTTAATGTTACGCTGTGTTCTTTCTTTTTCATCCAAAGGGTCATTTTGGCAGTGAAATTGGTTTTAACATTCCCCCCTCTCTCTTCCATCAAAGAAAATATTTGCACAGGTCCAACAGGGTCCAGAGTTGGTGCAGTGATTCAAGCACAGCTGCAATTTTAGGCTTAGGGAGAACAATTCACTAAGCATTTCTATGGCTGAAACCAATAGGACAACCACACCAATTAGCAAGGTTATATCCCTGAAGTACAGAAAGCTGGGCATCATGTTTATCCAGCTTTTACTAAAATTTGGTGCTACAGAAGCTTGCAAACTTACAGCTTCCATTAGACCCTTCAGAGATGGACACTTGAGCATAAGTGCATCAAAGACTTCTTCCGATTCCTTTCGAACATACAGCAACACTAGAACAACAACAACAAAGCCAATGAGGATTTTTAAAAAAATCAGATAGAAAACAAACATTAGGTATTTACTAGTCAAACAATAAGTGAGATGCTATAATGTGGCACATAAGTATTTTAGGCCAGAACAATCAAAAGCAGTACTTTAAATCCATTCTCTGAAACCAGGTAGACGCTTGAGAGTGTGGGCCTGCCTAGGAGGAAACAGGACTGGAGAAAATTCTGCACTTACATAACTCCTCATAATGGACACTCCAGGGACTTGTCACAATAAATGCTTTCATTGAGAGCAATCCATCCCGCACCTTGAGAATGAGGTGGTTCTTCTAATCTTAGAATTCCAAAAGTCAAACTAGGGTGACATTCGGCTGGACGTTGACTGGACTGCTATGATGTCACAGAATGTCCACATATATTCTAAATTACGTGAACAAAGTTAAACTGGGCCCATCAACTCAGTGCACTAACAGCAGGTCTCCCAAAATGTACTGATTCACGAGAAATCAGTCGCACTCGGAATTCTTTGGGAAGAGGGGATTGATTGTTAAATCACTCAGGAAGCTGTAGCTCTGTCTCCTAACAACTCTCAGAACCCTTAACATACCTGTGGTTCCCAGGATTTCTTGAGAAAACCCAAGACTGTTAAAGTGATACAATACTGCTTTAGATATATAGTGCATATGGGACCTTTGTTGAAGGAGTTGCTTTCAGCGATTACGGTAAAGTTTGCTTTTGGGAAAAGATGTGAATTCAAGCAACTAACCTCCCTCACCCTAACATTCTAGGAATAGCACAATGACTTGGGCCAGGGTCAAGTGTACCTAGACTGGGTGAGGGACTCTGTTATTCAGCAAGCTGGATTTGTGATGTTCTGGTGGCATGAGAGACTGATCAATCATGAAATTCTGTTTGCTAGGTATTTTTGTCCCATCTGTGAAGACCTTGCGCCTTCAAATCAAGATATTGAAGACCATTTCACATTGCAACAGGGAGCCTCAAGTGCTTGCGATGTGTCACCGCTGAGGAAAGCTGTGCTGAGGCTCAAGATCACACAAAGCAAGGAAACTGAGCACAGTATATTGGCTGCCCTTAATTCACCCCTCTGAATGAACTCTATCCAAGTTCTATTTGCTATAGGCGATAATAGTACCACACCTACAGTTTCAGTTTATATTATATTAAGATACCGGTTGATAGGGGTGAATTTAGGGCAGCACTGCCAGTCTGAATGACTTCCGTGAATTGAAGAGCTAAAATGGAAGGCTGAAGTGGATTAAAACTGTAATATGCACAGCTTCCTTTTGGATCCAGCCCACGGGCCAGATTCAATTTCCTGCTCCTGTAATACGTCAAGGGGACCTGGCTCACGCGCTGGCAAAATTAGCTAACACAAGCCTGCCTTTTAGAATCCATACTGGACTATTACAAAGTACAACCCAAACAGTGCTTTCTTTTCCTCCTGGTTAGTAGCATTATTTACCTCTCTTTGGTTCTTCTATTCGAGACAGCTTAACCGGGGTGGCAGCAAAATCATCTTCATTGATATAAGGCCCCCTCTTCATGGCAGAGCTACAAGGAAACCAGCCAGGCCATCAGATCACTCAATCCAAAAGCTTGCAAGACCACTTGCCCCAAACTGCACCTATCAGCTGGCTTCACTGGTGACATCAGCCGATGGGCAAAAGGACAGTGTTTAATCATGCAATGTCTGCGCAGTCCTGTTCCCAGCAGGGAACAAGAAAGAGGAATTTTAATTCCTGTTCATCTGCAAAACAGGTATTAAAAGTCCTCTGCAAAAGTGCTCTTTGGAGCAGCTCGTGTGCAAGCTTTTGCAAAGACATCTCCTCCACTTGAAAGGGAATATGGGGGCTCTCTCTTAAAGAAGAAGAGGAGGAGGAGGAGGAGGAGGAGGAGGAGGAGGAGGAGGAGGAGGAGGAGGAGTTTGGACTTGATATCCCACCTTTCACTCCCCTTAAGGAGTCTCAAAACAGCTAACAATCTCCTTTCCCTTCCTCCCCCACAACAAACACTCTGTGAGATGAGTGAGGCTGAGAGACTTCAGGGAAGTGTTACTAGCCCAAGGTCACCCAGCAGCTGCATGTGGAGTAGCAGGAAAGCGAACCTGGTTAACCAGATTACGGGTTCACCGCTCTTAACGATTACACCACACTGGCTCCCAGGCTTTTGCAAGGCTTCCCCCTTTAAGTCCCCACTGTCAGAGGCTTAAGTGTAGAGAGACTTGCAAAGGGCAAGGGATTTTGACAGGTGGGCGTCCCCGCTACCCTGCCAATCCAGCGATCTTGTCAAGTGGTGGACCCACCCACCTGTCACATTTGGCCCACGAGGCAGATCCTGATAAGGATTTGGCCCATGGAGGCAAAAAGGTTCCCCACCCCTGCTTTAAAGGTAAAGGGACCCCTGACCATTAGGTTCAGCCGTGACCGACTCTGGGGTTGCAGCGCTCATCTCGCGTTATTGGCCGAGGGAGCCGCCGTACAGCTTCCAGGTCATGTGGCCAGCATGACTAAGCTGCTTCTGGCAAACCAGAGCAGCACACGGAAATGGTGTTTACCTTCCCGCTGTAGCGGTACCTATTTATCTACTTGCACTTTGATGTGCTTTCGAACTGCTAGGTTGGCAGGAGCTGGGACTGAGCAATGGGAGCTCACCCCGTCACGGGGATTCGAATTGCTGACCTTCTGATCGGCAAGCTCTAGGCTCTGTGGTTTAACCCGCAGTGCCACCCGCACCCCTGCTTTAGATGTTGTTTAATTCCCATCCATCCCAGCAGACATTGGCCAATGATCAGGGGTGATGGGTTTGTAACTCAGTAACACCTAGAGGCCCATGAGTTCCCCATCCCTGAGTTAACTAGAACAAAACAGTGTGTTCCTCATTCAAAAATATTTAGCAGCTCTGGAGTATGGAAGTGGTAACAAATCTTACCCTTCGCCCTCCAGTTCTTCAGATGCAACAGGAAAGACCTAGAAAGGGTACCGGGGGGGGGGGGAGTCCAGTTATTTTTACATGTTCTGGAGAAAACCTAATAGCCAATCAGTACAATTGCATTGCATGTACCCAGCAACCTTGACAACTGGTAGAAAAGTGCTTTGGAAACCATTCAGAACTAGGCATTGTCTGCTACTGCTTTGCTTTCTTCCTTTATCCATCATCAACCTATATATCTCCCATCTCACTGTTCGCCTAAGCTTGGAGAGGCTCCTGCCCACTGCTCCCTTCCTCACCTTTTCTCTGTTTTCCAAATCCCCCAAACCCAGTCCTTTCAAAGTGCTTGCTGGATGCATACCACCTTGGCTTTTCAAGAATTCTCACCTACTCTTGCTCTCCTGTTCACCCCCATATACTTGCTACTCAACCCTCTTTCACTCCCCACCCCCTTTGTCTCCTCCTGCCACAAAGACTTTTTATGCTTTGAGAAATAACCTTTCATACTTCTTTACTATCACCCTCCCTCCCAGATATAAAGCAAAAGAGGAATCGTACATGAGCTCCCCGCTGAAGATTGGAATAGTGAACATCAGGTATGAAGAGAACCGGCTGAGTATCAAGGTCCATGAACGGCTTGAAGATAGTGATATCTGTACGCTTGTGGGACGGAAGCAGCGGCACTTTGACGTCAGAAACTGTTGGAAAGAAAAAGAAAATAATAATAATACATTTCTCTCTCTCTCTCACACACACACACACGCGCACACACACACACACACACACACAGAGAGAACCTCCTTTAGCATCTTCTTTCTGAAGAAGAGCCTGTTTTACGACTTCTTGCCAAGTAGAACAAAGTAGAATGGAGATCCTGGGAGTGGATTTGAGACTCTTCCCTATACTACCATTCTGCTGCAAAAATGGGCAGGCCTGTTATATTATGAGCTCAGAGACAAAGGGCCACAAGTGGGGAGAACCCTGCTGCACTCCTGTCTTGCTTGCAGGCTCCCCACAGACATCTGATTGGTCATGGTGAGAACATGATACTGGACCTACATGGGGCTTTGGTCTGATCCAGCAAGACTCTTTTTTCGTCCTTAACCTGCCCCATGGAACGCCCATCTCTATCTGGGCAGCCCTGCCCTTGACTCCATTTATTAGGGCTTGTCCATATTTGAGTGTTTGTTAGCTGCAAATCCACTTTGTCTCCATTCAAAGTAGACTGGAACAGTCTGTATCCAGGAGCAACTTTGGTCTTTCCCATTCATACCAGGAGGTGATCCCTTTTGTGTTCGTCCCTGCCTTCTACGCCGTGGATTCTGTCAATTAAGTACCAGCAGGGCCTGTGGTGCAGATAGCTGTGCACAGACCTTGTTTTTCTAAAAGAATTCCCCGCCCAAGTAGTATGCAAAAGCACACAGTTTATATCTGCTTGTGCAATTTTCTGGTTTTGTGCAAATCCAAGGGATCAAAAAGGAAAAAAATCCATTCAGGAGAGCCCTGGAAATAGCTACTAGTACAGCTGGGGTGTGTGTGTGAAAGCACTGAGGAAGTGCTGAACATGGAAAGGGCTGACTGAGCCCAAAAACATCACAAAAACAAATCGGCTGTGATCCAGAGTGGAGTGATTGGATTCAAACAGAAATCAACCACTGCTCTCTGCATTGCTCCGATTCTCTCTCCAGCTTTCTGCTCTACTTCTAGGTCACTGCTCCAAACTCTCTTCTCTAAACTCTGGCTTTATCTCTTGAGATGTGGGGACCCTGCACTCATATGCCATCGTGCACTGAGCCGCTTAATCCCCCTCATCACCCAGGCTATCACCTCACCAGGAAGCTTGTCTAGCTATTCCAGAAATTTGAAGCCTTGATTAAACTCTAACACTTACTGGATCCAGGGATTAGAGAGGTCTGGCACCCAGTTTAACACCCCCAAATTTATAACATCAAGTTTTGGATGCCCCAAGGAACAATCAGATATTCCACCAAGATACCATTTCAAAAAATGAATGTATTCAAATGCATCTATCTCTACTTTCGCCTCAGAAAATGCTGTTAATAATAGTTATAGTTTGTGAGGTGACCCTACGGTACATTCATGCCTTGGTGTAATTACATGAAAGTTGGATTTTCTTGCTTGACGGCCTCTTCTTAAGCTGAACACGCCTATCTTAGCAAGGGCTAAATAAAGGTTCAATTCCACCAACACCATTATTGTCTGCCCCACATCAGCACACCTCCCCTTTAAGAAAAACAATACAAACCCCTATGCTTTATACCATTGCTTGCATTTCAAATTTAGATTTAGTTGAAATTTTCCTCTAAATTAAATGGCACTTTAATGTTTTCTACTTACAGGCATTCAGCTGGGAGCTGGGGTCAGTACACTTGCCTTTTCTTTTGCTTTGTTTTCGTTCCTCATCCCTGATCTTCCTCTCTGCCCCCTGTCAGATAGAAAGAAGAAAGGATATTTACAGAGGCTTGGCTTCCTCCCCATTGAGGTCAGCATCCCTGGTCCCTCCCAAATCAGGCATTGTGGAAGTCAGTCACGCTTGGAACTTCTTCCTCTTCTAGAAATCACTGACCTTGAAACCAAACCCATACACAGTTCAAATCATCAAAGAGATAGTAAGTCTAACTCTTTGAAGATTGAGTGTTATGGTGATAGTTATTACATGTAATCTTCACGACTGTTTTAAAGGGTGGTAGGCAAGAAAATTGTTGCTGCATCTCTCAGCCAGTATAACTGGTGTCTCTGTTTTACAATCAATAAAGATAATTTTTCTTATGTCAGAGCAAGGGTTGAAGTATTATGGACAATACATAAGAAATGTAGATTGCAACCAAGTATGAATTATCAATTATTGCACCTGCCTTCAGCGGGCGGGGTTCAAGCCAGAAAATAGTTGTAAGCATTGTTTATGTCCCTTGCCATTGCGATATACACAGAACAAAGTAAAATTTGATTATATAAAACACAGTTTAGGGTCCTGAATCAGCAGTCAAATAGTGGACCTTATTATGTGCCCTATTAAATTTTTATTGATCAATACCTAAAGCAGAGCAGACTTATTTTATTGTTTTAAAATATTGCTTTCAAAGCTTTCAGATGTCACATTTGCTCAAGTTTCCTCTAAAGACAAATGATCCCATAACAATACCAAGGTGGATGCGGTCAAACACATGTTATTTAACTGCAGTTCTAATCAGGGGGTTAGAAAGCATATAATCTATCCCCTCCTGAGACTGTTTCCAAGTCAATCTTTAGAGACCTTCTTGGGGATTTTTCTTGAGGCGGCTAATATTGTTATTACTGAGCAGGTGCCAATTTTGTTAAGGTTTCTGTTAGACTTGTTGTGGTTGCTAGTTCTTCGTTTGTCATCCTTTAAAATAAATTTTATCGAGGCTGTGCTCTACTACTGCAGAGCTTTCCAAACTTTTCATGTTGGTGACACACTTTTTAGACATGCATCATTTTGCAACACAGCAATTCAGTTTTCCTAGCAAACCAGAAGTTAAACTAGCTCCTTTCCAGACCTGGGAGGAGTGAAGGGAGCGTTCGCACAACACACACCTTCACACTGCAGCCGACACACAGTTTGGAAAGCTCTGTTCTACTGTATAGTGGATATACTCTCTCTGCATTAGGGCTGGGTGATATATTGATATATTGTCCAAAACCGGTTTGAAGTCCACATCGATATATTGGTTTCATAATTTCTGGCCTGGCAATATATTGCAAATCATGGTGTGTGTGTGTTATGCAAAAATCACAATGAGGGGGAAACCATGAAGCCAGCCAGCCAATGCCTCTACAGAGCTCCATCCTTATTTCAGACACTGTGGTTGGTGTAATCTGTGAGATAGCTGGCAGAGTTCTTCATTTTGGTTGGTTAGCAATTTCATTAAACACCTCAGAGTTATAAATAAGAAAACCCAGCATGTGCTCGTATTTTTCTGTATAAATGGAAGGTTCATAGCACCAGTGTGTGTGAGAGACTTTTCACTTGACATCCTTTCCAAGTGATTGCTCCCTCACCAAATCTGTAAATATGGTAACACAACACTAAACGAGCCTCAAAAAGTAACAGGTCATCTGAACTTCCAAATGGTGAAGAGTGTTGTTGTTCTGAATTGCAGTTTAGTTTAGCCAGTCAATCTCATTTCTTACAAGACAAGCAGAAAAAAATAAACAATTTGAATTGTTTTATTTTTCTGCTTTCCTTGTAAGAAATGAGACTGACGGACTAAACTAAAGAGGCACAACATTCCTAAAGCTCTCATTTTACAGACTCCATCAGCTTTACCTTGTCACAGAAGACTTTAATCTGGCAGTAAGCTCTGTGGACTGGCTTGTTGCTCCTGTTGTTGTAGCTGTAGGTGTCAATCTGAAGATTCAGAGGAAGCCCTTTGACACCTTTCTGAGATGAGAAGTCTGTGCTGAGGCAGTTTACGGCAATGAAGACCTGAAAACAAACCAGGAAAACCCATTCTCATCAAAAGCAGCCCCAATGAACTTTTATCGTCTTTTTTTTTTCTGCTGCAGCAAGAAAATTCATCAGTACAGTACTGTATTCAGCCACAAACCACAGGATATATCGTGCAGATGGCCCACTAGTGTGAAGTCCAACAAAGTCTAACAGAGTAATCCTATGCATGTCTATTGGGATGTGAAATCTATTGGCATGACTGCCAGTTACGTGCATCCAAAATTGCAGAACCTCCAAGTGTCCCTATTTTCCAGGGACAGTCCTGGATTTACAGAAGCCGTCTGGGTGTCTGATTTGATCCCGGAATGTCCTACTTTTCCTTAGGGTGGTTTTCATCAGAGTGTATGGAGCTATGGGACCCCAAAGTGAAGGAGATGAGTAACTAGACAACCTTTAGCAGACAACTAAAGGCAGCCCTGTATAGGGAAGTTTTTTAATATTTAATGTTTTACTATGTTTTTATATATGATGGAAGCCGCATGATTGAACGCTACGCCAGTGATTTCGCTCCTGAGTTCCAGATGTGGTCAACACATTTTAACTTCAACAGTGGTAAATGTGAACCCATTGCCAGGATTAGTTCCTTAACGCGGATGGACATCCGTATCTCTATCTGGAACCATTATCTGTTACACACAACTACAACTGAGCAAGGAATACATGTGTAAAAAAGAAACGCCAGTCAGTTCTTTTGCTCAGAAGAAACGTTCTGCAGAATTTCAGTATGTCTTTCCTTTAAAAAAAAAAGGCACATTTATGTATATTTGTTGGAGAGAAGAAAAGGCAACCTAAAATACCTGTTCTGCTGGTTGCCAAATGTTAATTCACTCTGCACCCTTGAGGGGTTTAGAACCACCATTTGAGACCCACAACTTTCACACATTAACTGCGGGTTGATATAACGTGAACTTAATAGCCCAGCATTACAACTGCTTCTGCGCCTGGAATGCCCTTGCCCAACCAAGCACAGAGTCGAAGAAGTGACACTGTTCCAATGATAAGCGATAAAACAATTTTATTTGCTGCACCTCTTACCTAAAGGCTGATTTTCTTCAAAGCAAGGAGAAAATCAAAACTGATCAGCGGTGAATGACTGACCCCTAGCGGAAATAACAATAGCTGCTGCAATTCTAAAAGGCGTTCTCTTCCTAACAATGGGTGATGATAATTATAATTCCATCCATTTCAGTGGGTCTACTAAGTACTAACCCACAAAAATGCTAGGGAACCCCAAAAGGAGCAGGCCTCCAGTACATGCAGTGCTGTTTTTCTAGAAAAAGAGGTGCCAGAGCTCACCATGAAATTCCCCCTTGTTCTCTTAGAATGACAATGGTGCATCCTGCTGGGGAAAAAAGCCATGTGTCATTTCTTCAAAAGCTAAGTTTTGAGGCACATCCTCAGCTGAGCTCATCCCTGTGTTAGAGTGGAAAGAACTCACTTATAACTTGCACCCCACAAAAGCACCAGATAGATTTGACGTCAGGGCTTCCAGAAGGCAAATGTGCCTGCCTGTGGCCTAAGTACATTATTTGAGGTAATTTTCTAGATCAACGATGGGGGACTCCACCTCCCATCAGTCCCAGCCAGCATGACCAATGGATGGGAACAACAGAGAGAGAGAGCCAGAAGTTTCCCCCTTGTTTCCAGAGGTAGTTCCCACCCCAACTGGATTTCTAACCAGTTATCTTTGACAACTCTAATCAGACCTGATCTACATGCAGGTTTCATTTTAATTAGCAATTGCTATCTATCTAACATCTTTAATGAACATGATACCTTACTGTCTAATGAGCTCGCTAGCTTTCATGCAAGCTTTTTTTTGAAAAGCTGGTTTTGCTAATCAAAGCTTTTACCATGCTCACGCTCAAGAGGAAGTCAAATGTACAGCTAGGTAATATTTCTTTCAACAATAGTTTAGAAATTTTTGCAGCTGGCAGTGACAATGTGCTGACAGTTTTGTTTTGTTTTTAATTGAAGCAGTTAGATGTCAGCAAACATCCAAGAAAATGAATCAGCTGTAGATTCAGGAGAGACAAATTGAAGTCTCTCTTATGTGGGTCAAATTTAAGGGTCTCTTATGTGGGTCAAATTCAAAGAGGATTTAGACCAGACATCCCCAAACTGCAGCCCTCCAGATGTTTTGGCCTACAACTCCCATGATCCCTAGCTAACAGGACCAATGGTCGGGGAAGATGGGAATTGTAGTCCAAAACATCTGGAGGGCCGAAGTTTGGGGATGCCTGATTTAGACCTACTTTCCCATGAATTTGGCTTACCAGCACTTAGTAACTACAATAGCAAAAGAGAACCTCCATCTTGTAAAGCAGTATACCTTTGAATACCAGATGCTGAGGACAACTAGGCTGATGCTTCGATGCCCTGCTTATAGGGGCTTCCTGGACTTATTTGACAAGCTGTCATCTTTGCAACACAAAGGGAGTTGTTGTTCTCGGTACTTGAAACTCTGGACTTAGCCAGCTTGCATGTGTCATAACAGGACACCTTACATCCATGCTCTGGAAAAGTACCATCCTTCTGATGAGGAAGTTTTGTGTGTTTAATTAGAACTCTTAACCCAATTACATTCTGTTTCCTGATGTGAGAACAGGGAAGAACTGCTATGGGAAAGCAGCCTAGCTGCCATGGCTGTTCCCTGACGTAGTGCTTGAACTGAGGTGGGATGGAGGCAGATTAATGAAATCCACAAGCTTATCCCCAACCTCCCCAAATTTTAGCTCAGCCAGGCTCTCCCTAAAAGCATGAACTAAGGAGACAAGTGCAGAAGGTAAGGAAGGGGCCTAGAGAAAAAAGCAGCTCTCTCTTTTTTAACATCTGTTTGGATTATACAATCCAATGTCGGTCATTAGTGTTGGGCTGGGTGTTCACCAGTATGTGGATGATACCCAGCTCTACCTCTCCTTTAAATTGGAACCAGTGACGGCAGTGAAGGTCCTGTGTCTGGAGGCGGTTGGAGGATGGATGGCGGCTAACAGATTGAGGTTGAATCCTGACAAGACAGAAGTACTGTTTTGGGGAGATGGGGGCGGGCAGGTGTGGGGGACTCCCTGGTCCTGAATGGGGTAACTGTGCCCCTGAAGGACCAGGAGCACAGCCTGGGAGTCATTTTGGACTCACAATTGTCCATGGAGGTGCAGGTCAATTCTGTGTCCAGGGCAGCTGTCTACCAGCTCCACCCAGTACGTCAGCCTAGACGTACCTGACCGCAGACTGTCTCTCGCCAGAGTGGTGCATGCTTTGGTTATCTCCTGCTTAGACTACTGCAATGCGCTCTACGTGGGGCTACCTTTGAAGGTGACTCGGAAACTACAACTAACCCAGAATGCGGCAGCTAGACTGGTGACTGGGAGTGGCCGCCGAGACCATATAACACCTAAAGGATCTTCACTGGCTCCCAGTACGTTTCCGAGCACAATTCAAAGTGTTGGTCCTGATCTTTAAATCCCTAAATTGTCTCAGCATCACCCCCATCGCTCAGGCTGGACACTGAGGTCCTCCTCCGAGGGTCTTCTGGCGGTTCCCTCACTGGGGGAAGCAAAGTTACAGGGAATCAGGCAGAGGGCCTTCTTGGTAGTGGTGCCCTCCCTTCAGATGTCAAGGAGCTAAATGTAAAGGTAAAGGGACCCCTGACCGTTAGATCCAGTCGCGGACGACTCTGGGGTTGCGGCACTCATCTTGCTTTACTGGCCGAGGGAGCCAGCGTACAGCTTCTGGGTCATGTGGCCAGCTTGACTAAGCCACTTCTGGCGAACCAGAGCAGTGCATGGAAACGTCGTTTACCTTCCCACCAGAGGAAGTAGACCTACAGTATTTATCTGCTTGCACTTTGACGTGCTTTCAAACTGCTAGGTGGGCAGGAGCTGGAACCGAGCAACAGGAGCTCAACCCATCACGGAGATTCGGACTATAAAACTTGTAGAAGACATCTGGAGGCAGCCCTGCATCGGGAAGTTTGATGCTTTATTATGTTTTATATATTCTGTAAGCCTCCCAGAGTGGCTGGGGAAATTCAGCCAGATGGGCTGGGTATATTATTATGAAGCAAGCCTCATTGAAATAACTGGACCCACATTTGTCATTTCAATGGGTCTAACTCAAAGTACAGCTAGCCCTTTTTATGCTTGCATGAAGATAAATGAGTAAGAACCTTCTTATTAAAAGCACATCATCTCAGATATTGTTTAACATTGCTGCTTTTCTGCTTCTGCAAAAACTAAATACAATATTTGGCTGGGATCGTAAGCTGCCAAAATGACATATTGTTCTCTGAATCTGTGTCTTAAAGGAAAAGGAGGGCAAGTGACTACACCAGGTACTTCCCCACCCAAGAACTGCCAGAAAAAAAGAAATATACAGCCGCAAAAGTTGTTGGACATCTTCAGCCTGTAGAACAAGATTCCTCTTCTGACAGCCGTTCTCCTTTTTCGGAGGGCACTTCTGCATTCTTGGCTACATTAGAGTTTAGTTTGCGTGTTGTTTTTGAGCAGGGTTCTCTATGTAAATTTTAAGGAGGCAGCAGCGACTTACAGATGGGCTTCCATTAGAGCGTGCACCTACATGATTTGAGCCCTTACAATACAGGCATAGCAGAGAAGTATTGGGTACCTGTTTCATTGTGCACAAAGTGACTCTTACATGAACAAAGAAATGCTTGGTGCACAATGTAGCATTCCTATGTGCATATAGAGCATTGTCCTCCACAGAAGGAAGAAACAGAAGTCCCTGCATGTGCAAGGCTTCTCATTCTTAGGTCTCATAGCATTATTGGCTATCAAAGACACCACCCTCCAGTATTAAGACTTCAAAATATTACCTCAGCAAATTGTGCATTGCTGCCATGATGTTTATGCATATGCATTTATAACACAAGTGTGGGCTAAATATAGATTTGCAGTAAATTCAAGCATACATGTCCAACTAAGATTAAATCTCTAGAGCGGGGAATGTGCAACCCTCGACAGGCTATTGGATCCAGTTCACCTAAACCCCAGCCAGAATGGTCAGTGGTCAAGGATGATGGGAATTGCAGTCCAAAAACATTTGGAGAGCCACAGCTTCTCCTTCCCTGATGTAAACACTCTGGAGAAAAAGCTGAAGAATAAAAACTCCAGTAACTCACACTGACAACATTTTAGCAAGGCAAAAATAGGTACAAAAGGGACCTTGCAGACACAGGAACCAAAAATTGGGGATTGTTGTTCTCTGCGCATCACGGGGGGAGAATAGCAACCGCCACACAGACCAAATTTCAGTGCACTCAACCATTCATAGCGCTAGATTAGTGTGCCACATATTTGGCTATAGATCACCGAATCATAGAATTGGAAGGGACAACAAGGGGACAAACCCCTGCAAGGCATGAACCTTTTGCCCAACATGGGGCTCAAACCCACAACCCCGAGATTAAGAGTCCTTAATCTCGGATAAGAGTCCTTATCCCAGCTGATTAATGGGTGCATTCCCTTAGAGATATTTTCTTCCCCCACACCCTGATGCTAAGGATCAATAGCCTGTAAGTTTGAATGAACTGACAAGTCGAGAATAGATTTGTCATCTCATCATGTACAATTTATATAATTTGTTCAAAATTGTTCTTAACGTGGCATTTTAAATTGTTATGACCCACCCTGGGTGATTTATTAATTAATTGATAACATTAGGAAAGGCTTGATTTGTAAAATTCACACCACGTCATACTGGGGCACATCTTTTACAATGCAAGATCAGGTGACCCCGAACCAGGTGGTGCAAACCAACCTGTGGGAAAGGCTGGCAAAAACAAAATGGCAGGCAGGCAGTTTCCAGGCAAGGCAAATGAACCAACCATAGTATGGCTTACAAAGACACAATTGTCCAGAACAAGTGGCGGTTGCAGTGACTGGCAATCAGCTGCCCAAATCATAGAATCGTAGATTTGGAGAGTTGGAAGGGATCCCAAGGATAATCTAGTCCAACTCCCTGCAATACAGGACCAGTGGTCAGGGAAGATGGGAATTGTAGTCCAAAACATCTGGAGGGCCCAAGTTTGGGGATGCCTGTGCTAGAGGACCGCTTCATTGGTTCCCCCGAGAGGCCAGCTCCATCAGGCCATTCCTTCCCTCAAGTGTCACCCAGCAGCAACCACATCATTGGCTCTTTGGGGAGACCAGTTCCATCGAGCTCCTCCCCTCCTTGAACTCTTTCCATTCCAGCTGGCAGGGGTGCCAACTTGGCTAAAATATTTGGGGGGAGGGGCGCAGGTAAGCCCTGCCCCCATAATCGACCACAAGAGGTGGTGCACGCATACCATTTGAATGGCAATGCCCACCAACTGGAACGGGGGCAGCCCCCTCAAAAAATTTATGGAGACCTCAGCCCCTAGGAGCTGGCTCCTATGCCTGCTGAAAATTATACACTGCATGTAATAATGTTTCCTTTTTCCTCCTCGTTCATTTCTCCCTTGGTTTTCGTGAATTTAAGATTGTAAGCCTGAGTGGCAAGAGATGTCTTGATTTTATGAAGCTTATTTGACTAAAGAATGGAGTAAACGCACTGTGGATAAGCAGCGAAAGTGGCGTTCCTAAAACACTGTGAGGAAGAATCAGATGTTACACCGCAATCCGAACCACATCCAATCAGAAGCAAGTCCTGTTGAATCCAGCGAGGCTTACTCTCAGGTAAGTGAGGTTAAGACAGCAGCTGCAGTCGAAGTAATTAATAATGCAAGGCAGGATTTGAAGCTACAGTCAAAGGAGGGGGGGAAAGCTGAGGCTGCAATCTTACTCACTCTTACCTGGAATGAGCCCCAGAAACAGAGAGGGTTGCACTGCTGGTGTCAATGCTACACTCCCTCTCATTACAAATGCCATTAAAGCTTGATTGACTCATCCACATGCCTCCCATTTAGTTTCATCCTCACCAAACTGGTATCTCAAGACAGGCAAAACCTGTGGCAACACCTTCCTTTAAAGTGCCACATGACTAAAAGCTTCATTAAGAAGGCATCGCTGTGGCTACATGCAACACTCGCAGCCCAGGAAAATGAGAAATGACCTACTACTCTTATTAACCTAATAAACTAACATCATGCACAACACAAAAAACACCTGGGGGTCAAATTGCAGGAAGCAACACACCTTCTTGAGGGAACAAGTTAAACAAAAACATAAAATCCCACAACTAGAACAAAGGGAGCCCATAGATTTCATTTCAGCATAAAGCTACTTTTGTCTGGTTTATCTTTGGGAAGTCCTTAGGGGAGAGGGGTTCCTTTAAATAGACTTTTACTTCAAGAACAGGCGCAAACATCTTCTGGTTGCACACTGAGCAGAATAACAACATTAGTATTTTATTTACATGGCATTTTAAGATTTTCAAAATTCTTCACCACAAATTCTCCTAGTAATGCTTACACCAGGAATCAGGAACTTGTAACGATGTGGAATACAACTTCCGTTATCCCTGACTATTCACCATGCTTTCTGGGGATCTGATGGGAGTTGAATTCCAACAACATCTGGAGGGAAACAGGTTCCCACCTCTGGAAGGTAGGCAAGCATTATTATTCCATATACAGATTTATTTGGGGGTGGGGCTGAAGCAGAGGGAAAAGAGGCTTGCCGAATGCCACATGACAAAGTTTATAAGCAGGAAAGACACAAACCAGGGAAGATCCTGTCTCACATCTTGTGGGAAATTGCAGTCAAACATAATTATCCATGAGTGCTAGTTAGTGCATGAAGGGGTTAAGATCATAGAGCTGTGTTCCTAGACACAACTAGCTCATGCCCCCTCTTCTCCAGTGAGGGAGGAAGTGACGCCTTCTCTTCCTGTTCCCTCTACTTCCATGACCGAGGAAGATGTACCTAAACAAGACCCGAGGTTAGAGCACATGTTTGAAGCCATCATTCTGTATTTTCTACCTCAGAGTATTCAGCTTATGCTCTCCCTGCTGCCGCTTGGATAAATGCATGAAATCTGACATTTGGAATGTTTTGTAAGTAAAGCATTTTAAACTTACTTAACAGTGTGTGTGGTCTGTTCGTTGCAAGAGGGTAGAAGGAGAGGAGCACTTTGCAAGCATACTAAGTGGGATATGCAAAAGGTTTAACAGACCTCATTTCTAGCACTTCACTGTGCTGCTTGACTTTGTGAGTTTATCAGATTGCAATGGCCTGGTGCCCCTCCACAGACTTTGAATAAAAGTATGATCGGTAACTGACAGTGGAGTTGCTGTGTCATTGTGCCTTTTGCTGTCTTATCTGCTTGCCCTTTATATTTTCGCCAGAAACAACTGAAAGGGAGTCTGTGCAAAGTTAGCACGGCCTCTCCTCCCTATACGGTGAGTGGCAATATCCAACAGGAAACAGAGCCCTAACAGCTCATTCTCAGACTGAATGGAAGAAAATGAAGAAATGAAGCTTCATTGCACACATGGCCCAGCCAACAAGGAATATGCAAAACCGACTCATAGAACCCTCCTCCTTGCCCTCAACTTCTAACTTGGTTGACTGCAGAGGTGGCCTAGAAAGGGGACATCACTGGCTTGCTAAGGGTGAAATAAAAAGGGATTGAGTTTGTGGCTGATTATGCGCAGGCTCTTCCCCTTCTTGACACTTAGCAGTTGCCATTGATGTTGACACTGCTAGGTTTCCTCTACTGTGAGCCCAAAGGGTGTCATATGGGAAGGGGAAAGAGTCGCAATGCTGACTGGTTTCCATGTCTATTTATACCTGGTTTGCCTCAGTACAAGCTTTGGACACAGGAAAACACACTCTCATGTCGCCCTAGCTCACTTATCCTTCCTTGAGCCACCCCAAACTTTCTGGGGTTGGGGTGGCTCACTGATTCACATCATACTCCATCTTTCTGTTCCCAAACTAGTCCCCACACTTTCTGTTTCTTGGTGGGGGGAATCGAATCATCAGACATTCATGCAGTTCTGAGTAAACTGAAGGAAGTTTATCATAATTATATAACCCTGATTTGTACTGCTAGTTCATAAAAACACTTAATGCAAAAAAAGGTCACCCTCGATATCAACATGGCAATAAATATAGTAGGGGTTCCATACAGTACTGCACCACACAAGGCCTTTGTCAAGAAAGAAAAAGAAAAAGCAAGTCAAATGAACCATGCAATAAAAATTGTTGAAATTGGCTAAGCCTCCTCCCGATAAGATCAGAGCAGTGGGAAAGAATTGCTGCTCTGTCTACAAGTAATCTGATCAAGAACCACCATCAAATACATTCACACAGAAAAGGGAATAAATAAATAAATTAGGAAGCATAGCAATCCAGAATGTATATAGGTCATTTTTGCATCTCAATCATTGTTGGTTTTACCTGTACTAGGTCAGTATAAATAAATAAAAAGTGGGGGGGGGGTTTAAAAAAAAAAACTTACAGGATAATGATTTTCTGAAATATGCGACTGCACTTAAAAAGAAAGCCCAAAAGAAAACAGGGAACTAATGATTCTACCCTGTCAAGCCTGCAAGCTGCATGGGAAAACTAAAGTAAAGCCATTCCAATACAACCATCCTATATCCGCTTACTTGGGGGAAAGTCACACAGAACACATATAAGATATAGTAGTCCTTGGTCACTCACTTCCCACACCCTAAATCTGATTACAAATACTGACCATGTTCAGGAGCTGACAAACATCACCTACCAGCTACCTGTCCTTACTCCTAGATGTCTCCCTACTTCCCCAGTGGTTTGCAAAAAAAACCGAAGACATCAATGCAACTTGAGCAGGTTCGGGTAAAACATCCGCACATATGCAACCAACATGCAAACAAGAATTCAGAAGTTGTGTGATGCATAATTTTGATGTTGCTGATTCAAAATGTAGCTTCGCTTTCAGAATCTGCCAAATGACTTGGATGATCTCAAGGTGAGTGACTTGGCCATGATGTCTGTTTGCTTGTCCTTTTAGGGGGCAGGGGATTGTGGAGAATACCACCCACTTTAGCACGAGGACCACGAGGATACACTTGAATGACTGGGTTGCTTTGCAAGATGCAGAGATGAAGCAGCATACTGAATGGAGCTATTGTCACCTGTGGAAATGTGCTTCTATGGCTGCCAGTGCCCCAAAGAGCTAGTTCGCCAAAGGATTATAGTGTTTTAGATTCTCAGGTTGGTAACCGATACCAACTTCACAAAGTAATGCCGTTTTAGGCATCAGGTGCCTTGGGTTGGAAGGATAAACACATCAGGGTTACATGGTGAAAGGGGAATATTTATTTTGCAATAAAAGGTTTGGAACAAATTCTACTGCCCATCCCCTAATCACTGCCTCCTCTTGCTCACAAATCCTTCCTTAAAGAGTCCACTGCCCAATTCAACCGTGAAAGCCTGTCCCATTTCCTCCTTTCTGAATGGTTGCCTAGATCACCCAGACTTGCTAGATCAGGCATCCCCAAACTCGGCCCTCCAGATGTTTTGGGACTACAACTCCCATCATCCCTGACCACTGGTCCTGTCAGCTAGGGATGATGGGAGTTGTAGTCCCAAAACATCTGGAGGGCCGAGTTTGGGGATGCCTGTGCTAGAGAAAGGACAAACGACTTCATCTCTCTGATGTGTTTTTTTGGGGGGGGGGCAAAATGCGAGACAGCTGGGCCGGACCAAGGCAATGTTGTAGCCTCATGTGAAGGACAACATGACACGCTCGCATTCCATAAACAGACCAGATTGGCAGCTGAATCTTATTCCCACATTAGGGACAGAAGAGTGTTCTCCTAAGAGGAGGCTGGCTGGCTGGCTTACAAGGCTGTGTTGTACACATTTAAAACACATGACTTCCCCAAAAGAATACTGGGAACTGTAGTTCGTTACAAGGTGCTGGGAACTACAGCTCTGTGAGAGGGTAAACTACAGTTCCCAGGATTATTTGGAAGAAGCCACATCCAATCTGCTTTAAATTTATGGTGTATATGAAGCCCACAGCTCTGTCCAATATTTTGCCAGCGCTGCACATACACGAAACTCCACTGCCTGAGGCGAGATCACCTCACGCCGCTTAATGGCAGAGCCAGCCTAGGTTGGAGAGGGGGGACAGGGAATAGAGAGGTTGAGAAGAGGGGTTCCTAGATGCTCTTAGGTGCCAGTAAAGACCAAAACTCTCCACATTCTTCAGCATGACCCACAATGGATTCATCTAAACTATTACTATCAGAGTCCCATGTGGAGTTCTCTTTGGTCAACGTGAGGCTGTTATGATGTCGTGACTGCAAATGGCCACGGTTAAACACAGCCCTAGTTTCCACACACACTTGCAGGGAGGGGCAAGAGAGAGGATAAACAGGATGTAATAACTTGATGTGACACTTTCCCCTGCATGTTCCAAGTGTTTTGCTTGCATTATCTCAATAACCCTTACGACAAGCCCTGTAAAGTAGGCCAGTATCATTATTCTTACATTACAGGTGGAAGGGAGGGGAGATGAGGCTCAGATCCCCCTGGGGAATTCAAGGGGACACAGAGATTTCAAACGGGGACTTCCAGGTTATGGCTAAACCATCCCGACACTCTTACTAGAGAAGAACTCCCATTGAACTCAGCACAGCTTATTTCTGAATGACCCTTTTTGCTTTTAAATTGTTGTCAAATCTTTAAATACATGTTTTTGTATAGTCTTTTTAACGTTGTAAACCGCTTTGATGTGTCAGTCCCCAACCTTGCATCCCCATATATTGTTTGGCCGGTATGGCCAGTGGTCAAAGATGGTTAGGGGATGCAGTCAGCCCAAAGCTGAGGAAGGCTGCCCTAGATGCTGCCACCAGAGCCATCAGTAAATGCGGAAAATGTAGTCCATGCTATCCAACATCTCTGGGTGTTTCTGACCTAGCAGAGGCCCCGCCTTTGACCCTTTCCTGGTCATGAACCCAGTTGTAATGGTGTGTCTATGACTGTGGAGTCAAATTCTGGATCCACACGCCCTTCCACAGTGGGGACATGGGTTTCCGGGCAGGAGCTGATCATGGTGAGGGTTTGCAAAACTTCCCTTCCTCTTAGCTCGTTTCTACCTTTCATCCTGAGTTTGTGTTTCTTCAAAGTTCAAGACACCTTTGGTAAAGGCTATTTTCCAATTGGAGCGCTCGCAGGCCAGTGTTTCCCAATTTTCCGTGCTTATTCTGATTTTTAAAAAAACTTTTTAAAATTAGTCTTGTGAGCATATTTAAACTTTAAACTGGTACCACTGGCTAAGTTTGCAAAAGGGAAGGGAGTCCATCTGTTCATTGTCTTCATTGGAGCTTCAATTCGAAATGGGCCTCAAATTACCATCATTTCAGAACGACGTGACAATTCTTCAAAAATTATTTCAAATAATTCTAAGACCATGGCATGAAAGCTGCCTCGTGTCAGGGCAAAAGCAAGCTTGTCAGCTCAGCCTACAGTGGCTTTGCTTACTCTTCGAAGGCTTAGCAATGAAATTGAGGAGGTTGCCCACCAGACTTAACAGCATCACACCACAGTATGAACCTGAAAACTTTCCCAGTGTGGTACGTCCATTATACAAGGCTTCATGCCCCAGTGCTGGTTGGAGCTGATGGGAGTTGTAGTACCAGGCACCCGGAGGATGACAAGGGTGCCGAAGGCTGCATTGTGCTGTTTAGTGACCTCTGCAAAGGGGGACTAAGAAGGCGACTAGTAAATCTGACAAAAAAATGACACTTTGACAGAAGAGATGGGCCGTTTGCAGAGGATTGCAAGTTGCAGCCTGCAAACACACCTCTGTTTAAACTTAGGTGGCTGAAAGACATCTGTTTGAATAGGTGTAGCAGTCTGAGATCTTGCCAGGCAGTCTCCTCAGTGAGAACCAGCACTGAAAGCACCTGGTAGCTTGTAGGCCTCTATGTAATAATTCACCAACATGCTGAAGTAATTTCTGCTTTTTGAAGGAGCCTGTTCCACTCTCCTAAACCTGCTCACAGTACAGTGGTACCTCGGTTTATGAAAACAATTGGTTCCGGAAGTCTGTTCATAAACTGAAGCGTTCATAAACTGAAGCAAACTTTCCCATTGAAAGTAATGGAAAGTGAATTAATCCGTTCTAGACGGTCCACGGAGTACTTAAACTGAAGCGTTCATAAACTGAAGCGAACTTTCCCATTGAAAGTAATGGAAAGTGAATTAATCCATTCCAGATGGGTCCACGGTGTTCATAAACCGAAAATTCATAAACCGAGGTGTTCATAAACCGAGGTTCCACTGTACTTCTGTTAAACTGATTGGGGGGGGGGGGCCTGGGAGCAGCAAGGCAGAAGAGGGGAAGAGCTTGAAAAATAGCCACGTCAATCTCCAACACTGATTGTCCCTCCACTTAAAACAAACAAACAAACAAACAAACAAACACTTTATTTGTATTCAAACACACTTTGGCAATGCTCCAGCAACTATTTCTTAAAAGCAGAAAGCAAATAAAAATCTAACGATATGCCATCCTAAGAACCACCTCTTTTCTTCCCTTTTACGCAAAAAAGGGGCCAGGAAAAAAAAGCCTGAATGCTTACCTTTGCTTCGTCATTGATGTCCCAAGTAAAGGAAATGGCATTATAGGCTATCTCTTCAATATTACTGATTGTGTTGAAGCTTTCCTTGTAGTCAGCTGTTGATACGAGAAAACACACACACAATATACCGGTAGTATGTTAATCTATTGATGCTACATACAGGCCTAGTATAGCGTCATTTATTTTCTTCCATCTTGGAAGAATATTGATGTATTGGAGAGCAATAAAAAGCAACCAAGAGTTGTTGCCTGTGGGCATCTCTGCAATAAGTTTTATTTTTATTTTTAAAAAGAAAAAAAACCAGGAAATGAAACATAAAGTTCTAAAAGGAACGAGGTGGCACCCGCTATCCTTGCCATGCCCTGTGGTTTTGTACGAGCAATGTCACCCCAGCATAACAAGGATATATACTCTTGATGGAAAAAAAACACCCTTTAATAAGAAAGGAAGATTTGCGTGTGCGTCTGCCTTTAAGTGCCAAGTGATTAATCCCTCCTTTTATTCACAGGAGGAAAGGGCTGGGAGTGCAACCCAACCTTGAACCAAAGGAAACCTGGAATCTGGCCAATCACAGCTTAGCTGTAGGCAAGCAGGTATCTGCAATGCCATCTTTCATCTCCCTGCCCCAACTCTACCTGGAGCTTGAGTTGTGCCAGGGACTCAACTCATTCCTGGAACCTGTTTAACAACACCAGCAGCTCACCTCCAAATTACCTGAGTAATAAGCGACAGGAGATTTGCCCATGTGCAGAGTGCCTTTCCCTTCTACCTTGAGTCACCGCAACTCATCTACAACATTCAGGACTAAGGGCCAAGGGACACTGGAGCACAGGGCATGACCTACAAGCAGCCTCTACTAGGCCCGAACAATCTAGGAATTAAAAACTGAACTGTACTTTCTCGGGAGGGTGGTGGTAGAAACAGAGGAATATAATCAGACGGTTGGTTTTGTTTTCTCTTTTGGAGGTGGGGGGGGGAATGATCAAAGTTCAGAAAATAGCTATTCAGAAAGTCTGTGGTTCCCACAGAAGACAGAAAACAAGCATAATAGATTTCAGCAGCCCAAAGGCAACTCAACACAGAAATAGCATCATCTGACACCAAAACGGGGTTAAAAGCAACCAATTTGTACCAGTCACGGAAGATTATGCAACCTTACAACCCCCACTACATGCTATAGACCAGGAGTGGGCTAACCTGTGGGGGCCTCCATGTGTTCTTGGACTCCAATTCCCATCAGCCAGCCCTAATTCACATGGCCAGTGGTCAAGGAGGATGGGAGTTGTAGTCCAGGAACATCTTGATTTATAAGTCCTGACCCACCCATTTGGGTGATTAGTGCCCAGACAACACCAAACCAAACCAAGTACCCCATTATATGTTCAGAGATGTATAGCCGCCCCCTCACCCAAAATATTAGGATGGCTTACAATATTTCTCACGCAACCAAAAAACTGTAACAAACAAGAACTGAAGCCCTGTTGAACAGTGGCCAAAAGATAGCCTTGGGCATGTGCAGTAAAAAGGAAAGAAAGCACGTGAGCAGAGAACTGAAACCTGCCAAGCGCTGTTCTGGCACCTGCAGCTTGGATGACTTCTTACCTATGTCAATGCACCTTTGTTTGGCTGTGTGCTGCCGAGAGTGCCAGTACTTCCAGTGCCGGAGTTGATCCTCTCTGGTTTTGTCTTCGGCAAATACAACCATGATGACACTCTTCAAAAGTGGAGGAAAAAGAGGGACAGGAGGAGAGAGAGAGAGAGCAGAGCTTAATTGACATAAAGGCCAGAGGGTTTTTGGCAAAGACACTTCACAGGGAAGGAAGCAAAGTGTTTATTACCCTGGTAGCTTAATCTAGGCAATTCTGCCGGCATTTTAAAGATATACGTAGATGCCTCTGAATTCCTAGGGGTGAGGAACCAGTGGCCTTTCAGAAGTGGTGAAGGATTATGGGAACTGTAGCCCAACATCAAGGACCACAGGCTCCCCATCCTTGCTCAACAACTTGCTATTTAGCTTCACAAAATCTGCCTACATGGGTGGGCTTGTGAAGAGAATTTCCCTGACCATTAACAGGGTGGGAGCAAGAGTCAGAAAAGTGCCAGAGCTACCCCTTGATCCGATGGCATTCAAAGCAACAACAAAAATAGGGAGAGAAACCAGGGACCTGGTTGATTTATTTGGCCAGTGAACAAATAATTAAAATTTGCAACAACAAAAAATGAGCCGGGGGGGAGGAGCCTATAGGAGTAAGCTGACTTGGTGACTCCATTCCTGTGTGGTATCTTTTCTTTAAAAACAAAACAAAAAACCAAGCAAACTAGAATCCCAATAACCCATTCAATTAAATGGGTTGCATTCAGCTAAGTCATACATAATGTAAACCACTTGAAATCAGTGGACTTTCATCGTGACTTTCAGCCAATTGCGGTTTCTCATTTTTCCCATCTTTGAGTTAAGTTTTTCACATTTCCACATCACTTCGCAAAAAAAAAATTTTTTTTAAGTCTTCATGAAAATTCACCAGCATATTCACGCAGATTTCTCCTAATGCACACATCCGTATGCAGTTTTGTCCAATATAATTTTTTCCCCAAAGAAATGTCCTCAAGTAAAATGCATTTTTGGGGTACATTATTTTCACTAACATGTGCATTTTTAATGTAAACTTCCCCCAAGTACGGTATATGTACACATTACTTGGCTGGAGAACTATATTGCAAAATCCAAAGAAGAGTAAATTTCGAAGGATCGCTAGTTCTCAAGTTGTTTCGGAAACTGCAAATTAGGTAGGTTTTCTTCTTTCAGTATGAACTGAATATAATTTCTCCTCCATTCCTACTTTTAGCCCATTGATTTCAAGTCTACTCCAAATATTTGACCTAACTGATTGCAACCCATTCTGCATATTCGTGATATCAAGATTAGGTTACTGCAATATGCTCTTCACCCTTGAAAATGACTGGAAAGTACAGCTGATGCAGAACATTGTGCCTAGCTTACTGTCAGAATCACTGCACACCCTCTTGGGAACATCGCTGACTCCCTCCCCTGACTCCTAAAAATTTTCACCGCACTTACAGCAGAGGTGGTTTTAGGGCAGTGTGACTGCTCCGGCTGCACTAGACGCCACACTGCAGGGGTGCCACAGCAATGCTGCAGAATGGAATGTGAGAGTCCTGGGGGTGAATTTTAGTGTCGAAATTTGAGAGCCCAAAGCCCACCACTGCTGCCAGCTTCTCCTCTCACATAGTTCCTAGTGTGTTAACTCACTCGAACTTTACTGATGGGCTGATGGATTCCTTCACCACCACTCATCTCCTTCAGTGTAATGGGATAGAACTGGCCCTTGTTTAAATACGTCATTGTATTATCTCCAGGCTTCTGCCGAAGTGATTTAGAAGCTTCCAGCGTGTATTCGAAGTTGTTCCTGAAAAACCAGAAGGGGGAAGACTTAGGAGCCAATAATATCTGGAAAGAATCTGGCACATAACAGAGAAACAAAAGTGTACACAAATGGTATTTTTTAGTGTCATGGTGTTCTAAGTCATGACATCTCTTTATTTAGGACTAGCAAACCAAGTTAGGATAAGAAAGATATTGGGCAGGGGGAACAAAGGGTAAGTTAGAAAGCTCTCTCTTTATAGACACTTTATGAGTTATGCTTTTACACCCTATAAATCTCTTCTGAGCAGGCATACGACTGTCTATCAGTCACGTTTGCATTATGCTCTAAGAGCTCAAGCTGGTGTACATGGGGCAATATCCTGTTATCATCACCAATCACAACACACCCATGCAGTAGGATAGGACAAGACGGTGACTTGCCCAAGCTCATCTCAGCGGCGTATGCATAATAAAATGACAATGATGGAAGAGAATGCCTGTCTTTTCATTGGGGAAATGGTGGTGGGTATGCTAGTTCTCCTGAGTTCGAGCTTCAAACAGCAGAAACCTAGGCTGCACGCACCATTGCACGCACCATACAATTAAAGCACATGACTTCTCCCAAAGACTCCTGAGAGAAGTCATGTGCTTTAAACGTATGGCTGTGTATTCAGCCCAGCAGTCAGTGCAACATGTCAGGGAATAACACTAAACCTAGGCAAGTCCAGGTGATCATCCGCACAGCTTGCCACCCACCGGGGTTCACATCTTCCATTCCACAAGCATGAGCAGGGAGCGTAAGCAAGGCGGCTTACTGAGGGCGTGCCAAGTCAAGCCCTACTGTGCGCCAGAGAGAGAGAGAGAGGGAGGGAGGGAGAGAATTTCACAATAGTTGGATCTAAAGGATAGGAGATTACCCAGCAATGCTTTCAAACACGTAGTCTTCAGAATTCATGCCGGCCATCCGGAGGTTCAGTTCGGCAGGAAAGAAAACCTGGAAGTGTATTAATAATTGTTTCAGGCATAGGTGGCAGTTTAAAAAAATAATAATAACAGTGGTCCAGTCCTAAATTTATCATTAATGAAGTGCTTAACATGCCCCCTAAACTTGACATGTTTACTGCTGTCCACTTAATATGTGCACCAGGGGTGGGGGAAAGAAAAAATTAGGCCAGCACAAGGCAGGGCACTGTGGACAAAGTTGATTTGCACACTTTTCAAAGTGTGGACTTTCCAATATCTTTCAAGAGCCCTAAAGAAGAAGAAAAGCTTAGCTCCAGTTCTGACATTTGAACAAGGTATTCTGCGTTTTAGAGGGTTTCACAGCGGTTTCTTTCTGTGATGCTGCGTTTAGCACACTTTTTTTACACACACACACACACACACAGAGAGAGAGAGAGAGAGAGAGAGATATCATGTACGTATTCCTGCCATGCTGATATTATTACCATACATTCAAGCTAAAGGAACTCTCTCTCTACCCTGTAAAATGAGCCATGTGCTTTTGCTAATGGTTTTGCATTCTATGGTGGTTGCTTTTGTTTTAAATTTAGTACATTACACCCACAGGCCTTTGAGAAAATCTTCTATTTCTAATCCACCGGATTGATATTTCAGGTTTACATAAGAATTAAAGAGAACCTGATACCATGCACAGATTAGGGAGCAGTGTGCTAAAACAGAGGGGCAAGGGGAAGAAGGGAAGCAATGGTTCTTTATCGACAGGACTTGCAGGCATTCTGGACTTTTAAGAAAAAGGCCAAACTTTCTGAGATTCTGTGAGCCGCCTGTATTTATTTAGTTTTTATAAACTAAATCAAATCTGCATGGTGCCTTATTCAGCATAAATTTGTTTCGCAGTTTTTACTACCTGACACAATTTACTCTGCTTTTGCTAGTAACTGAGCAGGTCACGGGGGGGGGGGGGATATATTACTCATCAACTGCTCTGGCTTCGGAGGTTTGCCAGCCAAGGTCTATCAAACTGCTCTGCATCTATCTGCAAACTGGGTGGGGAACCTCTGGCCCAGGGGGCAAATGCAGCCTTTCAGGCATCTCTTATTTATATAGTGGTACCTTGGTTCTCAAACGGCTTAGTTGACGAACAAATTGGCTCAAGCTAAACGCCACAAACCCGGAAGTGTTCTGGTTTGCGAGCATTTTTCCGGAAGCCGAACGTCCGGCGCGGCTTCCGCTTGAGTGCAGAAAGCCCCTGCAGCCAATCAGAAGCCGCGCATTGGTTTTCAAACAGTTTCAGGAGTTGAATGAACTCCCAGAATGGATTAAGTTCGAGAACCAAGGTTCCACTGTATATGTAAAATTGCAGTGCAACCCTATGCATGCCTATTTAGAAGTTCTATGGAATTCAACAGGATCACAGCATTAACAATTTACTTTCAAGATGCTCCAGAAACCACATTTCTGCAGCCCAACACTGCAGCCTGTGGCTTTTCTGCACTCCCGTGGCAAGTGTGCCAAGTGCTGGACAGAGCATGCTCAGCAAAAGAGGCAGGTTGTTTATGTACCTCTTGCACGCCTTCTTTGAAAGACTCTGAGAAGGTGGAATCCGGAGTACGGCGCTGGGAATTCTGAGGCTGGGCACTGGAGCTAAACTGGTCAGCACTCAGGCTCCTGTCTAAAACCACCACCCGCTCAGGTGCCTCTGGGTGATAGACAGCTGGAGGGATGCCCACTGTAAAGCTGTGCGGCTGAGTTTCCGTCTTGATCGAATGGGTGGGCATGGATGCGATGGAGACCGTGACAGTCGTGTCCGGAGTAGTCAGGTGGCCCCTCTTGTCGACACCCATCTGGGAAGTGTGCGGAAGAACGATATTCAAAGGCATGTTTTTCAAGACTTGCACTCGGTTTTCCCCAGCAGAAATGAGCGACTGTTCCGCCATGTTCGGTATACAGTTCCTAAACAAACGAGAGGTGACAGATTAAGCACTTGGGAGTGGGAGGCAGGATAAATTTCTAAAATGCTCCCTTCTCTGGGAAGGATTTTCCCCTGTCTTACATTTATACAGGGCCGGCCGTCCCATGAGGCAAGGTGAGGTGACTGCCTCAGGCGGCAGAATCCACCAGGGCAGCAGATCCCAATGTTAATCTTCCTTCCTTCCTTGTTCCTGGTGTAGCTCTCCCTTCACAGCTTCTTCCCTGGCAAGGAGCCAGGTGCCATTTTGGGGCCCACCTCAGGTGCCAAAATGTCTTGGCCTGGCCCTGCATTTATACACCATATATTTTCCATCGTAGAACCCGAGGCAGCATACATGAGGTTGCCAGGTACCCAGTCCAAGCACTGGATTTGCTTAACTTCAGCAAGATGGCGGCCTCATGTGCCTTCAGATCATACATTGGGGTTTCCCCAATGTATTATTATTATTATTATTATTATTATTATTATTATTATTATTATTATTATTTAACTTTCTATACTGCCCTTCATCCGAAGATCACAGGGCAGTTTACAATATAAAAACACAAAAAGACACACCATAGTAACAAACAAAAGCAGTAACACACAAACCCCAGTTTAAAAGGCTATAGCCTTAGTCAAAGGTCTGGGAGAAGAGGAATGTTCTTGCCTGGCGCCTAAGGATATGTAATGAAGGCGCCAGGCGACCCTCCCTGGGGAGAGCATTTCACAAGTAAGGAGCTACTGCAGAAAATGCCTGTTCTCATGCAGAGGAGGCATACAAAGAAGAGCCTCAGGTCAGTTAGCAGGTTGCAGGATCCAGGTCAGTTCGTATGGTGAGATGCGGTCCTAGAGGTTTTGCGGTCCTAAACCGTCTCAAGGCCTTATAGGTCAAAACCAGCACTTTGAATTGGGCCCGGAAACTAATTGGCAGACAGTGCAGTCGGGTCAGAATTGGTGTTATATGCTCAATTGTCCTGCCTCATTGAGCAACCTGGCTGCTGAATTCTGTGCCAGGTCCAGTTTCCAAACCATCTTCAGAGGCAGCCCTACGTATAACGCATCGCGGTACTCTAACCTAGAGGCTACCAGAGCACAGATGACAGAGGTTAGGCTATACCTGTCCACATAGGGGCACAGCTGTGCCACCAACTGAAGCTGAAGGGAGGCACTCCATGCCACCAAGGCCACCTGAGCCTCAAGAGACAGCAAGGGATCCAGAAGTACCCCCAAGCTGTATACCTGCTACTTCAGAGGGAATGTAACCCCATCAAGAGCAAGCCACCTTCCACCCATCCGGTCTAAGGAACCACCTACTAACAGTGCCTCCGCCTTATCTGGACTGAGTTTCAGTTTACTGGCTTTGATCCAGTCCATTACAAAGGCAAGACGACAGTCCAGCACATCTACTGCCACACCTGCAGATACAAAGAAGTAGAGGTGTGTGCCATCAGTATATTGCTGGCAACATACTCCAGAACTTCAGTTGACCCCACTCAGCGGTTTCGTATAGATATTAAGCAGCATAGGGGATAAAATCAAAGCCTGAAGAACCCCATGTTGGAGGCTTAACAGGGCCAAAGAGCACTCCCCAAGCATCACTCTCTGGAAACAAGTAGGATTGGAACCACTGTAAAGCAGTGCCACCCACCCACAACTCAGATGGCCACTCCAGAAGGCTATAGCCAGTGGTATCAAAAGCCACTGAGAGGACAAGTAGAACTAACAAGCACACATTTCCACTGTCTCTCTTCCGACAGAGGTCATCATACAGGGGGACCAAAGCAGTTTCTTTGCCTAAACCCCAATGGAACTGGATCTAGAAAATCAGTTTCCTCCGAGAGCGCCTGGATCTGGTCTGCAGCCACCCACCCAAGAATCTTGCCCAAGAAGGAGATACTGGCAACTGGCCAATTACTTAGATTTTCCAAATCCAATGAGGGTTTCTTGAGGAATGATTCTACTACTCCCTCCTTCAAGCTGGCAGGAGGGACCACCTTCTCCTCCCTGACCCAGCCAGCTGCCCCATCCCTGCTAGTTTTTTTTTATGAGCCAAGAGAGGCAAGGGTCCATAGAGCAAGTGCCCTGATTGATCCAAGCACCATATCCACATCCTTGAGCCTTACTAACTGAAGCTCATCCAACATAACAGGACTAGACAGTGCTCTGGATAACCTCTTGAGATTCAACAGTAGAGTCCAAGTCCTGGCGGATGCAAGCAATTTTATCCTCAAAATGCTTTGCAAACAAGTCACAGCAAACTACTGTTGGTTCTGCCACCTCTTTTCGGCCAGAATATAAATAGTCCTGCACTACCCGGAAAAGCTCTGCCGGACAGCACCATGTGGATTCAATGGAGCAGCAAAGTCTGCCTTCTTTGCTGCCTTCACTGCCACTAGGTAGACTTGATGATGAGCCCTCACCAGTGTTCAACTGCATTTGAGTTTTCCTCCACTCAGCTTTCTTGTTCCGGTTATATTGTACTCTGGTGAGAGAACAGCTGCATACACACCAACGCATTTGTAGCACAAAAACTGTAGCTTTTCTCAATCCACAATCTTTAATGCTCATCTTCAACATGCTGCTTTCAATCTCGATTTAGTCTAGATCAGGCATCCCCAAACTTCGGCCCTCCAGATGTTTTGGACTACAATTCCCATCATCCCTGACCACTGGTCCTGTTAGCTAGGGATCATGGGAGTTGTAGGCCAAAACATCTGGAGGGCCGCAGTTTGGGGATGCCTGGTCTAGATCCTGCCATCCACAAAGCCATGTGTAATTACTTGATGCACATTTGAAAACCCTCCCGTTGATTAAATTATTTGTGCCTTTTCCTCCAGGCACATGTCCCAGGTGAACAAAGGAAGTGGTGATTGCCATCTTGTTATGACCCACAACATCGCTGGACATGCATGGATACAACCCCCACCCCAATTACCAGGACCACCTGCATCTCTTTTCAAATGGACACACTGAAGGGTAACTCAGAATAAATCTGCAATGAAATTTTATTTCCAGTTTCTCAGGATGGGCAAAAAAACTTCCAATGCAACAAAAGTAGATTGTGTGTGGACCATGCAGAAAAAGCAAGTACTCGGTCTCCATTGATTTCAGAATAAAATGTGTGCAACCAAATACCTTTCACACAAATAGCTTTAAAACTCACATGGAGTGCATTTTATGCATCAACATAACGATGCAATAATTCTGATACACCCAGTACTGGAGAAATCATTACCTGTAAAGGTGTCGGGTTTTCCCCTCATCCTTCACCAACTCTGTTTCTAGCACATACCTGCCTGCTCCCTGCCGTTACCTCACTACAATTTGAATGATGTGGGCCAACCCATTTTGGGTGAGTGGGTGTGGACCAGACAGAGTAAAGGGAAATTAAAGGGAAACGTCTTCCAATGCCTTGAATCCATTCACAAGCTACCTTAAAAACAACCATGCCGTTGATGTGCAGCCATGGCTTTCGAAGCCTAGGCTGAAGACATCCCCATCAATAGGTACATTCCACATAGGACAGGCAGAACTACCGTTACATCTTTCCAATAGATGTGTTTCCATCATAGGAGTATTATTATTAAGTTCATGGCAACCTGGAGCTATTAAAAAAAAAGAGGCAGTTGAAACTAATCATGCACCTCCAACTTTCCAAGTTATGTTGCATCTTTCACAGCAGCTCTATGATCTTTTTACCTTGACTGACAGGGTTCCTGGGCACAAAGATAACTCCTAGGTCTCTAGGCATTCTAGTGCTTCTCTTGTGAATGGTCAGGCCTGCCAACATGGACCTACTCATCTCTATTCACTTTGCTCTGCCTGCCACTAGGCAAGGACAAAAGTGGATACCGTTGGCCAAACTTCATTCATGTGATACCTGAGGAGCAGGGATGGTTAAACCTCTGGCCTTCGACTTGCCTCCAACTATCTTTCTTTCTTACTTTCTTTTTTTTAAAAAGCATTTCAAGTTTGAATACTGAACCTTTTGCCATGGTCTTGGTCAGAATGATCTACATCTGGTTTCACTGCTGACGTTCTCCTTTCCCGGGGAACCTTCAAGTACAAAAAACAACACACAAAATAATGAACTGAAACCTAGTAAGAGAACATTATGTAAGCAAGTTTGCTTTGAATTCAAAGCATTATCACAAAGCAGCAATGGGAAAGACAAGTGATAGGTACCTACTGCTATTATTTAAAGGCACAGGCTTTTTGATTCTGGCTTTGCAACTGTCTGCGGAGAATAATTTGATTCATCATCTCCTCTACCTTGTGTCCCAAGCTTAACAGAAAAGATGAGTTTGAAGCCGCAGAACTGCTTACCAAACATGTTTGGGATCATCATGGCAAAGCATCATGTAAACTTCCAAAATTCTAACTATTTCCTCCATGCCTCTATTCTGAAGCCTGGGTTGCATTTGATTAAGTCAGGATCAAAGTAGTCCCATTGAAAGTAATTCTCCACTAACTGCAATGGGTTAGTGATAAACATTTCTGGGTACAACCCTTCTCTTTTCAAGCACAAGGTCTCATCTCATTCCTCCCCCCCTTTTTTTGGATGGGGGAGACATTGTTTAATTAAATTTCTAAATCTTTACACATAAATTCCAGATTCCAAATCTTTAATGCATTTCTCTTTAAACTTTGACTTCCCATCTTTCTCTCCACGCTGTTCTTAATCCCATCCCATTTACATACTGTATTCTAATAAACATTTCACCTAAGACATTCTTCTGTTTAATATATTATCAATTTTCTACCACTGCTCGTATTTCAAATCCTGCTCGTGAAGCACGAGGTTCTCATTCCTGTGTCTGTAAGTTGCTTAAATGCTTCCGAATAATGCAAACATTAACATGTCTTCCCCCCTCTTAAGAAACACTGGCTTAAAGGCTGGTTGAAACAAATAAAGCGTGAAGTATATAAGCAGAAACCATGATTTCAACAGTTGCCAGTTTCTACTTTGAAGACTAGATTCACAAACTAATTTTCACATGAGGTGGAATTAGCTCGACACCCTCCAGCCCTAAAATATGCTGCGTCAGCAGCACCACTGCATTTAAACAAATGCACCCTTGCCTGGCAAAGGCGCACCACGTAAATGACAGTGTAGCTGATGACAACTTCTTAAATGGCTTCTGGCACAAGCTTAGCAAATCTGAGTGAGACAGAGGTTAAAATGCTGCATATGTTTAGGGTGGTGGGCAGAACCAAAAGTGTAAGTTCCCTTGCAAGTCAACCGTGAACTCAGCCTGGATAGCTCAGTTGGTTAGAGCTAATAACTAATAACACCAAGTCTCATACCCTCCAACTCCCGGATTGAAAAATCCGGGATCAGTGGCGGCGCGGCACTTGAAGTCGCTTCTGCGCAGACATGCGTAGAAGCAACTTCCAGTGCCAGCGCCGCCCGATTTTCGGTGCCCATACATGGGCAGAGCGGCACCAGAAATCACTTCTACGCATGTCCGGACACGCGTAGAAGCAACTTCCGGTGCCGCTCTGCCCATGTCTGCATGTCTGGGTACCAGAAATCGCTTCTGCACATGTCTAGACTTGCGCAGACAGCCAGCAGCTGGGACATGGCCACCGGCAGGAACTTTATGGGATATTTACGGGATATAATCAATTCGGGATAACAGCGGGGGAACGGTAACAAAATATGGGGGTTTCCCGTGAAAACGGGAGACTTGGCAACTATGCCAAGGCTGCAGGTTCGATCCCCGTATGGGACAGCTGCATATCCCTGCACTGCAGGGGGTTGGACTCGTTGGAAGGGATCCTGAGGATCATCTATAAGAAGGGTGGCCAACTCCCAAGAGACTGCGATCTACTCACAGAGTTAAAAACTGGCAGTGATCTACCCCCTTTTTGGGGTTCAGGTCAAAATTATTGAGTTTTTTTTTAGGAAGGAAGGCCCTATTATGGTGGGCTAATGGCTTTTTTTAGGGGACCCAAAGTTGTTGAGCTTCTTTGGTGGGAGCCAGTGATCTACCACAGACGTCCAGCGATCTACCGGTAGATCATGATCTACTTGTTGGACGTGCCTGATCTATACAATTCTAGGATTCTAAGTAAGGGCTGCAATTTTCAGAATGCGGATCTTTCATTGTTAATTTACACATTTCAGAAATTCTCATGTTACGCATCCAAGCTAAACCCTCATTTGCATTTATTTATTTATTTCAATTATATTCCGCCTTTTTCTCTCTCTCCAAAGGTGCTCAAGGCAGTGTACCTGGTCCTCCACTGTCTCATGTAATTCCCACAATGACCCTGTGAGGTAGGTTAGGCTGAGAGGCAGTGACTGCATCATGGGCACCCAAGTGAGGTTCATTCATGAACACTTGAATCACTACATCACATTGGCCCACACATTAGGGAGTGGGCATGCACATTAAAAGGGGGGATCACATTTCCAAAACCTGTGTTTGGCTTGTAATGCTAATTAGCATCAGGGTGGCATTTACAAGAAAGTAGGGCAAGCAGAGAAAGGGCAGGATTCCTTAACCCACTGATTCTCCCCCGTGCCATCAACCCAAATGGAGCAAGGAGGTATGGAAGATGTGCCAAGCTAAAATGTGGTTACTAACTTATTACAACTTAATCTGTCTGCTTGGCTTTGTTTTTCTTTACACCCACACGAAGCGCAAAAAGAAAACACTTAATGCAAACACACCCAGTTACTGCCGTAGGTAGTAGCTCAACCTTAACACAATGATTTGTCTGTAGAAAATCTTGAGGGTGATACGTTTTCTTGCACAGAGATGAGTGTGTGCTTGTTAAGGAGGCTTCCAAGGCCCACAGCTGCAAAGCTAAGTTTCTTTTGTTGCCCAATACAACTCTTCTTATGAAAGGCTTGTGAAAGCTTTTTTACTGTATTATTATTTACAAGCTAAGAGCTGGTGGCGCTTGGACAACAGCACTGATGGATCAGACCAGTAGCCCCTCGAGTCCTATAGCCAGTCTGACTGGTTTTTGAGTATTCAGAGCAAGCGTATATTAAAGCATAGAACTGAGCCTGGATAACACCAAGGTTGCAGGCTCAATCCCTGTATGTGATGGCTACACAGTCCTGCATTGCAGGGGGTGGAACTAGATGGTGCTCAGGGTCCCTTCCAACTCTGAAATTCTATTCTTATTCTATGTTGTAGTGGGTGACACTAGTTTTAGGGACCACTGTTAACATGAGGCTCTGTTGCCCTGGAGCTCATAATTAACAGTCTTTCCATGTCCCATCAGTTCTATGAATTTGGGTGCTTACACAGCTATTAAGAGCTGAAGGAGCTCTTTTTGAAGGCAGAGGGCCTTCTCAGCAGTGGCACCCATCCTGTGGAACGCCCTCCCATCAGATGCCAAGGAAATAAACAACTATCTGACTTTTAGAAGACATCTGAAGGCAGCCCTGTTTAGGGAAATTTTTTAATGTTTGATGTTTTATTGAATTTTTAATATTTTGTTGGAAGCCGCCCAGAATGGCTGGGGGAACCCAACCAGATGGGCGGGGCCATAAATAATCAATTATTATTATATTATTATAACTTTTATTTTTCACCTGGCCAACCAAGGGTGAGGGGCCACGCTCTCCCACCCCCAGGTTTGGAACTGGGAAGCATTCAGATGCTTGGAAAGAGGAACAGAATAGGACATTCCAAATGGGACATGCTCTGGTCAAGTCAAAAGGCACATCTCACATGGCACTGGGTGCACAATATCAATAACTGCTGCAATTCTACATAAATCAGGTGTGGGGAACCTGTAGCCCTCCAGATGTTGTTGGCAATGCAACCCATATCACTCCTGACCAATGACTGGTGGTGGTGGGTTTGATGGGAATTGGAGTCCTACTCATCTCTAGTATAAAGCACAAGACAGTGCAAAGCTACCAGAGCAAGGCAAAGAAGGATTACGCTTGGAGAATCTCTCCTGACTCAATGAAGAGGAAAAGGAAGAAGTGAGCAAACATAGGGTACTGCTTTGCTCCTCACAAGGCTGTCCCTGACGGCAACTTTAATTCAAAAGGGCCTTCACCACATCTGCAGCTGCATCTGATAGAAGAGAACTCTGCACATCAGCTTAGCTTTAACCAAGTGATATATTACATTTCTAATAGGTTAGCACCTCTTCCATTTAATCCACTAAAGGAATACCCAGAATGAGGGAACCTTCCAGAGCTACATCAATGCAGTTGTTTCTAAGGAAGGTTGGTTGAAAAGATAAAGAATTAGGTGCTCATTTTCCAGGAGATATACTGCAATTTGGGCACGGACAAGTCAAAATGTAAGATCAGCTTTAATGGATGAGTCAAACAGACCATCTACCCCAACAGCCTGCTTCTCCACACTGGCCAATCAGATGCCTCTTTGAGAGCCCACAAGCAGGGCAGGATGGAGGCAAGAGCCCTCTTCTGCCTCTGCCCCCTAGTAACTGGCCTGCTGCCTCTGAAATATGGTGCTATGCATGGAGCCATTGATAGGCATGTCCTTTATGAATATGTCTAAGAGCTTTAAAGGGGGGAGTTCAGCTTTCAATGTTATTGTGTGGCTGTGGGAATTCCATAAATCAATCACATGCTGTGTGAAGGAGCATTTCCCTGTCAATCTGTTTCACTGGACTTCATTGAAAAGGGGAGAGGGGGAGAGGGAGAGGGAGGGACAGAGAGAGAGAGAGAACCCCAAAGCGAAGTATGCCAACTACTACCAACTGCGTTTTCGTGCGCTGCTCTGGTTCGCCAGAAGCGGCTTTGTCATGCTGTCCACATGAGCTGGAAGCTGCACGCCGGCTCCCTCGGCCAATAATGCGAGATGAGTGCCACAACCCCGGTCGGTCACAACTGGACCTAATGTTCAGGGGTCCCTTTACCTTTACCTTTACTTTTACCAACGCCTTGCCCTGTTAAAGAGAGATTCCAGAACAGGTTGCTTAGATAACTGGAAAAGTTACTTATCCCATGCAGTACTTGTTTTTTCCTTTTTGAGTCATATATCCAGAAGTTGCTATTTTATTATTTGTAGCCACTACAAAAGCAGCGGTATCATGTTCCCAGCTAAGTGGTAAAAGGCATGGCCTTTCTCCCCTTTAAGGAAGGCACCTGAAACAACAAAGCACACTCTGCTGGCCTGTTTTACGAGTCCTAGCCAAGGGCCAGTGTTGTTACCTTGTAATAGTCATACAACAGTCCCAAGGCAGCAGCGCTGTCCTCATCCCCATTGATGCTCATCATGGCTTTGGTAGCTGCTGTAAGAGGGTTTTCGAGAAAGGACTTCCAAGCTTCATCCTCGGTGGTGTAGGGTCGCCTCTGGGAGTAGAGCGTTTCATTCTGAAGAACCAAAACTGGCCTTTTGCTTCATAAAGAAGGAGATGAAACAAAACACACAATTACAAAACACACTTTGGGCTGGGACCCAAAGAGGTCCGTGCACATGTCTAAGCACTTCCACCACGCATGTGAGGTTGTGCAAGGAACCCAACTAAGGGCTCATCCAAATTTTGTTTGCATTATGTACCAATTAATTGCCCCACGCAAGTCCAAGAACTTTTCTCATTGTTCCGCAGTTGTGCCTTGCAAAAATCCAACCTTACCTGCTGAGTTGAGGCTCAAACCCCTCTTCAGATTTTCTGCACATCTGGTAAGATTCTGATTCAGCAGGCAAGATTGGATTTTTGCAAGGCACACCCACAAAATGAAGAGAAAAACTCTTGAACCATGGGGGATTAATCAGTACGGGATACAGTCAGAGTACAGGCCAAGTGAGTGGGTGGACGAGCCCTGGGTACGTTGAGACAATGTTCTGGAGGGTCTCCTAGTCCCCACTGCACACAACAGCAGAGACAGAAAAGCAGTTTCTCAAAAGCTCTGGTGTGCTTGTTGAAGGCTATGTTTTGAACATGCAGTTTTGTTGCTGTTATTTGCTCTGGTGGAAAGGCTTGCTAGCTTATCATGTTCCGACTTCATATAACTAAAAGCAAGAAGAAGAATCACAGTCTTTGAATTCTTCAGAAATACTTCATTGTTTTATCTGGAACATTTTAAGCAATGCAAAAGGCTTGCACACTCAAACTAACTGCTTCCACCCTCTTGCCCAATCACTGTTTACTGCTAGGGACATATCATTATGCAGGAAGGGAACAGAGAGGCCCTCTCATTGGCTGCCCTCCAGCCATGATGGAACTTACCGTCGCTTTCAGAACATACACCGTATATTCCGGCGTATAAGACGACTGGCCATATAAGACAACCCCCAACTTTTCCAGTTAAAATATAGAGTTTGGGATATACTCGCCATATAAGAAATACGACCCGGCATATAAGACGGCCCCCGACTTTTTAGAAGATTTTCCTGTGTTAAAAAGTAGTCTTATACGCAGGAATATACAGTATTTTAATAAACATTCCATTCTCCTTTTCAGAAAGAAAGAAAGAAAGAAAGAAAGAAAGAAAGAAAGAAAGAAAGAAAGAAAGAAAGAAAGAAAGAAAGAAAAGAAGAAACAAAGAATTGCACAACCTCCAACTTAGACTAGCTTTTTGTTGACCAAGCTCTAAAGAGATCTGGGAGAGGATGAACTGAATTTTAATTAAACTTTTATCTTGATAGTTTTTCCAAGAGGCATTGTGCTTAGAGCTTAATTATACATTAAACTATCTGCCTTGTAACTAGTCAGATGATTGGCCTATCTAACTCAGGGATGTCTGATTTGAATGCCTGAAACTCCTGGGAACCAGACAACAGGTCTAACCGAGGACTTTGTATGTCTAACAATGCCATCTTATGCATTCAGAACCAAGTTCCACTGAGTTGAGTGAGCTTTACTCCCAAGTAAATGCATACAGGACTGCAGTCTAAGACACATGCTTCAACAGTGAATGAAGACCTCCCAGTTATTTTGTCCCGAGCTTATAATATTTAAAGAAAAAATAAAAATAAATCACCTATGTTTCTAGGGGGGTGGGGGTGGGAAGCTTCAGAAGAAGTCTTTACTGTATTTGAGGCTTCTATATTTGAAAAGCCAATGGCATAAACGAAACATTTCAAACTGTGTTTAAAACTATAATCTTGATTTCTGAATGCTAGAGGTTGACAATGCAATACCAATGGCTTTTGGTCATCCTTGGGCTCTGGAACATGAATGACCCAGAGCTACCCCAAGGCATGTAGATCTCCAGTATCGCATTCATTCATTCTTTGCACAATTTTTGTGTAAAAGTAGTACCAAAATGATAACCTTCCTGGACTTACTCGCAGTCCAGAAAGGACCCAGGCCAATAACTGCAAAGCACCAGTTTCAAGTGAAGCTTTTCATTAGCTGTGACTCACTGCTGAATAAACTCATAAAAGCGGCTTGTTTACTTAGTTCCCTAAATCCACTTACTCTGAGGTCTTAATGTGCCCATAAGCAAGCATGTGCTGGGTTATGTCCACTAGCAAAGTAGTATCCAAAGAGCTTACTTTTGGCTTAGAGCTGGTTGGAAACTAGCCTTAGTCTGATGTGAGGACATCTCAGAGCATTCAAAAAGAAGAGTTATTTTTAGACAAAAGGTAATTCTTTGGGGGTACTTTTTGCAAAAAGATGTCCACTTTCTACTTTGTCACAGCTGATGCATACCCTCCAACATTTCTCCGATGAAAACAGGAATGTCCTATTCCATAACAACAACTTCATTATTTATACCCCACCCATATGACAGGGCTGCCCCAGCCACCCTGGGCAGCTTCCAATCACATAAAAACATTACAAAACTCCCCTATACAGGGCTGCCTTCAGATATCTTCTAAAGGTTGTGTAGTTACTTATCTCCTTGGCTCAGAGGTTGCATAACTCCATACCTTCCAACATTTCTCCAGTGAAAATAGGGACGTCCTAGAGAAAAGCGGGACATTCCGGGATCCAATCAGAAACTGGGACTGCTTCTGTGAATCCAGGGCTGCCCCTGGGAAATAGGGACACTTGGAGGGTCTGCTGTTGAATCAATACTGCCAGATCTGGGTTCTCACCCATTTAAAACACTGTTTCTCCTTCAGCAAACACAAAGGTTAGTTAGTATTTAGGACAAAATTTAAGTTTTGCTTAAAATATTGCCAGGGGCTGAAAAACGGGTAGGGGAGGAATGAAACCTGCATGAAACACAAGATACCATCAGTCCTTGAAGCAAAAGTCTTATGGAAACCTATATCTGTATTTTTACTCTATACACACAAACCACATTCTCAGTTCGCTTCATGCATTTGACAAAGAACAATGTTGCTTGTAACAGCTCATGCTGTTTTGTATTTTGCCACTGAGGAATCGAAACCAGCCTGTGGAGCCCAAGGAACCTTGTGGATGGGTCACAAAGCACAGGTAATTCGGATTTCTCTCCTCCACACCTACACACTTACACAGAACGGGAATTTAAACCAAAAAGCAGGTCTTAAACAAAAAGCAACTTTCTGCTGATCGGCAACTCCGGTAAGACATATATGGGGTGGAATTCGATAATAATTATAATAGTAATAATTTATTATTTATACCCCACCCATCTGGCTGGGTTTCTCCAGCCACTCTGGGCAGCTTCCAACAGAATATTAAAATACAATAATGTATTAATCTCTATATTGGACAAACAGGGCAAACCCTACGCCAAAGGATAAATGGACATAAATCTGACATCAGGAATCACAAGACAGAGAAACCAGTAGGAGAACACTTCAATCTCCCAGGACATTCTATACAAGATCTCAAAGTAGCTGTCTTATTACAAAAGAATTTCAGAAATACTGTAGACTGGAAAGAGAAGTTGCTGAATTGCAACTTATCACCAAACTTAAAATCATGGAGAGACCTGGTCTGAATAGAGACATTGGATTCTTATCTCATTATACGTAATAAAGCCATCTCACCCCTTGCTTTTTCCTGTAAGACCAATTGCAGTCATCAACAGGTTTACCACACCTATCAGCCAATCACCCATTCCCACCACCCTTTCACTATATATAAGGGTCTGGTGACTTTTATTTCAGTGTATCTGAAGAAGTGTGCATGCACACAAAAGCTCATACCAATGACAAACTTAGTTGGTCTCTAAGGTGCTACTGGAAGGATTTTTTAATATATTTTTTTCAACTACGGCAGATCAACACAGCTACCTACCTGTAACTACAACTATTAAACGTTAAAAGCTTCCCTAAACAGGGCTGCCTTCAGATGTCTTCTAAAACTCTGGTAGTTGTTTCTCTCTTTGACATCTGATGAGAGGGCATTCCACAGGGTGGGTGCCACTACCAAAAAGGCCCTCTGCCTGGTTCCCTGTAACTTGGCTTCTCGCAGCGAGGGAACCACCAGAAGGGCCTCGGCACTGGACCTCAGTGTCCGGGAAGAACAATGGGAGTGGAGACACTACTTCAGGAATACTGGACCCAGGCCATTTAGGGCTTTAAAGGTCAGCACCAACACTTTGAATTGTGCTTGGAAGCATACTGGGAGCCAATGTGGTCTCGGCGGCCACTCCCAGTCACCAGTCTAGCTGCCGCATTCTGGATTAGCTGTAGTTTCCGGGTCACCTTCAAAGGTAGCCCCAGACAGAGCGCATTGCAGTAGTCCAAGCGGGAGATAACCAGAGCATGCACCACTCTGTCGACACAGTCTGCGGGCAGGTAGGGCCTCAGCCTGCGTACCAGATGGAGCTGATAAACAGCTGCCCTGGACACAGAATTGACCTGCGCCTCCATGGACAGCTGCTACTCCAAAGTGACTCCCAGGCTACACACCTGGTCCTTCAGAGGCACAGTTACCCCATTCAGGACCAGGGAGTCCTCCACACCTGCCTGCCTCCTGTCCCCCAAAAACAGTACTTCTGTCTTGTCAGGATTCAACCTCAGTCTGTTAGCCGCCATCCATCCTCCAACCACGATCAAGTTTTTTACTCAAAGTAGGTAAAGGTAAAGGGACCCCTGACCATTAGGTCCAGTCGTGACCGACTCTGGGGTTGCGCGCTCATCTCGCATTATTGGCCGAGGGAGCCGGCGTATAGCTTCCAGGTCATGTGGCCAGCATGACAAAGCCACTTCTGGCGAACCAGAGCAGCACATGGAAACGCCGTTTACCTTCCCGCTGTAGCGGTTCCTATTTATCTACTTGCATTTTGACGTGCTTTCAAACTGCTAGGTTGGCAGGAGCTGGGACCAAGCAACGGGAGCTCACCCCGTCACAGGGATTCGAACCGCCGACCATCTGATCAGCAAGCCCTAGGCTCAGTGGTTTAACCACAGCGCCACCTGGGTCCCTATCACTCAAAGTAGGTATGCTGAAATAAATGGGCCTAACCCAGTCACAGATTTCAGTGGGCCGACTCCCAAGTAAAACTTAGTCAAATGGACACCCTTGGACACCACCAAGAACTATTCCAAGCAAAGGGCAGATAAAATGGTTTGTGTTCATTCCAAACTAGATGCCCCATTGAATACAAAGTCTGCACTGGAGGCATCCCCTCAGCCTTAACCAAACACCTGAAGATATGGTGCTGGGTGCACCTCAGTTGGGGGGGGGGAGTTCCACATACAAGGAGCTGCCACTCAAAATGCCATTCCTCAGGCTCCCAACACTACACAGGGGCCACCAAGAGGGCTTCATCTGCAAACCTAAAGCATGGGCAGATTGATAAGGGAAAAGGTGTTGTTGCAGATATTTGGGTCTCAGGCCATTTAGAGCATTAAACATTGAAACGGGAACCTGGGATTAGACCTGGAACACAGCTTGGCAACACAATGAAGTTGCTTCAATAGGGGAGTGTTATGCTCGCAGCCCGTTGCCCCTATCAGGATTTGTACCACAGCATTTTGCAATTTCCAGTCTAAGGACAGGCTATTGCTACCCAGAAATGGGCCTAGTCCAGCCTCCTGCAACAATGATGGTTCCAGTGACAAGACGAATGAGGGAAAAGCTCCATCCCTAATCCTCCTGGAATGCTGTGAAAATCTGCTCACTTTAGTGATGAAACAAGGGACTTTCCCTGCCTCATTAAAGGAGAGAGAGGTAAAGAAACGCAGGGCAAACCACCCAAAACATTGCAACGTTGGTTGGGACCAGCAAATTACAGGCCGCAGTTGGTTAAGGCACTTGGTTCCTTTATAACATGGACTAGTTAAAAACCTTTTGGGAAAGTGCTATATGAATATTTTCTAGTAATGAGACCATAGCCTTTTCTGTGCTGGCACCAGGAAAAAATAGAATAGAAAGAAATAAGCTTTTAAGGAGCGTTTTTAATCACATGTGACAAAGCTTACGTGCCGTCCACATTTCATTCTGCTGTTGTCACTCTATGAGTGACAACGAAAGCCAGTGTGGTGTAGTGGTTAGAGTAGGACCTAAGAGACCAGGTTTAAACCGTGGCTTGGCCATGAAGCTCTCTGAATGACCTTGGGCCAGTCACTGCTTCTCAGCCTAATCCTACCTCACAGGGTTGTTGGGGACATTAAATGAGATGAGGGAAGAACAATGTCCACCACCTAGAACTCCTTGGAGAAAAAATGTGGGACATAAATCTATAATAAATAAATAAATGCTGTTTCCCCTTCCGTAGCATGCCTGAGCCACAAGCTGGCAAAATACCTAGTACGGAAAGACAGTCTTATACAAATGTCCTTTCTCAGCCTGTTGTCATCAGGTTCTGTGGATCCAGATCAGAGAGATTTCCCCTTGAAATAGGATTTGCAAGCAGAAGATCACCAGGGATCAGGGTGCTCCACCTCGCGACCCATGCCATCACTACTCACTTAGCCGACCCATTCTCCTCCCTAGGCTGCTATGTTGCAAAACTAGAGGCTGCCTTGTACCAGCAAGCAAGAGAGGCGCAGCATCCGTGCTGAGGAATACAGGCAGAACCCTTAATTTGAAATCTGGCAGCTCTGCCCACACAGTCACCAGGGCTTCCCAAAATTTGTGCAAGATCGGTGCAATGCTGTACTATTTGTTCCCTCACAAAATGCATATTTAGTAATATGGAAGGGGAACCACTGTCCTCTCCCCTGCCCTGCAGCAACACCTCGTTCTGTGTTAGCATTCCCCAACCTGGTGCCCACCGGATGCTGTTGGACTTGCAACTTGCATCAGCCACAGTCCGCACGGTCCATCATCAATGGCAATGGAGCTGTAAGCCCAGCAACATCTAGAGGGCAAGCCTTCATTATATTTTGCAAAGCAACTGCAAAAAAAAATAAAATTCTTGGTTGGCCTACGACAGGCATCCCCAACCTGCGGCCCTCCAGATGTTTTGGCCTACAACTCACATGATCCCTAGCTAACAGGGCCAGTGGTCAGGGATGATGGGAACTGTAGTCAAAAACATCTGGAGGGACGAAGGTTGGGGATGCCTGGCCTATGACAACCAACATGACCCCTCTCCGCAAAGGCTTTGTACACACCATACATTAAAATCACATATTACCTCATCCTCAAGTATCCTGGGAACTGGATTCTAAAACACATTCATCTTGCTTCACATAAAATCGAGTCTCTCCTTCGCTAGATTACCTTCCGCGTGACCAACGTTACTAATCACAATTGAGCTACTAGAGAACTCTCTAGAATTCAGTTGCCAACCAATCAAATTTAAATACATCGTAATGCATATAAGCCTGTTGCTCAGGGAGTCTCGTCCTAAGGCTTCCTCTGAGACTTTCTCTGAGCGACAGCAATTCCCCCTTGCTCTGGTGTGTTTCTGTTCCATTGGCACAGTACCTCGTCTCCCCTCAGGCTGGCACTGAAGGCTCAGCCCTGACCAAACTAGTTATGCTGAATTCCTAGAGACGAAACTGGGCCTACTAGACTGTACATTTGATGTTCAGAGAAAAACTTCCCATGTGGGAAATGGCTTTGTGTCCTCTCAGGTCATTTGCACCAATCACACACTTCACACACCTGCCCCATCAACAGGCCAATCAGACTCCAATGCATACATCACGTGACAAGTGCATACTCATCACATGACAGACTATACATGCAGTGGGAGCAGTATTAGGGCAAAATAAAAATCATATTGGGTGGTGTTCCCTCTGCTGTAAATGGTTAGGAGCGGTGAGGAAGAAGACATGGAAGAATTCAACCTAAAATGAAAATGCACACACAGGCAAATACCACCACCATTCAGATTATAAGTGGAACAGCTGATTACATTAAAATCTGTTAAAAAATCCAAGCTTTTGTAAGCATCCTCTCTCGTTGCAACCATCCACCCCAAATAAAATGCACAAATGCTCCATTAAAAAAAAAAGAACGTAGAAAGAATTATCTTCAGAGCTATCAACAAAGCACAGGATTTGGCAGTAACTCAATCTCTCCCCTGAGCTGCAGGTTCTTTGAGGAAAAACGAGACCGTATTTTCTCAAAAGACAGTGAAATGTGTATATTTCTGACAGCTGCCCTGTGTCAAGTTTTAGAATCTGAAGGGTCTATTGGCACAGTGAACTATGCACACACAATGCTAAAAGGCATTTAGCAAGAGCTGAAAATAAGTCTTCCATTGTGTGCGTAATTACTTCATAACCACTGCCTTGTTTTCTGCTTGAATAATTTGCAAAAAGAGAGAGAGAGAGAAGAGATAGGAAAACATGACAGCCGTAAGAGCTCTGTGCCTTTCTGGGATAATGTGGTTATATACTGTAGTCCAGAGTTAGTCTTCCATGGCAAAGATTGTTAAGTCTTTATTTTTCTGGGTTGTTTATATACCACTTTTGACGCACAGCACCCGCACCCGAACACTCCAAAAATGGAGAACAGCACATTATTTTTTAAAGAGGTAAAATAAAAGTACAATAAACACAGCAAATTAATGATCAAAACAATTTAAGATAGAAAAAGCAAAATAGCCAACAGTGGCTTTCCTACAAAGTGATGATTCACTAATCTTGGACTCACTTGCTCAACCCATTCATTGCTTTCATTTCAACTTTCATCTCTCTGCAGTCACTATCTTCCTCCCACTATATTAGGACCAACCCACAGACCGCCAATCCACCTGCTGGTTCCCCGGTTTCCTTACCCTGCTACAGAACAGAACTCTGACCACCCAATCTACCGGTATTTCAGTTTAAGGTAGCAGCGAAGGAATGGGCTGGGAGATGGAGCAGCACCATCCTGCTAAAACAATTCTTGTTTAGGCAAGCCTACCCAGATGCTTAGAAAGTTGAGCTAATTTTAATCCATTTTAGTATTTCATTTCATTCCATTCCATTCATTTATATTTATTAAATTTGCATACCGCCCTTCATCCGTAGATCTCAGGGCGGTTTTTACAACATAAAAATAAAAAACGCATAACGAAAACAGTAACCAAAAAAACCCACAAATCAATACCACCACCCCCGGGTTGCCATACGTCCGGAATTTCCCAGACATACCCGGAATACCTCCATCGAAAGCAGTATCCAGCTGGAAATCGGCTAAATGTCCCAGGCGTATAGCAACAAATGTCAGTAGTGTCATTTTTTGCTGATTTCCCTCAAAACTAGCTCCAAAAAACCCCTTTTCTGTCCGGGTTTTCACTTTTTGAAATATGGCAACCCTACCCCCCCCTCCCACAAACACATTAAACAGGGTTATTAAAATATTAATCAGCCCAAGGCATGGTTGAAGAGGAATGTTTCCACCTGGTGCCTAAAGATGGCTAATGAAGACACCAGGCAAGTCTCCTAGGAGAGAGCATTATTTTAACTTTTGTATGGTTGTGGCTTTTTTGTTTTTCCTTTTGTAAACTTCTTTGAGGTTTTTTGTTTTGACAATCAATAGGTGTATAAATTATATGAAATAAATGAAATATAATATAAAGCAACTAGCTCTAGGTAGCTGATCTATGGCCATTCATGCACAAACCTTCATTTTACATTTTACAATCCAAGCTGAAGAACTTCATAGAGAAGAGGAAGAGGAGGAGGAGGAGGAGGAGGAGGAGGAGGAGGAGGAGGAGGAGGAGGAGGAAGAGGAGTTTGGATTTGATATCCTGCTTTATCACTACCCGAAGGAGTCTCAAAGCGGCTAACATTCTCCTTTCCCTTCCTCCCCAACAACAAACACTCTGTGAGGTAAGTGGGGCTGAGAGACTTCAAATAAGTGTGACTAGCCCAAGGTCACCCAGCAGCTGCATATGGAGGAACGGAGACACAAACCCGGTTCACCAGATTACGCGTCTACCACTCTTAACCACTACACGACACTGGCGGTGGTGTTCAAACATGAGTGTAAACAAGCACTGGAGTGTAACCAACTTCAGAAACAATCACTGACTTTTATCTGATGCAGAATAACTGTATGATTGTCAAGCTGTTTCCTAAGCTATTCATCACATTTTGGGACTACAGAATATTGCAAGTAGCTTTCTCTCAGTAATATGAATCTCTGGGATAGGAATGACTGCGATAAAACTTTTAGCCACCACGCCAAATGGTTTTAAAATGTTAAAGAGCTACCGTAGTAGTTGGGAGAAAGGGATCTTCTCAATTTCTTACCATCTCAATTTATTTAATGCTGAACTGCCATTCAAAAAAATGCCGTACAGTTTTAGGGCTTGACAATCATTGTATCTGATGAAGTGTGCATGCACACGAAAGCTCATACCAAAATAAAAACTTAGTTGGTCTTTAAGGTGCTACTGAAGCAATTTTTTTATTTTGTAACATCTAGAAGGTTAGAGGTTCTTCATCCATGTCTTAGTGTGCACTTGCAAGAAAGGAGGAAATGGCACAAGGACAGAATGTTTAGTACGCAAAAAACAAAAGCAAGATGGTGTACCCCATGGGAGCACAATTTAATCATAGAATCATGGGTCCCTGAGGATCATCTAGTCCAACCCCCTACAGTGCAGGAATATGCAGCTGTCCCATAAGGGGATCGAACCTGCAACCTTGGTGTTCTCAGCACCATGCTCTAAACTACTGAGCTTTCAGAATAATGTAAACTGATGCATAACGACTTATTATACAAACTTGTTTAATAAAATGCCCCGCTGTAAATTGCAACTGGAATCGAGCATTTGTGTCCACCGTAAAAAAAAAGTTCAGCTAAGAGCAATGCTACTTTCTTTAGAAGAAAGCATCTTCCAGATTGCAGTCTGACATCCCGATCCTATTCCCACTGCTCGAAAGTCACATCCATCTCAGACAGGACTTACTTTTCTGAGTAAACATTTGCCAAGGTCACAGACATAGCCACATGGCTCTACCATTTTTTCCTCTCATAAAAAGATTTGTGCTTAGCATGCCATTGGTCTTGCACACAAATCTGGCCAGAGTCCAACAACTTTGAATAAAGTCAATAGCTACCACAGAACGTATGAAATCCTGACTCCCGATGATAACCACACTTCTGTTCTAAAAGTAACATTTGCGGTTCCCGTTGCAAGTCTTAGCCCTGCCATCAAACATCAACACATTATGAAAAGAGCCTTCTATACAATGGCTGTTCCCTGGTTCCCAGCTAGAATATACAGCGAGACACAGCCTCCTGTACACCTGAGTACAGCCAAATGCCCCCTTATGAAGGAACACGTTTATTCTATTTGCAGACCGCACTGGCAACGAGTGGCTACGCTGCCAAACAGGAAGATGACAATATGCCAGTTGTCCTTATATACTCAGCAGTTGACTGATCAACATTGCTGCCCTCAAGTGCCTTCCATTAAGCATTAAGTTAAATGAAGCATCACATTTGACTGAGAACTTCCAATTCAAAAAGACACTTTCCCCAAGGGCACAAGTGATCCATCGCCAAAAGGAAGCACCCTTAATAAGCAAGAATTGTAGTTATAACCGCCACCAAGACCCGATACGTTTCCATGTAAAACTGCACCAGGTATGGTTTGCAAGGGGACTGATGCAAAATGAACAATTGGTCCTGGGAGGGAACATGGCAAAGGTTATGTCACCCAGCATAAGCTTGAAACAAAGCAAAGAACCACTGAGGCAGCTGCAAATTTGCCTTGAGCACAACTTACAGAAAAACAATGCAACAACTCGCATAAACTTTCTAACCTGACTAGCGATCACAGATTGAAGGTAGGAACCCTTTCGCAACACACAATCCAGAGCAAAGGCATTGCTAAATGTCATCTATCACTTTTTCAACCCCACCCAACTCTAAAAAAAACAAAAACCCACCACCCACCACCACTTTAAAATAATACATTGTGTTACCTGGACAAATCTGCTTTCCCTGGGGGATGAGTTTCATAAAAATCCATCTGTCCTTTTCCAAGAGGACATTAAAAGGAGCCCTTGTGATGCGTGCAGAATAAATCTGCACATCAGGATCTAATTGCAGAGTCTCTCTGAATGCATTCAGTCTCTCTGAATGCTCAGCAAAATCTTATTCAAATTAAGAGCAGCCTTGCTCAAGCCATTAAAGAAAAGAAAGAGCTTAGGTGTGTGACTCAGGTAATGATGCCTGAGTTTCAGAGCCCAGCCCTCATCTTCAAAAGAGGTGGGGAGAAGCACACATAAGAAAAGCAGCTGCGGCAGCAGAGCACATCGCGAACCTCCTGCCATGACACAAGAGCCTTGGGCAAAGTGAGGGTCTGGAACCACCTCTGTGTTATTGGCTAGGTTTTTGTTGCTGTTGTTGTTGAGAGGTGCGGACGTGAGGCTCCTCCTGACAGACAAGTGAGTCTTCCCCACACAGCACTAAAGGAGATGGAGGAGATGAGTGTGACCAGCAGAGGAGTCCAGTTTCAAAGCCAAAATTCTTCTCAGCTGTGGCTTCAAGGGGAAAGAGGACAAAACCAACAAAAGCGCCAGGCTGGTTAGGACAAGAGTTGCCAAGTTTTTGACTGGCAAAGCACCATGCACATGCCACAACTCTTCTTCCCTCGCCAGCCAGCTAATAAATTGCCCCCATGCCACAATTACCGGTAGGCTTGGAAAAGGCCATCTATTGGCCAGAAGAGCACCTTTGAAGTCCTGGTTTCAGTGGGCAGAGCAGAACAAGACCCTGGGGGATGCCATGGGATGTGGGGCACCACATTGGCAACACACAGAACAGGGGTCAGGTGAGGTATTGGTTGCCAAGTCGTATGCAGAACATAAGCAGAAGGATGTGAGTGAGTCAGGGAATCCAAAACTTTCCACGGCTTCCTCCCTATACACCTGCCGCCTAGCTTGTCGAAATGATGGGCAACAGAATGAAATGTAGCATGCTAAATGGTTGGAGAACTTTTGTGCCGGATGGACTCAGCCTATAACTCCCCACTGCTGTGTTTTCAACGGGAGATCCCTTTCCAGCTGAAATCAAAGGGAGTTAGGCTTCACGAAGGAATCCTACTTGGAAGATTCCCTTTAGAACTCGCTTCCCGTGCCGCGTATCCCTGCGCAGGGATCTCCCGATGCAGATTCCCACCAAGATCTCAATTCCCCCGCGCCCGAGAAAGTGAAGCAAGCTTCGATTTTTTATTCTTGCCTGTTTATCAGTCAAGAATCTTGAATCGGAAGGGACCCCCAGGCTTCATCTAGTCCAACCCCCTGCCATACAGGAACCTTTTGCTCAGTGTGGGGCTCCAACCCACGACCCCGAGGTCAAGAGTCTCAGGCTCTACCGACTGAGCTGTAAGAAGCCACCCCAGCAGTAGATACGAACCCGCACACGATCAGTATCGGCTACGGAGCGGCACCCCGCCCGGCGAGAGCAAGTAGGCTGGAGCCTGGAGGCATTTGGGGAGCCGGTGGGGAAATCCAACTCGCCAACACACTCAGGGGACACAAGCGATCAGGTTGTTGCTTTTGTTTTGGAGCAAGGAGTACCTGATCGAAGAGTATTCTCTTGAAAGCAAAACAAAACGCACACCTAGGACATTTAACACGGGCCGTTTTTGACCAGTCTCGATCCCCCCCCCACACATGGCGCTCGCGAAGTTTTCCTTTTTGTGTGTATGTGTAAACTTGCTGCAGCTGAAGAAAAGCGAGTCACTCCGAATTAACTTAATCCTATTATTCAATCGACTGCTTCCCCCTTAAAAAAAATAAAAACAACCACAGGGAAAGAAGCAAAGCTGTCATCCTTTCCTCTCTACCCAGCTTACCAGCACCAAAAGAGACCCCCCAATGCCCAGCCACCCACCTCTTGCACCTCTTCCCTCCTGTCACTGGGGGTGGGGTGGGGGTGTGTGGGGCTGGCAGTGCCGCCAACTCCTCCGACAGGGGTCCAGATTTTGGATCCCCCCATTCCGCCCCTGATCCCCATTATTAGCAATTGTACATGAGCAGCAGCAGCAGCAGCAGGAACCGTGGCCGAGGGGGGGGGCGGAATCTCGTCGAGGAGGTCTGGGCGGGGGGCGTGGAGGGTTGGGGGCAGAAGCACCGGTCGGACCTGCCCGGACTCACCCCCTTTCCCTCGCCTTCCCGTCTGCCCAGCTGGATCACTTACTTGTCGTACTCTTGCGTCATGTCTGGCAGGCAGCGGGTGGCAGAACTGGCCCGGCTGGTTAGGACGGGATCCTGGCGGCGACGCGGGCAACTTGGGGATGGGAAGCGCGCGCGAGGGAGAGAGAGGGGACACGGAGCGCACAGCCCGCCGCACAAACGGGTTTTGTCGGCTTTTCTCGCTCGCTCAGGTGGCTCCCGGGAGTCGCAGGTGAAATCGCGGACCTGCCCAGCCTCCCATTGGCTGCCCGGAGCAGGCTGGAGCGGGGCGGGGCGGAACCCCGCGGAGAAACGCCCCAGCGGACCGCCGGATTGGAGGAGGCAGGGGAGGGGGCGGAGCCAGCGGTGTCGCAGCGTTCCAAATGGAACGTTGGGTGTCTTCACCCTCGGCAGCCGTGAGTATCACTGCGCTTTTAGTCCCAGAAGTGTCAAGCGGAGAGGTTGGGTGGCCCCCATGGGCGTAGCCAGGATTTTTGTTAGCGGGGAGCAGGCTTTTGTTGTATTGATTTTGATTGATTCAGGGGGCAGCTTCCCCCCTAGGCTACACCCAAGTTCCACTTAAAGGATGGGACAATAAAGTTTTCAATTTTATTTTATTTTTGGGGGGTGGAGGTTTAATGGATTATATTTCTTGTTCTTGCTTTGATCATATATTTCGTGTTTTTATATTGTATTTTTATGTTGTGAACCACCACCCTGAGATCTACGGATACAAATTTAATAAAAAATGGTAATAATAATTTTGTCCCTTGCAGTTCTGGGCAGGTATAGGTATGAAGTTGTTTATTCCATAATGGGTTTCTCCACCCACTGCCCCAACCCAAAACGTCATTTTGTTGAATCGATACTGAACCCTTTTCTTTGCTTCATGGTGTACCTTGATACGTTTTGTTTAACATATTGGCCTTTCCACTTTGTAAATTCCCCAAGGTAGCTCACATCTCTCAGACAAGTGTACCCAAACCCCACAAAATTATTATTTTGAGTAGTTTTTAACGTCTGACATTTTATTATGTTTTTATATGTACTGGAAGTCTCCCAGAGTGGCTAGGGAAAGCCAGCCAGATGGACAGGGTATAAATAAATTAATAATAATAATAATAATTACAACAGTGGGTCTCAAACTTTTTTCTCTGGGTCATGCTTTCAGAAGAAAAATGTGCTTGCACCACACCAAATTTTTAATAGATAAGAAATATATTGGAAAATACAACTAGGATTGTCCTCCGTATCACTTGATGTTCTTGCTCTCATTTGGAAAATATATCTATCCATATTCTGCAAATTAGAAAAAATATTTTGATACTATACTACACTATACTGAAACGTTTAAATGTTTTATTGAATCTTACTGCCACAGTTGCCATCTCCTCTTGCAACACCCTTCGAGAACCACTGCTCTACAACATCAAACCTATTTTATTTTTAAAGGTTTTTTATTTTAAAGGTTGAATATTGCAGGAGTTCAAAAACAAACAAATATGCAATGTGATGTAGCGTTTCTTTTGCTACAATCAAGCAGTATATAAATTTTGTGAAACAAAATAAAAAGTAAACTTCGTGGTCCAAGCTTTGCAATGAATATGAATTGGGGGAACAATCACTCCCTATTTGTATTATCTATCTTACTGGCACCATTGGCAAAATTGGAAGGTGCTTAGTATTGGATACAGTAAGAGTAGAAAAGTGTGGTGTGATCAACCACTTGCTGTAATGCTCACTTCAAACAAATCCTTGAGCCAAGTGGACATGCTATTTAATCACAATTTCCTACCGTGCACACATGATGAAACAGGTATGTGTGCATTAATTGTGCATTACTGTGTTTGTTTGTTTTTTAAGTTATATCTGTGGGTGAAATAGTCTTGTGCAAAGTAGCTTTTGCCCCAGCTTTCACATTCCCTGATCTTGGAAGCCAGTCATCTCATGAAGAAGTGGAAAAGCAGTTAATTCTGGACAGGGTGACCCCTTTGGAACATCGTTTGCTACCTTCTCCTTGGCCTGACCCAAATCCATTAATTCCAGCAGTTTTCTAACCTATCACATATCTTCCTTATGATATAGTACCAACCAATCCTCATCTTTCCAACTCATAATGAGGCGTGAGTCACCTCAAAAGCCTGCCTGGAATTGATATATAGCTATTTATGTAACTAAAATATATTTCTCTCTCAGGGTTCTTAAGCAATAGCGCAGCTGAAAACAAAATTACTAGGAGTAAGTTAAAAGGTAAAGGTAAAGGGACCCCTAACCATTAGGTCCAGTCGCGGACGACTCTGGGGTTGTGGCGCTCATCTCGCTTTATTGGCTGAACGAGCTGGCGTACAGCTTCCAGGTCATGTGGCCAGCATGACTAAGCTGCTTCTGGTGAACCAGAGCAGCGCACGGAAACACTGTTTACCTTCCCACCGGAGCGATAGCTATTTATCTACTTTCGCTTTCACATACTTTCGAACTGCTAGGTTGGCAGGAGCTGGGACCGAGCAATGGGAGCTCACCCGTGGTGGGGATTTGAACCGCCGACCTTCTGATCGGCAAGTCCTAGGCTCTGTGGTTTAACCCACAGCGCCACCCGCGTCCCTTAGGAGTAAGTTAGCAAGGCTTTAAAAACAAACACCTTCCCTTGGTTTTATGTCTCGCTGTATTTGAGGCTAGGATGCCAAGACCAGTATGCCACGCAGGGCCTGCCCACCCATGAGACAAGGTGAGGCAATTGCCTCAGGTGGCAGGATCCACAGGGGCAGCATATCCTGATGTGGAGCTTTATTCCCCCTTGCCTTGTTCCTGATGTAGATCTTCACTCACTCCTTTCTTGGTGGGGGTGGGGTGGGTGGGGTGGGGAGACCATTTTGTGGTTTGCCTCAGGTGCCAAAATGTCTTGAGCTGGCCCTCATGCCAGGGCTAGGTGACCTGTGGCAATTCAGACATTGTTGTAATCCCAACTCTCCGGAGGTTGCTGACTACAACTCCCATCATCCCCTGCCCATTGCCCATGCTGGGAATTGGAGTCCAACAACCTCTGGGTGACCACAGGGTCCCACTTCTGGAATAAAGTGCCTGGTCTACTGCCAAGAGGGGGAGGAAGTTGATTCGAGAATACATATGGAGTACAACTAGGTATCTAATCCTTTATCACTTTTAAATTGCAGGATTGTATCTAGACTCACTGTGCAATGCTATGCACATATATAATCAGAAGTCCTGTTGACTTCAACAGAGCTCAACCTTGCCCAAATCAGAGACAGGATTGCCATCTCACGTAGATCCCATTGAAATTGATGTGAAAAGTTTCCATGATGAGCTGCATCCCACTGACTTCAACACGCCCAAAGGGTGAATTTAGCTTGGATCCAACACATCAGAGCTTTTTCATTAAGACCCCCTCTGACAAAAGGTAATTGACAGATAGATGTCGGTGGGAGGGGATAGGGAATGTACGGAACACATTACCGAGTCAGACATGGATTTGCTCTTGGGAAATTCACAATGATTGCTAACAACAGCTCTATTTGCTTCCAGATGATTATACCAATAAACTGGTGAATGTGGGATGTGCTCCGTCCTCCGCATGCTGGCATGGGAATAGGCCCCGTTGAGATCAGTGGGACTTTCTTTCAAATAAACATGGATAAGATCCAGTTACAAGTTTCATAATTTGGAAGGAGAAGAAGTTAAGCTAATAGGCTGCTCTTTGGCAATTGCCATACACAGAATGCCTTGCTTCACAATCTTCCCCAGGAGCAGCTTGGAGCAGCTGACACATCAAACACACTTCTTATATTTTGGAGGAGGCAGTAAAAAGCATTTTGTTTATTGGCTTATAATGGATTGTTTATTGTTTTTTTGCATTTTATTTTTTGCATTTTGTTTATTGGCTTATAATGGATGAGACAACAGCTCCGCCTGCTTGCAGGGGTGCAAGGGGCAGTGGCATAGCGTGAGGGGGCCACAGGGGCAAAATTATCAGGGGCACAAAATTCTGAAAGAAAAAATAGCACACACTCCCCCCCCCGCCTTTCTCAAGAGGTAGGGAGCACATCAAATCCCACCCATCCTGGTTCCATGATTGCGTTCCCATGCTCTTTCCACTCCCAAAGCCTCTGCTTCTTCCATCAGGTGAAAGGCACATATTTTGTTGCGCTCTTTATATTATTTTGGTTTTTTTAAAAATGTTATTATTATTTTTCTTATTTGGCACATTGAATTGAATGTGGAAAGGGAGAAATGGGTGGCAGAGGCCGATTGAGAAGGTGGGCAGGCTACAATTGCCATGCCGATGCTGTCACAGATTGGGTGGCGCAATACTTGTCTTTCCCCAGGCACTGGCAACCCACGCTACACCACTGGCAAGGAGAGCTCAAAGTCAACAGGTGAACTCTTCAAGAATGTGGACACTAGGTTGGTTGTGTTGGCCAGGCTGGCAGAATCTGTCTCAAAGATAGTCACTCCTGGCAATGATGTGATTTCCTGCAGCTGTGTCTTCAGGGTCACTTCAGGGTCATCCACAGCTGGTATATCATCTCTTTCGACAGCAGTTTGGGGAACGTTCAGGTAACAGTCACCAAAAATATTGCTGTGGAAGATCATGAAGAACCTAAGCTCTCCACTTAAGAGCTTTGGTCCTGTTTGCATGGCAAGCTAAAGCGTGGTTTTTTGCTTTAAACTATGGCTTAGCTGCAAATATACTTCACCCCCCTGTGGGATACAGATGGCAGAATCAGAACCCAGATTGTAGTTTGTTTCAAACAAACTGTAAGTGGTAAGGAGAAATAAGCTGAAGTCTGGATTGTTTCTGGCATGTCTAACCAATTTAAATGTCTGGAGAAATTATTATACCCGGTAGTTACAGCACTGCATTGGCTACCACGTATCTCTGCATATATCTTTATTACAGATGGACGTACATTTGTCTTGCTACCTCATAAATCATTTTTCTACATGGTTTTCATTGTTGGGGTGGCTGTGGTTTTGTTCGCTGCTTAAAATTAGGTATTATTGTGATGCGCAAACCAGCCCCCCTGGAAATCTCCACACCAAAAGCACATCTGTACAAGAAATGGCTGTCTCTTAGTACAGAACCCAGGCCATTGAGCCTGAGCTTCCATAGCTGCCGCCTGCCATGAACCACGATTGGCAGGATTGGCAGCAACAGATACATTCTATACTTACAATGTTTTATTCTCTTCCTAATTATGCTGTTTCATATGTGCATTTATATTCCTTTGCTGATGTTTTATTTTGAAAACTTTTAAGTTAATATTTCAGTTTCCTGTTCATTATGTTGCTTTGAATGTATACTTGACTCATTAATGAGCAAAGGCTCATTAATGTTTTACTCTCGATCGCTTCATTTAATGTTCTGATGTAGGCTGTAAACTGCTTTGGGATTCTTTCCCCTTAAAAATATAAAGCAGCATGGAAATGAAATGATGATACAGTAGTAAAAAATGTGTATGGACAGGTGAGACTTTCATGTATAACAGACCGTCACTAGATAGATAGCTAGAGAGAGAGAGAGAGAGAGAGAGAGAGAGAGAGAGAGAGAGAGAGAGAGAGAGAGAGAGAGAGATGATAGATAGATCGATAGATCGATAGATCGATAGATACAGTAGATCGATAGATACAGTAGATCGATACAGTAGATAGATAGATACCAGGAGTGGCTAACCTTTTTGGGGCTGAGGGCTGCATTCACACATGGTCAGTCTTCCGGGGTTGCAGGCCAACATTTAAAAATGAGAGTGGCAAGAACTACAGTCCTTAGGGCACCCTTCCAAAAGACTTTCCCATCAACTATTCTATGCAATTTTAAAATCATTGGGTTGTATCCAGTGCTAGTCCGACTAGTACAACCGTTGAAATTAAGAGATGACTAACTGGGTTCATTAATGGTAATCATTCTGTTATGAGTAGGACTAGGATTATGTACAGCCCATTATCATTTATGATTCATTATTAAATTCAAGGGGTTAAATTTAGGACAAAATAGATGCCAAAAGCGTTTTTTGTGACCCTCAATCCATCCCTTCATGTCTTGTCCATTTAGAAAATATTCACACTCACTTTTATACTTTGCCTATGGTCACTTTTTACATGGATCATTGGGGCACTCAAAGGTTTAGCTAGCCCTTTTCTAAAGATTCGGGTCATTACATATGGGAGGTTCCTAAAGAAATCTCCCTGAAGCTCTCCTTTGATACTATTATCTATATCCATATCTGCTTCCCATTTCAGCTAATTACCAACTTTGATACCTATTCGACACAGGCCTATTTCCATGCCTCTCCATTAAAAGGGATGCAAGACTTTTTCACATTTCAAATGCAGAAACGAAATCAACAGGAGCTTATCTACGCAGAGGTATTTTTCAGGTAATTTAAAGGCTGTGCAGAGTTGGAGAGAACCTTTTCCTGGGGCGAAAGGAAGATTGAATGAAGCAAGAACAAGGCAGAGAGGCTGTTTCTACTTGGGTGCAAATTTTAGACTGGCCTTCAAAAATTAAAACCCTATAATTTCATAAGTATTCTTCTTAAGTGGTTTTTTTTAAATTGCCGAGTAAGTTGCTGCTCCTATTACTAGCGTTCTGACCATCAATGACAGAGTTCACACAGTTGCTTCCACGGAAGAAACACTCTGGCATTGCATCTAGATCAGGGGTCAGCAAACTTTTTCAGCAGAGGGCCGGTCTACTGTCCCTCAGACCTTTTGGGGAGCTGGACTATATTTTGAAAAAAAAAATATGAACGAATTCCTATGCCCCACAAATAACCCAGAGATGCATTTTAAATAAAAGGACACATTATACTCATGTAAAAACATACTGATTCCCGGACCGTCCGCAGGCCGGATTTAGAAGGTGATTGGGCCGCATCCGGCCCCCGGGCCTTAGTTTGGGGGACCCCTGATCTAGAGTGTGATTTTGACACTACTGACTAAGGAGCCAGTTCAAAACTGCTCTGGCTGTACTGCACTTGAGAAAATCAGTTCACACCATTACACTCCTGGAACTGAAGACCTACACGCCTGTTTTAGACATATAAATGTCTAGAGTGGGACCTGCAGTGATAGATTTGGCTGGCTGGTCCAAATCATTTGAAATGGGCAATGGTTCATGCAAAGTTTAGAGAAGCAGCAATCAAGGTTTCTTTTTCTTAAAGATTGGGTAGTTAATTTATGACTTTATTCCAACTAATCAAACTGGGTGACAGTTTCAGATCCTTTGATCTCGGGCACACTGAACGCAACCTTTTACCAATACAGCTGAAGTACATTCTTCTACTGTTTTCCTTTCTTAATTCAGCTTCCTCCCTCTAGCCTTCTCCTTTTTCAAAGTTTCCACTCACTTCTCTGGACCAACATACCGCAGTCATTCTTTCCTATCCCACCCCCTCCTTTCCTTCAAATTGCTGTTTTCTCAGCCCACTGATTATTTTATTCCTCTTTGCATAGGCCCCTTTGCCTGCCGCACCTAGGCAAGAATGGGGAATGTGTGGCCTTTCAGATATTGCCAGACTATGGGTATGTTCAGGTTTGTGGCTTAATACGCAGCAAGGTGGTCCTCCCTACTCCTCACAACCCCCGTGCTTCAAGTCACATTTGCATGGTGTTGTACACATCATAGAGGGGGGGTCTTCACCCAATCTACATGACCTCCCTCTCCCTGTAGCTCCCTCCTGTTCAGGATGCTGTCATTCAAACACGGTTGGGCAAAAACTCTTGGGATAAGAACAACTTCGGCAAAACTTTTAGTTCCTATTTATTCCTTGGCTCCTATTCCGCATCTGATGTCATATTATCTGTTCTCTGGGGGTGGAGGGAGTTCAGTTGCACAAGCAGAAATCTTTGCATCGATGCAACAAGTTACGATGGATACTGCATGTTGTTTTTAATGGTGGATTTATTGCTGGAGGTTGCCCTGTTGGATTGTTTTAGTAGACTGACGTCCTGCTTTTTAGGTTTTTATCCATGCTCTTGTTTTTGTCTTTTAAGGTTTTATGGTAGCATTTCTTTTTGTGGTGCTGTATGAATGCTTAACACTTTTTGGTGGATTCTTCTAAGTGGTAGCACGCCACTCACAGCATTGTAACTGCAATGGAACGGTGGTGTGTAATGTTTAAGATTAATACTTTGTTGAGCATCAATGTTACATTTGGTAGAAAAAAGTAGTTATTAATATTATCCTTGACGGCTGTTGCTTTAGATATGTACCACAGGAGTGCAAATCAAGAATAAAATAGAATCAGAAATACCCAAAAACTAAAAATTAAGGCAACCAAAATTGTTCTCTATTTGTCTATTCCTACTACGGTAATGCGATCACATATCACTGGTTATTTAGCCCTGTGTGAAACTCAGATGAAACAAAAGGCGGTCCAGTATTTTCTGTAGAGCTTAGAAATCCTTGGGCTTGGGAGCATAATAAAGGAGAATATCATCCCTTTCAAAAGAAGATCTAGTATTTTTTGTAGAGCTGAGAAGTCCTTAGGCAAAGGAGCATAATAAAAGAAAAAACATCCCTTCTTTTATAAAAAAAGGACTACAGATAAAATGCTGATTTATTTATTTTTGCTGAAGAGAAGAGGAGATGCAACTTAAATACAAGCAGACGAGGTAGTTAAAGCTGTTGTTTTAGAGACACACACCCTACCCTTGGGCTATCCAACCCCATTTGTCTGCTTGAGAAATGCAATTGCACCTTGCCATAATGGTGAGTGGACCCAAAGCATTTGTGTCCCAGGCTCAGCACAACTTCATTTCAGTAAAGATCAGGTGCTGCCATGCTTCACAAGCCTGTTAGCTATGATTACAGTGACTAAGTGCCGACTGATCCATCTAGGCGTAATGCTGTTTTAAAGGTATAGCACCTTTAAAGGTATAGCACCTAAATGAAGTAGGCATAGAGGAGTGTTGGCATCCGTCTTTCTCGGGAGACAATGGAAAAGTGCGTCTTCCGGGGTAAAGTCAAACCATTGGAGACTTACAGTGCCTGCTGCGGCTGTAGAGGCCGATATGGGAGACACATGTTTTATTGCAGGTGGGGCAGATGAAGGTGTCCAGTGTGCCACAGCGTTTCTTCTCTCTGCCCAACTTAAACATTCTGGAAGGTGGAACCTGATTGCCAACTGTCAATCTTCGCACATATTATGAAAGTCAAGCAACGGCAAGGGGCAAGAGATCCAAGGGGTGAATTGCGTCTTAGATTAGTAGTAGGTTCCTAATCTATGCAGAGGTAGTATCGCTACACAAAAACTCATTTACTTGTATTATTAATTCATTCAAGTCAATCACATTTTTTTTTACTGTGAAAAAGACAAAAAAAACAACCCAAAGCATTCTGTTTCAACCATCCACTGAAGCCAAAATGTCAACAGGAATGGTGCGCTGAACCTTACTTATTTGAAGCATTAGAGACAAAACACTGTTGATGCAGACAGGCAAAGAACATTGGCTTTCAAAGCTGTAACTATACTTCGCTGGCCTTAAGATTGGGCTGGATTAAAGTAAGATGCTCACTGTAATAGGATTGGAGATTTACGCAATAATTTGTTTTATTCACTACTATTAGGCTACATTCCTATGCCATTACAAATCTCCAAAGAACTAAAGGAATTCCACAAAGGGGCAAGCCCAATCAATACATTTTAGCACCTGAGGTTAAAAAAATAATCAAAGTGGATTCCCCCCATTCTAAGCTGGGTGTGTGTGGGGAATACAATGTTAAGCAACACAGAACTTGCCACCTGAAGCAGATGCATCTCTGCCTCATGGAGCAGCCAACTCTACTGATAAAACAGTAAGGTATCATCAGATTGTAGGATCACAGCATTAAGAAGTAGCTAAATGGCAAATTCATTTGAAAAAAAAGAGAGGTTTATTTCAAAATATGTCAATATATTTTTGTTATTACAACAGTGAACAAGAAGTTCAAAATGTATAAAAACACATGAAAATTTTACAATATCACTGGGGAAAAACAGAGTTTAGTTTAGTGGATCAAATTATCACTCACCCTGCAACTAACTGGAAGGTCCAATTCAGACATCGCATTCTCAATCTAATAAATATGGTTTGTAATCAAAACTTCCCAGTCTGGATGCAAATGAGAAACTGATTTAAAAAGCCAAGTATTTTTTTTTTACGAAGCAGCCCAACATGGCATTTGTTTCTGCTCCAACAAACTGTGGTAGCTGGACTAGGAACGTGACATCTAAAGTACAAGCAAATTGCAGAGCAGCTGCATCTGTCTTAATGTGATGAGATTAGTAAATCTCACTTAACGAGTATGAATTTTCCAGATAGGTTATTGCACTTTCAGAAGGTCTTCACTCTCTTGAGTCTTTGGTTTTTAAAGCTTTCTACCTTTCCCAACTTCGGAGAGTATGGATTTTGTACGAAGTTCAAAATCGAAGAGTTTGTGTTCAATTGCGCACACTTCTTCATGGATGAGAGACGGGTTCACCCGCAGGATGAAGGAGAACAGATTTAAAACAAACTGGTAGGCATGAGGGAAATTTGATTCTTTAAAGTATGCCGAATGACCACACCTCCTAGAAAAGGGGAAAAATAGAAAACAGCCCACAAATTTATTCCAAATTACAATATCCAGAAAAACGGGTACACATCCTATCAATATTATTCAAACCCTTCTTGTACCACTACAGCTAAGCATTTATAGACAGCACTTGTAATCTGCAAAGTGTTTTGTAAGTGTTTGCTCTGCTTGCTTTCAACAACCCTGTTGAGCCACATGATCCCTGCTTTAAAGATAGGCAACTCACTCTCAAGAGACAGAAACTTAGGCACGGTTGTACAAAGAATTTACGAATGCGGAAGACCTTGAACCCGATTCTTACTTTTTAAAGAAACCAATTCTAAAGCCCTGTTCACACAAAGCAGTGAAATGTGTGGCATGGGAGCTGCTCAAAATATAAACAGCAAAGATTTATATTGCTGCCTTCATATGGCAAGCTGCCTTCAATAGCTCTTGTGCAAATTTGCTAGTTTCACTCTTCCAACCATCATGCGCACCCAGATTTATGTAGTAAATTGCTTCACATAAACAGTTGTGTGTGGGCACAGCAGACTCCAAGCTGCTTGGGTTTTAAGGAGCCACAGTGCTACTGTTTGTGTGCCTGAATTAGAAGTACGGGGCTGTATCCAACGCAGCAGCAATAGGATTGCAGAACAGGACTTCTTCCTTCCTCTCCTCTCCCCACATGACCCCAAAATCTGCTTCATAGGGCCACCCAGGCAGACTTTGAAGGCAGATTGCAGGGAAGAAGAGAGAAGGAGGAAGCTCAGTTGCACGTCTTTCATAGATGTTATTTTACGCTGTCTTATTCCATTTGGAAGTCACTTTGATTCTTGCTGATAGAACAGCAGGATACAAAAGATGAAACAAACACCTATCTCCAGCTTTTTAGCCCCTGGAATATACTGGGAAACAGTTTAAGAGCAGTACCAGACTAAAGCCAGTGTTAAGACCTAAGTAAGGAAAACATGCACCTGTCAATTAGGAGAAGGAAGTTTCCCTTGACAAATGTTTCCAGAATCCAAATGTGTATCTCTTGGTTCTTACTTATGTGGAAAAGTACAAGAGGATGTGAGAAGTATATACAATTGACCTTTTTAAGCAAAAAAGAAGTAATGTATTTAGTCTTGGTTCTTCCAAAAATCTACTTCTGATCTCTTAACCATGGAAGATGGTTAAAAGCTTTATTGGTTGGTAGTTTTAAGTGTGTACTATAGAGGTGACCAACACCTGGGCCACTTAGAAATGCAAGAAAGAAAGGAACTATCGGTAGGTAATCTGGGTTTATCACATAGCCACAGGCTACTGACTGCCTTTTCATGTGGTTAGGTCTACTACCCAGCAAGTTTTTTTGTAAGTGCTTGCTATATAGTGTACCCTGAACCAATCTCTCTATCTGACGTAGCCACAATCAAGAATGATACTGGTACTGACCATAGGAAAGGCTACTCAAGATCCCAAGATCTGATTTAAAATAAAGGTTTGACACCGACACAGCACAGCCTCAAAGCGCTAACACTACAGAACTGGCAAAAAGCAGCACATTTAATTTTTCAGCAGCCAGAATCATTACTTGAATACATGCATTCTGCAAGAAAGTAGCATGTACCGGTATGCAAATCTTTAAGGTCTCTCTCTCTCTCTCTCTCTTTCTCTCTCTCTCTCTCATGTCTTCCCACCTCACACTGCCTGTTGGCAGAATAACATATATTGTTCAACAAGAAATCTATCATTAAAGGATGTTGTGATTAATATACTGACACAAACTTTAATGTCCTCTACCATATGTTCTTGTTCATAATACTGTATCTTTCTTCCAAACTGGTGATGAATTAAAAAAAAGAGAGGCAAAAATGTAGGATACCTGAAAGGCAGCAAAATGTAACAGATGGGCAGGGTATAAGTAATAAAATATTAGTATTAGTATTATTATATTCAAGTCAACACATTCTACAACTCTTCTCACAAACGCTAACACATTTAGCACACATTTTCTACAGGGATGTCAAATACTTACTTCCGTTTGCACAGTGTAGCTGTAGACAACCAATACTTTCTGTTCAGAGTTGTTAATGTGTTGCCGCCTTTTGGTTGCAAAATCCCAACCAGGCTGTGCCTGTGGAAACAATCTATTTCCTCAGTCCAATTTAGCTGGAAACTTGAGGGGCTCCGCTTCTCAGTAGGTTCCACAGAACCAGAAAGTGCTTGGAACTGCCTTTGAAGGTCCACTACCATTTCTGTACAAAGCGAAATGTAACAATGAGCCACAAAACATTTTAAAGGTTGTTTCGGAAAGAAACAAAGGCTGGAAGACTTCTATAAAGGAAGCAAACTTCACAAGGCACACCCAAATGCTGAATATAAGTTATTCTCCAAAAACCTTAGTAATTCTGGTGATAGTAAAAAAATTATCAGAACTTAGCATCTTCTTGAAGAATTTGGGTGTCTCGTGACAGGCACTTTAATGGAAAGTTTAAATAATCTCCAACACATCACACGAGAAGAACTGATATACGGAAAAAGAGGAGTGTGGCCTTCCTTCCTTCCAGAAAGGACTACTCTAACTCTAGCATTGTCTGTGTCAGGTTCTTCTCTTTTCCCAGCGTGCAGCTGTCAATCTATTTGCAGCACAGGAAGCAGAGTCAGGAAGGCCTCAAGAATACAGTATTCCAAAATGCTTTCTGGGAGAATGGTTCAATGTTACATATTTGAGCCGTGTAAGGCTTACAGCAGATGGTAGTTCTGTTCCTACCTCCTTATGCCTCAAATGTGGCCAGGTTCTTAAGAACTAAATTCAACCTATTTGGGGGGCGAGGGGAGAGTAATGTTTTAGGAAAGGAAGAGCAAAGGAATTAGCCACTTACGTCTTTTCTTGAGGAAATTAGATGTTTCATGGACAAAAAACAATAGTGGCTTCTCACATCTCCATAATTGTCTGAAGATGCAAAAGAAAAGAAAAAGAAAAAAGAAATATTTGGGGATGGAGGAAAGAGAAGACAACACACAGTGGATCACAACAACCATATCCTTAACTATGATCTAAACCTGTTATAGAACAGTTGAATACAACCACCTGTTTGGTTTCACCATTCACCCCAAAAATGCCAAAATGAAATATCTTCCATTAATACCACTGCTGCTACTTAGGGGAAATAGCAGTGTAGTGCTAAAACCCCTTCCACCAGAGCTTAATCATCCCTCCCCACCAAGGCTACTTTCTACAGAAACCTTTCCCATACATTCCTCAAAATATCCCTCCCATTCCTTTCACTTTAAATAAATGTCAGCAATGGTAAAGGTAAAGGCGCTGACCATCAGGTCCAGTCGTGTCCGACTCTGGGGTTGTGGCGCTCACCTCGCTCTATAGGCTGAGGGAGCTGGCGTTTGTCCGCAGACAGCTTCCGGGTCATGTGGCCCACATGGAAACGCCGTTTACCTTCCCGTCGGAGCGGTCCCTATTTATCTACTTGCACTTTGATGTGCTTTCGAACTGCTAGGTGGGCAGGAGCTGGGACCAAGCAACGGGAGCTCACCCTGTTGCAGGGATTCGAACCGCCGACCTTCTGATCAGCAAGCCCTAGATTCAGTGGTTTAACCCACAGCGCCACCTGGGTCCCTGGGTCAGCAATGGTATCAGAAGTAAAAAAGAAAAACCCACCAAAAACATTTACAAAGAGACAGATTTCTAAGACATTACAGATGGGTCTACCCATTTTAATTCATATCTTCAGGTACTGCCCATTGCTATCATAACCCCTTTAATTTCTCCAACCCAAATCAGAGACGGTCAGTCTATGAACACCATACCTGATTCTTCCTTCATTAAATTTCTTCTGCTCCACATCCAGAGCATTCTTTACAACTAGGTACCATTTTCGAATATCAAACACTGGACAGCCTATAGTGAAAATGAACAAATTTTAAGTTTTCACTTTTATTCCATCCTTCTTTCAATGAATTTTAAATCAGTGTGGTCTCATTATTTCTGTACAAGATAGGAGAAGACCAAGAAAGCTCCACATCAAATTCCACATACACTGCTGAAGTTTCTAAACCATCCTCCAATGCTGCCTCGTGTAAAGTTCATTAACATAATCTGTACTGAGTGGTACAATAACATAGATAGTGAGTCAAGTTCTGACCTCTCTAGATAAGGTCCCATTTCATTCCACCTGATCATTGGGTCACCCATTTCCAATTCCACATACACCATGCAGGGTTTGAAACTCCCATTGTTCTAGGCACATTTTGCGACGGGGAATTTCATTAGCACAAGCAGTTTCTGAGCTCTGGGCACAGTACTGCACCTAAGATTTCAGATTAAAGCTGCAGAGTGGAATGGAAGGAGGACCTTTTTCTGCCTCCCCACTTCTAGCTACTCTCCGAAGACTGGAGAAGAGAACATAATCTTTTAGCTGCAGTTAATTCACTTTCAGCTTTGTATTCTTGTTATAAAAAAGCGCACCTGGACATTAGGTTGTTAATAATAATAATAATAATAATAATAATAATAATAATAATAATAATAAAAAATTTATTATTTATACCCCGCCCATCTGGCTGGGTTTCCCCAGCCACTCTGGGCAGCTTCCAACAGAAAATGAAATAAAATAATATATTAAACATTAAAAGCCTCCCTAAACAGGGCTGCCTTCAGATGTCTTCTAAAAATCTGGTAGCTGTTTTTCTCTTTGACATCTGATTGTTGTGCACATAGCCTAGGTTTAAGGTGCCATTTAGCTCTTAGCTTTCATATCTCCGTTTCTAACACTGACACCACACTATACTGACTCTTGTTAAGCTGTGATTAAAAGTATTGCATTCGTTTTTCAGCATTCTAGGATATCCAGCTTTAAGGGCATATTTGTATTAACAGATATCCATGAGCCCAATTCTTATTGGATGTTCTCTAAGGGAGGAGAGATTCAAACCAGATGATCTGTCCTACACCATCTTGCGAGACTTATTTGAGGGACTAGATCAGGGGTCAGCAACCTTTTTCAGCCGTGGGCTGGTCCACCGTCCCTCAGACCATGTGGTGGGCCGGACTTTTTTTGGGGGGGGAATGAACGAATTCCTATGCCCCACAAATAACCCAGAGATTCATTTTAAATAAAAGGACACATTCTACTCATGTAAAAACACCAGGCAAGCCCCACAAATAACCCAGAGATGCATTTTAAATAAAAGGACACATTCTACTCATGTAAAAACATGCTGATTCCCAGACCGTCCGTGGGCCGGATTGAGAAGGCGATTGGGCCGCATCCGGCCCACGGGCCTTAGGTTGCCTACCCCTGGACTAGATCTACTGCCGACCACATCATTACTACATAGTTGGGAATACAGCAATGATCACAAGTTAACAGAAAACTAGTTAGGTTTAAACAAGGCTAAAGCCAGCTGGGAAATGTGAGGGCAACTGTCATGAGGACAGATAGGAACAGAGGGGAGGAAGCATGTGATTCTGCAGCCGGTCCCTGATCTCTTTAGAGAAACTGAGGGATGAGCTATCTTACATCCGCACTAGAGTCTCTGGAAACTGAGCCTTTGTCAGTTTCTAGCATTTTCTATGCGACTTCTGCATCTAAAATTTAAGAGACTACAGTCACACAGATACTGTTCGGAAGCCACATGCAAATGTAAAATGCTCCTTTTTCACATGTAGATTTGGCCAACTCTTTCATACATTCGTTTGACTTAAACTTTCTTTTCAATTCACATACACTACTGAAAGAGCTTCCACAACTGTCTTGCATGTAAGCTAGCATCTTAAAATATAGTTGGCAATACAAAACTTCTACTAAGCTTCTTCTAAAGTTTTTGGTACCTTCTTCTTTCTTTTTGTTTCTCTCTTCGGCATAGTCTGCTAGTAACCTGAAAATATATCCAACAGATTCAGAGGGTTTTTATATATATATATTGAAATCATGGTCCCCATTTTTTCAAACTACTCAAGCATATTTAAAATCTGAGCCACTCTGATGAATCCAAAGACCTTATCTCTTAGGTTAAAAATTGAAAATTGTAAGGGCTAGTTCAAACCTTGCTCATCCCATGTGAATGGCCTCCTCCTGTGTTGGAGTTCTTGGATAACTGGGGACCATAGTGGCTAGCTCTGCAGGATATAGACCCTTACCCTCCAATTATTTCTCCAAATCCTTGGCCTCATCCCCCAGAGGGGAAGTCGGACCCCAGGGTCATGACACCATCCATTTGCATTGGGCTTGACTTACATGGAACATCTTCATACAAGAATCCACTGTCATCTGGTGGGGGATGAGATGGGTTTCAACTCTGACGTGGACACTCATGTGATCAACACAACACAAGTGTTACACCCCTCGCTGCCTGAAACACACCCTTTTCTGCCTCCACATTACAAGGATGAGGATGATTTACTACCCTGCCTTAGCCATAGGGTTCCAAATTTTTAAAATACAACATCCAAAACAGCTTGAAGCAAATTGGACTGGGATAAGTAACATTTGAACCACTGCTATGTCCAATAAGACCAGACCCTTTCAGAGCTGTGCTGCACAGTTATTCTGCCTGACCAAGAGGAAAATGGCAACATGGATTCTAGATGCTATATGAATATACACAAATTGAATAATTAAAGGAAGCAATATGTTATCTTTCTCTTATTCAATGTTCCATTTATTTAGTCCAATGGTTCTCAAACTTTTTTTTCTCTGCGCCACACTTCCATAATAAAAATTTACTCGCCTCACACCATTGTCTTCATTGATAAGAAATACATTGGGAAACAAAAAGAAACAACTCCTCGCAGTGCTTAATTCACACCACAGAACACAACAATTTTCTAATATGATCATGGGACACCCAGAAAATATAAAACAATGCAGCGATGTAAGAACATGAATCATTCCCAAAAGAAAATTATAAACGAGCCTCTTAAGTATGTATACAAACTCAATGAGAGGTGTGAGCTTGCTTTTGCCAGGCAATCTCATTTATATTAAGTCTAATTTGAGACAGACAAACTCTCATCTCCTCATCAACACAAAGAAGCCTTTCTCTTCTCTGATCTTTCATATTGGTCAGAGTTGGAGAACTGCAGAAGAATAGCCAATGCTATTCTCCAGCACTCTGTTCAAACAGTGATTCTGGATCACAACTAGGATTGTCCTCCGTACCAGTTGATACTCTCATTTTGAAAAGATATTGAGCCATATTCTGCAAATTAAAAAAACACACGTTTTGATATTATACTACACTGAAATGTATAAGCATTTATTTGTCCTTGAATCTTCCTGCCACGCTTGCCATCCTCTCCTGCCACACCACACCCTTTGAGAACCACTGGGCTAGTTCTTAGCGGTAATAATAGCAGTCCAGGATTTCTGTGGCCCTGAACTGCAGTAAGTCGGTAAGCTTGCGTTTGTTATAACAGCAGCGCACATTTACCATTCATAATGGTCATCCAGCAAGAACAGCATTTTCAGCACCACGACCACCACAGCTACGGCAAGAATATCGTATTTCACATTCCGAGCTGATTTATTCTCAGGACGAAGTGTCAGGAAGTCCGTTTCACCAATGCCAGTTTTTTTTACCACTCTCCATGCCCACTTGTGCATATCATCTGAATTAAGAAGAAGAAGAACTTCAAATGCTACGGAAGTCCAACACAAAGAACACATTTGGTGAAAGAATCCTTATGCTTCCATGTCGATAACTAGAGTTGGAAGGAACCTTGGAAGTTTATCCAGTCCAATGGTGGGGAACCAGACCTAATAAGGCTAGCCAGGCCTCCCCATTTGGCTCGCAATACTGCTCCACCAGGTCTTGTCACAGCTGGCCACTGATACCGTAAGTCTTTGAAGGTACAAAAAAAAAGTTTGTTCATAATAGATGTGTGAGTGTAGCTCTATTCCTAGTAGATTAGTTGAGCTTGTTTTCATGTGCCCAATTGTGTTTGTGGGGGAAAGCTTTACTTTCAAACAGGGTCACCAGTGAGGTGTATGAACTGTTTCTGATTATGGAAGGGAAACAACAATTTAGGCAGGTGAATGCTGGTGATATTTCAGAGTATACTGACAAACCCTCTGGAATCTGATGAGGTAGTTGATTCATGACATCCTTGCTAAACTGGAAAAGTAAGAAATTGTGTTCCTTGTGTCTTCGAAGACACCTGTACAGCAATGTGAAAATTGTACCTACAGTTAAAGTGGCGCAAAAAAGAAGTACAAATGCACCTTTTCTTAAAAGAAGAAATGTTAACATACAAGGCAACCTATCGATCTGTGGTAGCAGTACTACTTAAACCTTATTTTTGCTGTACGTGAAAACCTTATTTTTGCTGTACGTTAGGACACAAAGTGTTTATTAATTTCAGTTGGAGCATTAAGTTTCTGCTTTAATCTGTGCTGCATTAAGGACAATGGAACTTTACAGGGTTTAACTTTGATTGGATAACCTTCCTCAATCAGATCCATTTGTGGTTTGCAGTTTTCAAAAGGTACACGCAGGACTGGCATTATAACATAGCAGTCCCAATTCTCTTAAACATGGTTTTAAGACTGAGTAAGCTCAGGGATCTCACTCCCTTCTTGCTGTGTCATTTCCCTCCCTCCTTCATCAGCATCAATCATGGTATAACCAAAGCTAATACTAACAAAACAGTTCAATCCTTCATTAAAAGCTAACCATGATTAATACCGACAATGGGACAAACAGCACTGTGCCCTAATTAATGCTGAAAGGAGCAAGGAATTTCCACTGGAGAGAAGGGTCATGCCACAGCCTGCTTCCTATTCTAGTTTAAGGTAAAGGTAAAGAGACCCCTGACCATTAGGTCCAGTCGTGGATGACTCTGGGGTTGCAGCGCTCATCTTGCTTTATTGGCCGAGGGAGCCGGCGTACAGCTTCCGGGTCATGTGGCCAGCATGACTAAGCCGCTTCTGGCGAAACCAGAGCAGCGCACGGAAATAGGAGGTCGAACCGCCGACCTTCTGATCGGCAAGCCCTAGGCTCTGTGGTTTAACCCATAGTGCCACCTGCATCCCTGTTATTCTAGTTTATTTATATTCATATTTCTAGGCTGTTTTCTCACCTGAAAGCAGCTGGTTATGCAAGTATGAATCTCATTACTGCAGCAGCATGAGGAGTCAGAATAAATTAATACTGAATATCACATCTGGAATTCTAAGAGCACTGTCAACTTTTGGTATCCAAACCAGTCTTTCTCAACCTTGAATCCGCAGGTGTTCTTGAACTAAAATCTCTGACCACTGGCCATGCTAGCTAGGAATGACTGGAATTGCAGACTAACAACATCTACAGACCCAAAGTTGAGAAAGTCTGGTTTGGATACTAATAGTTGACAATGATCCAACTCTGATCCAAACCAGAGCTCCTGAAAATTACCACCAAAATAAAATGTTTCAACAGGAAACATTCCACATATTGTAGTGGAAACGCTACAATATATCTAAAAGTGATTTAAGAACAACAGTCCTATTCACTCAAGCACCTAAAAAAATCTGTTTCATTCAAAATACATAGTAAAAGCTAAGGTAATAAAATCTAAAGGGAAGACATTAAATCTACAGTCCTATACACGATTACTTGAGAGAAAGTCCCGTTGAACTTAATGAGACTTATTTCTTAGTAAACCTACATAGGTATCCTATCAGTATCCCAGCAATACTGAGGAACACCTTATTTTTCTTACATATGAATCTCATTTTCTCCAAGGAGTGATTGGGTAGAATCAAATGGTCAGCTATAAGTGACTTTAATTGTTCTGTTAACATGAATCAGCAGTAAAGAGGATCAACCTTCTTTTTCATGCCGTGTTATTAAAACTCGAGAGATGTGTCTGGAAAACATTTAGTACTTTCCTTTAATTCTGCTGCTGCCCTAGTGATTAAGTATTTGAACTCCTTCTTGTAATAAAGAGAAGATGAATATGTGTCTATATGAAAGTGCATAGAAGAGACAGTGAAGTAAGTAAAACATTTGCGGACATGATCTATCATTATATTTAGTCAAGTTTTATTTTCATATTCAGTGGATTCAAAAACAGGATTTCATATACCAAAAAGGTTTAGAGTGTGACTTTGTTTTAATTATTTTAGTACAGTACCAGGGAAGAAGTTAATTGAAAGCTTAACTCAACACCCATGAGGAATACATTCTGTCTACTGAGCTCACAACAACCAGGTGAGGTAGGCTTGGCAAATAGATAGTCGCTTTCCCAAGTGGGGAAATGCTTTTTTAAAAAAATAAAAAAACGATTTTTTTAAATTTAAATTGGATGTTTAAATTTAAATTGGATTTTTAAAATAAAATGCTTTTGGAGAAGAAATAGATAGCTTTCTATTTAAGTTACATTATAGTCATCAGGAAATAAGGATTTGTTTTAAGTTTTTCATGTGTGCTAAAACTCAGTCTAGGTTTTTATTTAAACAACCCGTTCAACCACATCAGTTAACAAACATGGATACACATGCGATAGTGTTGTTTTAGTTAAATAAATTGTTTGAACTATTATTAAGGAAATGATTATTTTTCTCCTTCCGATAAAGTACAGCAGAAAAGTTGTCCAAATATAAACAGTTAACTTATTAAACCTCACCATAATTTCTTAATTATCTGTCTATGTATTTCTAAAACTACTTTGAAAATTTATTATTCCAAAAATGAAACCTTCATCTGGTTGTAAATATTAACATTGTACCAGCAAGAATGAGTCTTTCTGTAAAAAAATATGATTTAAATCAAGTTTTACTGACTAGTGATTTAAATCGTAATTTAAACCAATTTGATTTAAAGCAAACCCACCCTGTTACCTATTATGCCAGGGTTTCCCAAACTTGGGTCCCCAGTTGTTTTTTAGACTACAATTCCGATCATCCCTGACCATTGGTCCTGCTAGCTAGGGATGATGGGAGTTGTAGTCCAAAAGCAGCTGGAGACCCAAGTTTGGGAAACCTTGTCCTGTGCTTCTTCACTGAGCAGGGATCTGATCCTGTATTTCTCAGTTGCAAGTTCATTGCCAAGCCGCTGTCCCACACTGGCTCGCTCATAAATTTTGAGCCATTGGCTTGGTTTGACAGATCCTAGAGCATCAGCCATGAGTTTCAAATATAAAGCCATAGGAGTCCCCATGATACTACCAACATGAAGATTTAAAAGGACTTGATAATGTATTTTTGTTTTTGAGGGAAAAATAGGGTGAATATTAAATTCGGTGTTACAAAACACATCCCTCCCCCCCATGCCCTTACCAGGCAAATTAGCTTCCATCAAATACTTCATGCAGAGAATGTTTGGATGAAGGAAGCTGCCTTCTGCTATATCTGGAAAACAAGGTAGCTTCAGGTATACAGCAAGGGCCTGCGTCTTTTTGTGAACATCTTCATACTCAGGCCAAGACTGGAAAACAAAATAGAAAATAAGTGTCATCATTTGAACGAAAGCACATTTGCCCTATATAGAAATCTGAGCTGCTTCTTGGGGGACTCCACAAAGCACCAAGCATAATGCTGAGTTGTTCTTTTGGCCTGGAACTTTCTTTGCTCTTTTGAGAAACACCTAATGAAAACATAAATACAACAACAGGAAAAACCAAAAAAAGATCTTTTATCAGTTAAGCTAGAACCTCTTTAGCCCTGTAAATACACATCATTGCTGCTTTTAACTGCTTTGAGGAATATTTTGGGCACAAGGTCCTATTTACAACATAAGCCGAAGGATAAGGCATCCATACCGGTTAACACGGTTAGCTGAAAAGCAAGTTAAAGCAAACCTACGCGATCCTAAAACTTCCAGAAAGCTTTAGAAAAGTTATTTCAAAGTATGCCTTTAGGTTTTTAATGCACTGATTCATATTACTTTATGAATAGAGAAGGCAATAACCATTTTCTAATATAAATGGATGAGTCATATTTCATTTCAATCAAACTTATTTTCTGATAGCTTCAGGGTACGTTATAGGCAGCATCGTTAAGATAGAAATGTAAACCTGATTTATTTGATTTTGGCCTCAGTTCAATAAGAGAGAGATAAGGGGTTTCACCCCACAGCAAACCAAAGAAAAAGGAAAGAGAATCTGCAACTGTAGAACAGTTTGCTGAACTTAAAACATGAAAAGTACTATTGGAACCTAAAACAAACAAACAAACAAACACTTAAGAAATGTTGAGTTTGATCCTAACAACCACAAGCAGAGTTCTGCTCCCAAACATATACAGTACGCTCTCATTGCTTGGGAGGAAGGGGGGGACGGACGTATTGCCAGGATGCCCAGAGATGTTGGCTTGGATTGCTAGCCAGTTATTCTTTGTTACCACAAACCTTCTCTTCTCCCCAATTTTCTCTGACACATGCTAGAAAGTTTGGAGGAAGAGGTAATCTTTTGTCCCTTCAATCTGCTGTGGCCTTGATGGAGGAAGTGGTCTTTTGTGTGCTGCTATGTTCTTCTCAACAGAGTCAAGGATCCTTGCCTCTGGCGAGAACTTTTGTGGAAGTCTGCCCGTGTCCAAAAAGATCACATCCAACATCAAGTTTGCACTTACAAACAGGTGCCTATAAGTAGCACATACATGTTTCAGTCTCGATGGGATAATCTTAACACAGCTCTGTCTATTTTCCTTTTTTTCTAGGCATTTAGCATTCTGAAAACAAGACATCCATTCAAAAGTTTCATTTTTGATAATGCCAATTAAACAAACACATGAATAAACCAACAATAAAAGCATTCTCAGGTTCCCCTGGAGTCTACAAATAGCACAAGGCATACACAACTCCAGCAAAAAGTTTACTCATGCATGTAAAATGTCTACAAGCTGTATTATGCTTGCAATCTTTCAGAGCAGCAAGTTTTCTTTTTTTAAAAAAAAGCAACCTTTTTGCCTGAAGCACTTTTCTTGAAAAACAAGAAATACATGCTTTACAGGACTGTTGCACATCAGGGTTTACGTCGGTCTTCAGACATTTCAGGATAGGTAGTCAAAGGTAGTCAAAGTTTATTTAATAACGAGAGCTACGAGTTTGAAGAAATATGCTTTCCTTGATATCGCACGCATAAGAAGTATAGGAATAACGTTGTAAATATTTAATAAAGAAAAATTAACCATCAAAAATATGCCCTGTTCAGGATGAAAATAAAACTGAGCATCCAACTATCTTAGGTTATTACCAGACATTACCAGGATTTCAAAGGCTGAATTGACATCCGGGGGGAATTTCCAAAAGGCGGTGGTTTTTCTTGAATCTTAGGCAAGTCAATTTGAAAATTTGTGTTTTTGTAAAAAAAGAAAAAAAGAAATGAAAAGCTCAACAACTTTGGGGTTTTCCTAACGAAAACCCTGGGTGTCCTGGTTTATGGCAACCCTAAACTAGCTCTCTCAATTGAATAAGCTGCTGAAGTCCCCCCCCCCCCAGGACATAAGCTGAAAGAGCATTGCATTATTATGACCAAGACATGTATCACCAGAACTAATAGTCTAACTCTTCACTTGAAAAATTGGGGCATTTTGCTGGCCTCTCTTCTACCACCATGGCATACTATCTTTTATAAGACCCTAATCTAGATGAACAGGAGGGAATTAGAGCACTGGGAATGATGCTTCTACCTGAATTATTTCCTCAAACATCCATATAAACATTTAAACTACTTTGAGGAAAGAGGTATTAGTCTTGTTTTCAAAGATGTTTATTTAAAATGAAACAGATCGTTATGTTAAATCTGTCACAGCCCAGGGCTTAATTTTAATTATTTGGTGATGAAAAACAATTCTAAGTGTTGGATTACAATTCCACTATTTGGACAGTGTCATCGGGGGTGGGGGGTGGGGAGTGGGATAGAGACAGAAATACTCCTGCAAATACAAGTACTACTGTACTGTTTCCCTTATAAAGGACTTTTTTTCCCATACAAAAGGCAACCTAAGTATGTATTTAGCCATATAATTTAGAGCAGAACTGGAACTTTCAGAAACAGGGGAGTAGCAAACTTATCCCACCCAAGGTCACTCCAATGCCTCCTCTGGCAAATCTATACTACTGAGATTTTCACTGTACATCTATTAGTGAACACCAATATAGCACAGGGGTGGGCAGTATTATGCCCTCAAGATGTTGATGTCCTCTGCATTGAAAGCTCAGCACAAGGTGAGGAGGGTTGTTGTTTTTTAACCTCCCTGTACTGTATTGCTTGGAAAGTGTGTTGCTCCCACAATTCCCCCCACAACAAGTACCTCAGGATAGGAAGACACACACACACACACACACACAAATAAAGCTTAATTCAAGTATGTAAATAAGCAGCGGGACTCCCTGTTAGTGGAATGCCAGCAGCCTCTCTTATGAGTTAAATTTCAGGCCTTAATTTTTAACGGCTAGCAGTAAAAAAAAATATTGTCAAATTTTCAGGCTTCTCTAATAACTTTGAGCTACATTTGCATCAATTTCAGTTTCATGGAGCTAAATCATCCGGGGCAGAGGTGACTTTTTTTTCAACGGAGAGCCTTTTTTAAAAGGAAGTAATATAACACTTCCAGAAATTTTAAAGTAATTCTTGAGGTACATGTGTGCTAAATTTCAGAGCTATAGCTCAGTGGGAGTTACCTGGTGAATTTCAATACCCTATGAGTCAGTCAACTTTCTATCACAAAACACCCGCAAAAATCACTTGTAAAAGTAAACATGTCACATATGCGATTAAGAGTATCACACTATACTGGAATATTGTAGATACAGAAATTTATGATGCAACAACACCAGTGCAACCAGTTGCCAATTATGTAAGGACAATGACAATATTGCCATTGACTGCCAAATGCAAAACTTACAGCCAAACTGGTACATGAAATAACAATGACCTAGTGACTCAATGTTTTCTACACAGACATTTCTAAAATACAAATCAGATTAAGATTCCTTCTTCATTATTTCCCTGTAATTGTTTTGTATTTTCCTTCAGCCTGCTAGTGTTTACATCCTTTCACCTAGTTCATACATCTGTTGGAATTTTTTTTAAAACAGGTAGGATTGTAAGGATTAAAAATTGCTACATCAGAAGTAAACCCTAGTGGCCCCCCCAACTTCACAACCTCATTCAGATGAAGAAAGTGGGAACCGTTTAGTTACCGTATTTTCCCGTCAATAACACACCCCCATGTATAAGACGCCCCCTATTTTTGGGGGACTCAAAATTAAGAAAATAGGGGGCAATTGCCCCTGTGTATAAGACTAACCCCCTTTTTTAGCATTATTTTTTAGTTAAAAAAGCATAGTCTTATACACGGAAAACTACGGTAATTTGAGAGGCAAGGGAAAGCGGTGAAATTTGCAACCACCAGGCTCAGGGTGGAGGTAACTTTTTTTCACCACTGGTACCGCTAGTAGCTTTCTTTAGGGCTTTAAACAATAGTAACAACTTTATTGTGCTGTTGCCATGAGCAGTATCACCACCACCACAGCTTGTTTCTCATTGGCCTAGCTCCTGCTGGGGAACTGGGTGCAGACGAAGGGAGAGTATAGCAGCTACCAATGGAGGCTATTGTATTTTTGTGGTGGCTGCCATTTCCACCCTTTGAAACAATGGTTTGGAACTAATGCTGCATCCAGGGCATTGTGGGAAAGAAAATGATGTCCAGACCAGGGTGGATTTGATTTAAATCAAATCGATTTAAATCACTAGTTTTAAAAAATAAAATCGTTGATTTTTATCCACCCTGGTCCGGACCACATACTGTACAGCTGTAGCAACACAATAAACTTTTTTTTTTTTTAAAGGAAGGCTAGAAGAAACTACTGCTGCTACAGCTACCGGTAAATGGATAACAATGGTCAATCTCTCTATCACGAAGACATAGCTTTTGGTGCAGAGTAATGGAAACACTTAACACAGGGCAGAAGTTTGGGTCTTCTATCTTTCAGACAAGGAAGGGGAGCTTTATATCTAATAATTCCATTCCTCACTGGTGTGTTTTGTCCCCTAATGAAGCAGGACAAGAAAAAGTGTGGGCAGCAATGGTCTTATCACAGCACCTTCAAATCTCTGAAAAGAACTGCAATACGTTCAGTGGCATGTATGCATTTTTCCATGTCCTGCTATTGACTCTAGTCAAACAGGTCTGGCAGATTTCCGTAGTGATTCAGACACCTGATTGACCAACAACTGCAATAGGTCAATAACTGTACCATACAACCTTAAACTCGAGTGGGGTGTGCGAAATGATCATGTATTTCCAACTGAATTTAATATAAAATGATTTTTATTTTTATTTTTAAAAAAGAATTACCCATGCACTTTCAAGGTTCGACTGTTGTAATGCAGTCTATGAGGCTATCTTTAAAGACAGCTTGAATATTACTCTACAGCCTTATAAGAAAGGGATTTTCCCCTAAAAGGCAGAATATGCATTTATATAATAATAATAATAATAATTATGAACAATGAAATGTTCATAGAGAAAAAAGAAAGCATAAGAATAAAAATATATTCAGCACTATAAGCGGGCTCAGACAAATTTTAGGACTCATTTTCATTTCCTTTTCTGTACCTTTTCCTTCCAAAAGAAAATCCCATCACCCATCCCCACCCACCCCCACCACCCTCTCTCTCTCTATATATATAAGGGCCTGACACTTCCGTTTCCAGTGTATCTGAAGAAGTGTGCATGCACACGAAAGCTCATACCAAAATAAAAACTTAGTTGGTCTTTTAGGTGCTACTGAAGGAATTTTTTTATTTTCCTTTTTAGCATTACTGCAAACACGAATTTATTTTTTATTTTTTAACAGTTTAACAGTTAACAATTTATTTTTTAACAGTTTTCCCACTAATTGAATTTTCAAGTTTCTTAAAAACAGTGATGGGAATACAGAGGAGGTAAGGAATGTTTAGAAAATAGAGAGAGCAGCGATGCAAAGGGTGGACACATATCTTCTAACATCTGTGAAGCACATGCTCCTGGTGATGTAACAAATGGAGGGTGTGCCTTGGGATTGCTAAAGGGCCAACAAATGGCAGGAAAGAACTAATATGTGCATGAACCACCTACAGCTTACGGTAACTTAGAGAGCTGCCTAATATCCTGGCTTGCTCTAAGGAATAAACAGTTTGTGAAGGAGATGCAACACCCAGCTATGGCGATAAGATACTGGAAGCAGATTCCCTCGGAGCCAGAAACAGTCATTGGCAATACCAATGAAATTAAGCTCTCGTGGGAAAAGAAACACCAGCCGTATAGGTGGTAAGCCCAGATTTGACTGGGGGAGAAGTTAGAAAATTTGAAATTAGGTTGGGCTGCTTGTGTATGTTTCTCGCTGAGACTATGCCCTCCCCTTGCCCTAACCACCTTCAATGCATCTTGAAATAGCTGGTGCAACCTGATCAGCATGTTGCATGAATATGGAATCACCAGTCCAATTCACACACTGTAAGAATGGCTTTTCTTTCTCTCCCATGGTTTGTACACTTGCACATGTACACCCCAACCACAGTCTCCACAGATCAACTCACGCATCTCAGGCCATGAGCAAAGAGATCTACATAGAAAACGAGTTTAAATCATTCACACAACCATATACGAATTCTGTTCTGCTGCTAGAGGATAGCCATAGGGTTATTCATCACGGATTACACTTCACGGCAGAAAAGAACGTTCACTGCTTGAATAACACTATTAAACTGGCATATATATATAGGGAATCATATGAAGCCACACCTGTCGACACTCTAATTCAGCTTCTCTCCCTCACAAATATTAAAAGATAATAGCAGAAAGCAAAATTAGTTTGAATTTGACCAACATTTCAATAAGCCTATCTTCCTTCTCTGTTAAGCAATGCTTCAACAGGTAAGGACAAGCCAGAGTTTCTGTTACACAACAGCAGATTCCCGTGATACACCTGATTACAATAAATGTCAGAAATGAACTTCCTCCTCAGCTCTTTTTAAAGAGCCTCACCCTTGCTTACTGTCATTTCTGAAGCTGTTTCAAGAGAGAAAATAAAATGCTATTTATGTGTGGCACCTGTTAATTTCATTAACTCCAAACCGATTAAAAAAAGAAAGAGAGAGAGAGAGATTGAACAGAAGAGGTTCAGGTCCCCAAATCCTAACTGGAAAGACAAGGAAGCTGCTATTTTGGGCACAAAAGGAGAGGTTTTTTGAGAACTCAAATGCTTCATCTTGTAAGTCTCAAATAGGCACGGCAAGTAAAATGGGACAGATCAAAAAATATATATCCATACTTCAAAGCTTCATTATCCTTCTGGTAAAATGAAAGCCAGATGCAGCATATTTGAGAAAATTAACCATGATTTGAAACTCTCTCTCTCTCTCTCTCTCTCACACACACACACACACACACACACACACACCTGACACAGAACATCCTGTTTGCCTGTCCATAACCACCACGTTTACTCACTTGGCTCACTAAAGCATCCCTGCCCAACTACAAGGAATAACTGGCATGAAATCAGGTTGTGTCATTGAGACCAATGCAGGTAGGAATCAGAGTCAATCCATGGAAAGGACAGGTGGCGTCTTTCTAGTAGACAACCTGGTCCAAAATGGTCCTGGTGCCGTGGTCCAAAATGCTCTTCATGGCCAAGAGTGAAACAAGAACCTGCTTGGAAGCAAAGCCTTACTTCCTTCTGAACAAGGACCTAGTCATGTCAGTGTAGGCTGGAAGCAGGGTACTACAGGAAATGAATATAGTTTTGAGGGCTGCCTATAAGTTCAGGAGAGAGAGGCTAAAAGGAAGGATCTCCTGAACTTCTCTCTAGAACCAGGAGCAGCAGAGAAATGAGGTCCATGGGCAATAGCGAAGTCTTTTCTTCCTCCTGAAGCCTTAGGCAACTGGTTGTAGTAGTTGGAAAGGAGAGTGTACAGCCACACATACATTTATGAACCCAGTGAATTTTGGAACTAACACAGTTAACTAACCCACAGCACTAAAGCAAAACACAGTTTTGTTCTAGGGCAACGTGTGCTTTGTGAATGACTCTACCCTAAGTCTTTTCACTCTGGTACAGTATTAAATGACTATCTTCAGGTCTTCCAGCTCCTTCCAAAAGCATCATTGGAAGCTTTTATTCATTGAGGTGGCTGATGCTGAATGCCACCAAGGAAGAATTTGTAATCAGAAATGAAAGGGTGAGGCACACTGAGGAGATGACTACTAATTACCATGCTGTCCCAACTTCTCCATTTCCTAAATAACACCTGGAGAACATTTAAGGAAGCAGTATCAAATGCTTTTAATCTTTCACTGTGCAGTTTCTAGCCTACAGTTCCAGCACCTCAAGGGGTAAACAAAGATGAAGGGAATAATTTTCAAGACACAGTTTCACCAGGAACTTTAAGATGGATATGCCACATGAAGTATATGAAACATCTGAAAAACGATAAACAAACAAACAAACAAACAAACAAAAATCTAAAAAAAACCTTTATGCTCACAGTATTTACAAAATTCCAATACTGTACAGAAGAAAAATATTCATGGAAATTCTATGGCAGTGGACCAAACAAGGAAAGAGCTAATATCCTATGAAAATGGTACGGTTTATTACTTGTATGCAAACATTTAGAACGGATTAAAATATGCCCAACAATCTATAAACAAAGGTAGGGGTGGTCAACCCTTTGGAGCTAGTAGGCATATACTGTATAGCATTTTGAGGATGTGCTAAAGGTGCCAGTAATGAAACAGCTGCTGTGGGGGTGGGGATGGAAGGCATAATAGTTGTCCATGGAGGCGCAGGTTAATTCTGTGTCCAGGGCGGCTGGCTACCAGCTCCATCTGGTACACAGGCTGAGACCCTAGCTGCCCGCGGACTGTCTCGCCAGAGTGAAGGGGGGGAGGACCCTGTTTTAACCAGAAGTTTCAATGTAAACCCCTTCTCACTAATGGAGAAAGCCCCTCTGAATCAGCTGATCGGTGCTGGCAGTATTCATTCAAAAGAGGAATGTTTTGAAAAACCATCTCTCCAAATTAAAATGCTCCCCATTTTACATGGCTGCAATGCAAAAAAGACAGAAGAAGAAGAAGAAGAAGAAGAAGAAGAAGAAGAAGAAGAAGAAGAAGAAGAAGAAGAAGAAGAAGAAGAAGAAGAAGCTGACTACCACAGAATAAATAAACGGTGAGAGCACCAGGGGGAGTGAACAGCAGAAAGTAATAAAAGACATTAGACAATGCCTGGAAGGAGCCGGTGAGGCTAAAGAGCATTTCCAGAAATTGTAAGATCAGTAAGAAAAATCTACTTTTAATTCATCAGAGCCACCATACGTGTATGTAATGGGTAAATATTTTCACAGAAGGTCACCTTTACATAGAAGATCTTGCAGTCCGTCCCATATACCTTCATCTCCTCTGGGAAATCTTTATAAGCATTCAAGTAAGGAATGTGGCCATCCATTACCAGCCTAAATGTAAGGAATAGAAGTAAAATCATGATGTACATACTGATTTTAGTTCAAAACGCATGACAAGACATAGATACAAAGCTAAAACGTAACAGCTGAGTGAAATCACGAATCCCTGCTAAATATTTCATTTAAAATATATTTAATTAATGAGAGCAAAAGTAGAAACCCATCCATATGGGTTAAACCGTGTTAAACAGTGGTGTGCAATTATTGGAAGTGGGCACGTCTATGCAGAAATATCAATCAGAGCAAAAAGAAGGGGGTGCTTGGAAGAAACAGCCATTTGGTTAACTCTGATTCTATTGCAGACTTGTATTCTTCTAGTCGATCAGTAAAGAGGAATTTTGAAAAGCCTACACTTCCCAAGCTAAAAAAAGCAGTTTTTAGATCTTCATAAATTGATTAGCTTGTAAAAACACGAGGAAGGGCCGGGAGGGGGCAGATAAGAGGCTGAAGGTTGTGAATGTTGAGCCAAGCCAAAGTCCACAACTAGGCTTGTAATGCCTAAGAAATTGCAAAATTAGGGGAGTTAAATTTTGATCTCCCACTTTAACAAAAAAATTATTTGCCACTGCTAGGAGTTGAAAATCACAGAATGTATGACAAAACTGAAACTGCCTTGGTTGCACTGGTCGATGATCTCCGGTGGGCTAGGGACAAAGGTGAGAGCCGTTTCCTAGTTCTGCTGGATCTCTCAGCGGCTTTTGACACCATCGACCATAACATCCTTCTGGACCGTCTAGAGGGCTTGGGAGCTGGGGGCACTGTCATACAGTGGTTCTGCTCCTTCCTCCTGGGCCGTGTTCAGAAAGTGGTGGGGGGGGATGAGTGTTCAGACCCCTGGGCTCTCACTTGTGGGGTGCCTCAGGGTTCTGTCCTCTCCCCCATGCTTTTTAACATCTATATGCAGCCGCTGGGAGAGATCATCAGGGGGTTTGGGCTGGGTGTCCATCAGTATGCTGATGATACCCAGCTCTACCTCTCTTTTTAATCAGAACCTGTGAAGGCGGTGAAGGTCCTGTGTGAGTGCTTGGAGGCGGTTGGAGGATGGATGGCGGCTAACAGATTGAGATTGAATCCTGACAAGACAGAAGTACTGTTTGTGGGGGACAGGAGGCGGGCAGGTGTGGAGGACTCCCTGGTCCTGAATGGGGTAACTGTGCCCCTGAAGGACCAGGTGCGCAGCCTGGGAGTCATTTTGGACTCACAGCTGTCCATGGAGGCGCAGGTCAATTCTGTGTCCAGGGCAGCTGTTTATCAGCTCCATCTGGTACGCAGGCTGAGACCCTACCTGCCCAGAGTGGCTGGGGGAACCCGGCCAGATGGGCAGGGTATAAATAATAAATTATTATTATTATTAAAATGTAGCGCAGCCACAACTTTGAAAGCCATGTTATCAGCCAAGTGCCGATGGCCTCTCTGAGGGAAAAGTTTGTTTTGCTGGGCAGGTTTGGGTCACCGAGTGTTTTCTTTTTCTTTTTCCCTGCCAGCAAACGGTTAGCAAACGGCAGCTTCTGATTGGCCGGGGTTCCAGGAGAGGGAGTTGAAAAGGAGAGGTTTTTGGAAAGGCAGGTTTTAGGTTGGGAGATGGGGAGTGAGAGGAGAGGGAGTTTGTTCTGGGTAGAAACATCCACTCTGAGGAATATATCAAAAGCTAGAGAAAGGAGTCTCTGAGCTTAGTGTGAAGGACAGTGTGTGGTGTCCTGTGGGAGAAATAGGCCAGGAATTCAATGGGAGGCTGAGATTGAGCCTGGAGAAGTAAAACCTGGAAAGATACAGTCTACTTAGGTCTCATTCCAGTCAGGAGGGGAGAGATTCTTCTACAAAAAGAGAAGACTCCCAAGCCAGTTAAGAGGGGTGTGGTGATCCCTTGGGTCTGTTACTTGGAGTACCTCAGGAGTAGGTTTGTCAAAGGGGGTGTGTAACTGACAGGAAGCACCACCTTGTTTAAGAACCAAAGTATTAAGCAGCAACAGCTGTGCAACAGCTGAGAAAGAACTGAAGTGAAATAAGCTGAGCACTTACCCTTTAGTCTAAAAACCTGTAACATCTACCTGAAGTGAAGTAACTGAACATAAGCAACTGAAGTTTAAAAAAAGCTGTGCTTGATTAGAAGTCCGTAACATCAGTTAGATTTAGTATAAATATTATTAGGTGAACGGTTACCTGAAATAACATTATAATCCAAAGTATCCTTTGTTTTACCCACTTTGTGACATAAACTTCCTTTGTTTAATAAAATCTTTCTTGTTTATATGATCAAATCCTGCCAGAGACTCCAAATCATTAAGTTTTCCCTCACACAAGTCCCCCCCACTAGATAATCTGGGGTAATTTGTAGAGATTTGTGTAACTGGTGTACTGTGAGGTGGCCGCACTATATTTAAGTGAGGGCCAGCCCAACGGTGCCAGGGAGGAAAGTGCCATTGCGTCGTCGCAGACTCAAAGTTAATCTATTCCACTGGTCTTCAACTTGTGGGTCAGGGCCCACTGTGTAGGGATGGGGAACCTCTGGCCCTCCAGATGTTCGTTGTACTCCCAACTCCCATCAGTCCCAGCCAGTATAGCCAACGATCAGGGAAGTCCAACAATATTTAGCCTATCCTAATGCATGCCACACCAGCAGCACTACCACCATATGTGTGTGTGTGTGTGTGTGTGTGTGTGTGTGTGTGTGTGTGTGTGTGTGTGTAGATAGACAGACAGACAGATAGATGTTGGTTTCCTAAATCCATAGTTAGGCTAATGGTCTCCACATGCATACTTCTCTGGATTCCTTTTGTAAGCAGTGGAAACACTGTTATTCTGATGGCTATTTAGGCACTAGTGAATGTTGCTGTTTCAGTTGGTTTCAGCTAGCTTCATTTTAATTTTTTGTACTAGTCTAATTATATTGTTGTTTGGTCTGCATCATGAAATGTTGAGAACAATTCTCTGGTGAAATGTGAAATTTTGTTTTATTTTATTTATTTATTTTTTAAAAAGCAGGGCTTTTCCCCAGCCAGAACTCACTGGAACTCAGTTCCGGCACCTCTCGGGTGGGTGCCACTTCCATTCTAAGAGAACGAGAGAGGTGAGTTCCAGCTCCCCTTTTTCTAGAAAAGTAGCACTGTAAAAAAGCAAATCTTCTTATTCACAACTGACCTAGAAAAGTGATAAAACTGTTTAGTTAATCATATTTTATTCTACCTGTCAGAGGGCCTGGTATGGCTACTCTAGAGTAACGACTCCAGCATGGTCTTTTAAGGCTTTTATTAAGTGCTGATTATTTACAGTGTTCAGAGCAATAAAAATGCATCCTTAAGGTGAGGTGTCAGAACTCCCGAATGGCGATTGGCGCGTTTTCTTCCAGCACCACAACTTTGGCAGACCCAACCTCTTCCCCCTACGTTTGCGTCGCAATTCGGGAGTTGGGGGGATTGGCCTCCCCCCCGTGCGTCCAACTTCCTGTCCCACCTGAGGCATGGGCTCCACAACCCTGCCTGAGCCTCGGACACCACTTCCTGACTCTCCGCTGGAGGCAGAGCTCTCCTTACTCTCTCCAGCGCTTGGGGATGGGCTGGAACTTAAGATGGGAGGGACTTCCCTGTATCCCTCGTCCCTCACATCCACCCCCCTCCCAGGCTCCTCTCTCCCCCTCCCTAGTGGCTCTCTGCTTGCTGGGGACGAGTGAAATCCCAAGAAGTCAGTGGCATCCGAGCCTGTGGGTGTGAAAATTTCCCCCCAATCCTGCGATCTCTCTCCTTCCCCCTGAGAAGACGGAAATCCCAAGAAGTCAGTGGCATCAGAGCTGGTGGGAGTAAAAATGTTCTGCCAGTCCTCTCCTGCCTCTGACGTCGTCGACCTCGGTGAAACCCACACCTCTTCTTCCGTGTCCTCAAATTCCGCTTCCCATCTCCATGGGGAGCTGCTGCCTGCTATCCCTTCCTCCTGCTCCTCCCCCTCTCCCTCCCTTTCCATGTGCCAGGGCTTGGGCCTGTGGGGGAACAGGGCGTGGAACTCTTCCACTAAAAATTCCTCAGGTACTTCCGTGGCCGGTATCCACTCATTGTGGGATGGCGGAGTGTCCTCCCATGCTATCAGGTACTCCAGCCCTCTCACCCCTCTCCTTGAGTCTAAAATCTCAGTTGCCTCATTGAGCTGTCGGGCGTTTCTCGTCTCCCCCCCTCCCTCTGGAGGTTGATCGCTGTCCCTGAACCTGGTACTTTCCCTGTACGGCGACAGCAGTGATCTATGAAACACTGGGTGCACTCTCATGTCCTCCGGCAGTGCTAGCCTGAAGGCTACCGGGTTGACCTGTTGCGTGACCGTGAAGGGGCCCAGCCTCCTGGGTGCTAACTTTTTGCATCGCCCCCTGGTGGGAAGACCTTCCGAGGATAACCAAACCTTGTCCCCCACCCTGATGACCTCTCCCGGCCGCCTGTGGCGATCTGCCCCCTTCTTGTACGCTTCCTTGGCCCTCTCCAAGTGTTCTCTGAGCTGCTGGTGCACCGTCTCCAGGTCCTCTGCCCAATCCTCTGCCTGTGGGCCCTCTTCCTCCTCCTCCCCCTCCCTCTCCGGGAAAGATCTGAGGTCGCGCCCGTAGTTGGCCTTAAAGGGCGACACCCCTGTGGAGACGTGCACCGCATTGTTGTAGGCAAATTCTGCTAGTGGCAGGCGATCCACCCAGTCCGTTTGCCTCTGGCTGACGTAACATCTCAGGTACTGCTGCAGAATGGCGTTGACCCGCTCCGCCTGTCCATTGGTCTGCGGGTGCCGAGCCGTCGACAAGCTGACCTCCACCTGCAGGAGGTTCATTAGCCGTCGCCAGAACCTGGAAACAAATTGGCGGCCACGATCCGAAATAACTCTTAAAGGCAATCCATGCAGTCGGAATACGTGGTCCACAAACAGTTTGGCCGTCTCTTCTGCCGAGACCGCCCTGGCACATGGTATAAAGTGGCACATTTTGGACATGAGGTCCACCACCACCAACACTGCGGTCTTGCCCCTGGACGACGGCAGGTCTGTGATGAAGTCCATGGACACTACTTCCCACGGCCTGTGCGGTGTGGCTAATGGCTCCAGCAAACCTGCTGGTGGCGCTCTGACCACCTTTGCTCGCTGGCAGGTGTCACATCCCCTGACATAATCCCGAACATCCTCCCGCACCCCTGGCCACCAGAAGTGTCTCATGACTAGGTGAGTGGTTTTGTCCCTTCCGAAATGACCCGCCGTTGGGTTGTCGTGCATCTGCTTGAGAACCTTACCTCTCAGCTGTTTGGTTGGGAGGTACAGGGCTCCCCTGTAAAAAAGCAAACCCCTCCTTTCCTCAAAGTCTTTGGCCTGCTCCCTCCCCCCTCTCAGGTCTCTGAAGATGCGGGTGGCAAATTCATCCGCTGCCGTCAGTGCGGTGAGTTCTGCCTCGCTCACCACTGCTGCACCGCATGACCATGCAGATGGGGGGAAAACGTGCCTGGGTGCTGGTGGCAACTCCTCCTCCATGTACTCTGGCTTGCGGGAGAGGGCATCCGCCCTGACGTTCTGCTCCCCCGGGATGTAGTGGATGGAGAAGTTGAAGTTCGAGAAGAACTCTGCCCACCGTATCTGCCGCTGGTTGAGCACCCTGGCCGTTCTCCAGAACTCCAGGTTCTTGTGGTCTGTGCACACCTGGATGGGGTGCTTGGCGCCCACCAGGAAGTGTCGCCAGTGCTGGAACGCAGCGTGGATCGCGAGAAGTTCCCTATCAAAAACTGTGTAGTTGCGTTCAGGCTGGGTCAGCTTCCTGGAGAAGAAGGCACAGGGTCTCCACTCTCTGTTGGCGTCCAGTTGCAACAGAATCGCTCCCACAACTTTATCAGAAGCATCTGTCTCCAGGCGTAGGGGCGCATCCTGCACCACGTGGAACAGGTGCTGGTCTGAAGCGAATACCCTCTTGAGGCTTTCGAACGCTGCTTGTGCCTCTGGTGTCCACCTGAACTTCTGCTTGCCTCTCAGGCAGTCGGTGATGGGAGCCGTGACACGAGAGAAGTTCTTGATGAACTTCCTGTAGAAGTTAGCGAAGCCTAGTAGGCGTTGGGCATCTTTGCGCGTCCTGGGGCTGTGCCAGTCCAGGATGGTCTGCACCTTGTCCTTGTCCATCGCCAGCCCCTTGTCTGACAGCTTGTAGCCCAGGAAGTCCACCTCCTTGGTGTGAAACTTGCACTTCTCCAGCTTCACATACAGGTGGTTGTCCTTCAGGCGCTGCAACACCTCCCTGACATCCTTCACATGCTGCACTGGGTCATTGGAATAGATAAGGATGTCATCCAGAAAGACCAAGCAGTTCTTGAAGAGGAGGGACCCCAGGACGTGGTGCATGAAGGCCTGGAAGCAGGCTGAGCCCCCTTGCAACCCGAAGGGCATCACCAGATATTCAAAAGAGCCCAGAGGCGTGAACATCGTGGTTTTCCATTCATCGCCCTCCCGGATCCTGATCAAGTTGTACGCCCCTCTTAGGTCTAGCTTGGTGAAAATCTTGCCCCTGCGTGCCGCTGTCAGAAGATCATCCACTCTGGGCATGGGGAAAGCCACTGGCTCTGTCACTGAATTCAGCCGTCTAAAATCCACCACCAGACGGCGCTGTTGCGTGTCTTTCTTGTCCACCCAGAAGACCGGGCTGCCCCCTGCTGCCTTGCTTTCTCTGATGAACCCCCGCTTGAGGTTCTTGTCGATGAAAGCGCGCAGATCCTCCAGTTCCTGGTCTGACATGGCGTACAGCTTGGCTGGGGGTATAGTTGCCCCTGGCACCAGGTTGATCTGGCAGTCAAAAGGCCTGTGTGGAGGTAGGTGGTCGGACTCCGCTTCGCTGAAGACCTCCTGCAGGTCCCAGTACGGCTTGGGTATCGCCTCACCCCCTTTGACGTGCATGGTGGCCACCGTGGCTATCGGAGGCCCCTCCCCTGGTTGGTGCTGCATGCAATGTTCCAGACAAAAGTCCGACCCAAACGTGATGCATCTCTGGTGCCAACTTATGGAGGGGTCGTGGCGCGCCAGCCAGCTCATTCCCAAAACGATGGGGGGGTCTGAGATGGTCGTGACGTTGAAAGCCAGTGTCTCTGAGTGCCTTCCCACTGTCATTCTCATGGGGGGGGTTTGATGAGTGATGGCCCCTCCCAGCAACTCTCTGCCATCAATGGTGGCCACGTGCAGGGGAAAATCCAGCTGCAGAAGTTGGATCTGGTGCTCTTCTGCAAAGTTTCTCGAGAAGAAGTTGGCGGAGGCACCACTGTCAATTAAGGCGAGGACTGTCAGGGGATAGCCATTTGGGAGCGTCAGCGTGACTTCTAGAACCACTCCTGCTCTGGGAGGGGTGGGCTGGCTCTGCTCCTCTCTGTGCGGGTGGGCGGGCTGGGGCTGTTCACTGCTGACTGTGCCTGGCTGCTGCCCCTTGTCTCCTGCAGCCAGGCTGTCTCGTTTCCCTGCTGTGGTGCTACGTCAGTGGGGGAAGGTACAACCGTTCCCGCCTTTCCTTGCCACTCTCTGCGATGAGGGCAGTCTCTGACGCGATGCCGGGGGGAGTTGCAGAGAAAGCAATTCCCGCCTCTTCCCTCCTTGCGTCTTGGCGCCGCCGGGGTTTGAAAAGCCCGCGCGCGCGCTCCCCCGATCTCCATCGGTTCCGGCTCTGGGCTTGGTCTGGGCGGGTCTGGGGGCGGTCCCTGGGGTGGGGTTTGGTGATGTGGTCTGTCCTGAGAGCGTGGGAACCAAGGTTTTGCTGCGCGCGTCGCTTGTTTGTCATACCATCTGGATTCCTGTCTCACCCCCACCGCTAGCGCCGCTTTGCTGAGCTGATCCATAGTCTGCGGTCTAGGACCTCTTGCCAGCTCATCCTTAACGTCTGCATGCAAACCCAGGTAGAAGGCTGATTTCACTGGCTCACTGTTCAGATCCCACCCCAGTTTGTGCACCAGCATGGTGAATTTCGCCCAGTAGTCCCTAACTGTCGATTTTCCTTGTGTTAAGTCATGAAGCTCCTGTTTAGTGGCCTCCATTTCACTGTCGCTAGCGTACATTAATTTTAAAGCTTCTAGAAATAAAGTTGCGTTCTTCATGCAAGGATTTTTTTGCGCGATGAGCGGTCTTACCCATTCCCGGGCGGCCCCCGTCAAATGCTCTATGATAAAGTAGACTCTGTGCGCGTCATCTGGGAATTCTGCTGCATGCAATTCCAGCGCATAATTTATTTCTGTCTCGAATCCGAGGTACTCCCTCGGGTCTCCGCTGAACTTGGTGACTAGGCTCTGTCCCCTTCTCACTTGGACTAGCTGCGGCTGGGGTGCCCCCCCACCTCTAGCGGCTTTCTCCTCTTCCAACTTTTTCTGCAGGTCTAATACCATCACCCGTAGCTGTTTCTCAGTCTCCTCTTTTGTCCTCACCTGGTCCACCAGCTTGTTCAGCTCCTCCTGCGCCCCTCGCGCCTCCTCCTGAGCGGCATGCAATTGCTGCTGTGCGTGCGCTGTGAGGTTCTGTAGCTCCTGCTTCGCTGCTTCGGCCTCCAGCCTCCAATGCTCAGCCTCTTGAGCGCTCATCGCTGCACTCCAAAGTAGCCAAAAAAAGATTCGGGAGTTGCTGTCAGAGGGCCTGGTATGGCTACTCTAGAGTAACGACTCCAGCATGGTCTTTTAAGGCTTTTATTAAGTGCTGACTATTTACAGTGTTCAGAGCAGTAAAAATGCATCCTTAAGGTGAGGTGTCAGAACTCCCGAATGGCGATTGGCGCGTTTTCTTCCAGCACCACAACTTTGGCAGACCCAACCTCTTCCCCCTACGTTTGCGTCGCAATTCGGGAGTTGGGGGGATTGGCCTCCCCCCCGTGCGTCCAACTTCCTGTCCCACCTGAGGCATGGGCTCCACAACCCTGCCTGAGCCTCGGACACCACTTCCTGACTCTCCGCTGGAGGCAGAGCTCTCCTTACTCTCTCCAGCGCTTGGGGATGGGCTGGAACTTAAGATGGGAGGGACTTCCCTGTATCCCTCGTCCCTCACACTACCTAAATACAAAAAGCTACAGTTAAAGGCAGAATGGAAAGTAGGCTTTAAAAACAAAATACTTTATTAGATACTGTTCTTACCTTAAGAGATGTGATAATGTAATTGATTCCCTCAACCAGAGCAATGCCAAATAGCAGAAAGCCAGGGTCATCGGCATAGACATTCTAATCTCTCCTTTCTTCATTTTCTGTAAATATGAGCCAGCATCCACTGATCCAGACCAGAGAGATTTTCCTGTGGAAATAATTCAAGCACGGTAAAAGGAAGCTAACCCAAACTACAGAGTATACTGGATCAATATACAAAGGAGGTTGTACCTGACCAAGTCATACCCAAAATAAACCCACTGAACTCAACAGACTTTAGTTGTTACTAACCTATCCATTAACTTCAATGGGTCTACACTGAGCTTGACATGGATGGTTGGGTACAACTCACTGATAAAAAGGATCTGAAAACCTATCATAACATACTTTGTTCCAAGACCAAGTGGCAGCTCAGTTAGCTTGATAACATTCTGCCACAAGGAGAGAACAGACATATACAATGCTCAAGCAACTGAGCCAAACTATGCAATGCAGGAGAAGGGTTTTTAATTCTCTTTAAATCCTATGCAAGTGAAAACTTAATAGTGTGTCTGGATTTGGAAGGGGGTGTGTGTTTCAAATCTTAATAGCAAATCTCATCTCACATCAATAAATGCATTTTCCTAACTAAACAGATGGGAAATGGAGAATGAAAGAATAAAGACAGCTGCCGAAACCACAAATTAGAGCTTGGCTCAAAAGGTGTGTGCGAGCACATCGGCAGATTACACCTCTACAAAATATTTCCCTTCTCAGCATAGCCAGGAGGATAGCAAGGGAAATGACGTAATCTTTAAAGCTTTAAAACAAATTATTACGTGCAAAGGCAGCTTCACTTAAAGTACAACTGTTCTATACAAGTAAACCTTGTTCTTGGCTAAAAATAAAGTAGAAAAGTGGACCAACTAGAAAGAATTGACACAAGCTTTCTTTCAAAGAAGAAAACCTCAAAAAAAGATCACTTCACACCAATGTGTGCAGAAGTGATACAGGAAAATTCAGCCAATGAAATACAGTAAGCATGCAGCTTATGCCGGGGTTACGTTCCAGGGATCGTGCCTAAAGCCAAAATTGTGTATAGTCAAAATCCATTGGGTTCAATGGCTGTCCCCTTTTCACCCATTTTTATTTTAAAAATTGCTACGCACATAAAGCTGAATTCACACAAGTTAAATGCATGTAAATTAAAGGCTTGCTGAATGACAATGTAACGACGAGAAAAGGGAAGAGAAACAAAACCTATAATTGCTTCTGCCTTTTGGAGACAAAGCATTAAAAGATTGTAGCTATCATTCCCAGAGACTCAGATTTTATACTGCTAATAGGACAGGTGGGGGCCAGTATTCTACATGCAGGTCACACAGAAAATCATAGAAATGTAGTGTTGGAAGGGACCATTAGGGTCACCAAGTCCAACCCCATGCAATGCAGGAATCTTTCACCCAACGTGGGGCTTGAACCCACAACCCTGAAATTAAGAATCTCATGCTCTGCCAACTGAGCTATCCCAGCTCTATACACCCCATAGCTGCCAAGTTATCCCTTTTTTAAAGGGATTTTCCCTTATGCTGAATAGGCTTCCTCGCGAGAAAAGGGAAAACTTGGCAGCTATGATACACCCACATATCTTTATACAGCTCGGGACTATGAATCATTGTCATAATGCTGTATAAACCCCTTATGAAAACAAAAAGGAATATCTAAACAGCAAAGAAACATATACCGGTAGCAAGTTAGGCTGCATAGTAAGAAAAAAGTAAAAGACTGCAAAGTTCAAACATTCATGAAGATGTTTTATAACAAAACATTAAAATCATATAGTCTCCAGCCATCACTTTAAGACAAATGAACGTGAAGTTTTATTTTTCTGTTGGAAGCCGCCCAGAGTGGCTGGGGAAACCCAGCCAGATGGGCGGGGTATAAACAATAAATTATTATTATTATTATACTGTATTATTATTATATGCTTATTTGCAAAGTAATTGGAAGATGTAACTCCAAAATAAAATACCAATGTGGGAAAAACAGAGGTGAAGAAAGCATTCATAGTTTTGTGACTTATTATTTCTAAGCCCTTTTGAGGATTATTATATGAGCACAAGGAGGTACATGGGATAATATCCTCCCCCTTTTATTTTCAAAACAACCCTGCAAGGTAGATTGGGCTAAGAAATGTTAAAAGGCCAAAAGCGATCCAGTGAGCTTTACAGCTGACTAGGGAATCTACAAATTTTAATCCAACACTTTTAATAAGAAAGCCATGCTAACTTTCTATTTTTGGAGAGCTTGTTGTTGTTTAGTCGTTTAGTCATGTCCAACTCTTCGTGACCTCATGGATCAGAGCATGTGGAGAGCTTACTCAACCCCAAATATGAATAACAACAACATTCTTAACAATAATAATATCACAGCAGCAGCAGCCTGTTCACATAAATCAGCGAACCCCAAACTACGGCCCTCCAGATGTTTTGGCCTACAACTCCCATGATGCCTAGCTAACAGGACCAGTTGTCGGGGAAGATGGGAATTGTAGTCCAAAACATCTGGAGGGCCGAAGTTTGGGGATGCCTGACATAAATGATTTTGCAATTAAGGTTTTAGAGAAAAATCTAGCATTGATGATTATGTACTATTCACATTTCCTATAAGACAGTGATTTGTTAAAATTACTACTAATAACAGCAGCTCTGCTGCACTTAGTATCATTTTGCCTTTACTGCCTCTGAACAAAGCGAATGAAAATAGTTACTAAGAAAACACCCTCTACTGCATGGCTTCTAAAAGCTTAGAAGGAAACACAAGAGCTGTTTTGAATGTCTATTGTGTATATGTGAGTCACAGAACAAAAAGCATGAACCTCAGGTAATCCTTTCAGTCATCAGTTTCGCCTTTTTCATGTATAGACTGTGTCTCAAGAGCACTGATGATAGAAACTCTACTGCTTATTCCATATTCAGTCTGATTTACAATAATCCTTGTGTTCTGTTCGTAGCCGTCCTGTTAACACAGCAGCTTTGCATTTTATTTGTTCTGGATTATGCAGGGCATATTAGGCAGTCAGCATTAAACCTAACTCAACATACAATTTAAGACATGTCATAACAACCTACCAATTTAATAGGCTTCCCAAACAATGTCTATATACTGCTCCAAATGGAGGGTTTCAACCAGCCAGCTTGGAGAACAATGACCTGACAGTCAGTAGATGCAAACATCTAAAAACCCCAAGCATCACACAATGCCTAATTGTTACAGAAACAGATTTTAAGCTCCCATTTGTCAGCCGCTAAGCAATATGGTGAAAATATGCCATTCCTGAGTTTGAGGAATCATATTTGATTTCCGTCCCATTACTACTCACCTACAAAACATTATTTTACAACATACGGTAGGTACTCTTAAAATAACGTCTTAAAAGCACACTCTGCAAGCAAGCAAGACCACACAATGCTGGGACGTTGCTAGGATTTGCAAGATAGAACACTTTCCGTGTTTGTCACCTCATCAATTTCCATTTGTGACTCCTACGGATTAGTTATAAATGACCAACCTAAATAACGATAAAAGCACAGCAAGCCAGTCTTCTTTACAGGACACATATTTTCACTGGTTCCACACAAAAAAGGGTAGATTATGCCCCCACATGTCATCATGAACCAAAAAATGCCCCTCTAAAATTTCCCCCAGTTCTTATCTTCAGCGCTGGTTCAGTCACAGAACCAACCCCCCTCATCTGAACTGTACAAAATATTCAGCCTTTGTACTGCTTTTCCATATGCCCTGCAACCACTTAATCCATATAAACCAGATTCCCTTCACTCTTGAAAATTTACCTTTAGAAATCTGGACATGCTGTTGAGGACACACACCACTGCAACATTTTCAGACTTTTCACCAAGGCTAAGGCTTGAATTTCTTACTTACTATGATGAAAATACACACATTCTAAGCCTGCTATATACAGACGACTCACAAACTGCACGGGGATTAGGTTCCAGGGATAGTGTGTAAATCCAAAATTGTGTGTAGCCAGAATAACCCTGAAGACGGCACGTGGATCAGGAACTCTCTGGAAGGCTCCCCACAAGATCTTGGAGAACCCCGTAAGACCTCATGAAGGCCTCCAGAGATCTTCCCAGAGCCCAGTAAGCAAGTTTGAGAGATTAAAAGGTCTTTCTGCACCTCAAAAGCCTGGCATGGAAAGAGCTTTTAAGCTCTCCACCTTGCATGCATCTAATTTGTGCCATTGCAGCTGGCTGGCAGCCCAGAGCATAAAGCTGTGGTCATGGAAATTAAATGCACGCAAGTTGCTAGTCCACTGTATGTTAGTCATTAAGATACACCTTTTAAGCACACCAGAGTAGCCAGGGGATGAAATATTTTATTATCTAAACTAACTGTTCAAGGTACGTTTAGTCTTACCTGATAAATTGCTAGTAGAAGAAACAACTCCCATGCTAGATTCAGATACTACATCTGTATCACTTGCAGAGGAAGCCAAGCCAATAATTCTAGTAATTTCTAGCTCCCTGTCGATGTCGGTATCCGAGTCGCACGTCTGTTTTCAAAATAAAACAGTGGTGTAAGACTTCCAATGGCACAGCTCTAAACCCCAGCACTCTTACATTTTCAAAAGGAATTCCCTCTTCCTTAAAATAGTTTCATCAGAAAAATATTCTGCTGTAGTCAGTAATGATCACCAGGTTTCAAGAAAAGAGATAAATATTATGTGGTTATAAGTTAGCTTGCAAAGTAAAACAGCAATCTTTAAATATATGTAACAGTATAAATATTTTTAAAATTATGTATCTTGCCTACAGACAAACTACACTGGGTGGAGGGAGAAATGCCTTCCACTTTTTAAAACTCGCAACTTGCGGGGATTTGTGTGTAAAGCCAAAATCGTGTATAGTCAGAACAATGCTGGAACAGACAGTGTGTGAACATCCCTACCTCTCTGGAAGCTGGCACACCAAAGGGGTCTTCTCACCTCCACCTTCTCAAGGTGGAGAACTTCAGGCTTTCCATCTTACTTACCAGGCTCTGGGAAGCTTTCTCGTGGGCTCAGGGAGGCTCTTGCAATATCTCAGATAGCCCCACAAGAGCCTCCCAGAGCCTGGTAAGCAAGGCTGAAAACTTAAATGCTCTTTCCACGCCAGGGAAACCCAGTGCAGGAGAAGCTTTTAAGCTCTCCGCCTTCTGTGCATTTAATTTGTGCAATCACAGCTGCCCACCACATACAGCTACAATAGCGCGAGTTATATGTGCGTAAGTTGCATGCTGACTGTACTAGCAAATAATCTGTTACACAAATCACTCCTAGCAAGTCTTGTTCATACCAATAGATCCAAAACCAATCAATGTAAGCCATCTCCGCAGTTTTCTTGAAACATTAAGCCCATGCGATATTCACAAGGATGAGCAATATGCGTATAATTGTATGCTTAAGTCACTGGCCTGATTCAGATAACTCAGTTACAGGAGGTGGCAGCAAGCCTCAGGAACACATATGCCTTCTTCCACTGTCGCTGAGATGGATCTGTTAATAAATTTACCCTTAAAAAGCTGTCATCCTGGGCCAATTCTAGGTAAAAAGATGGGTTTTATATACTGTAATTATAAAATGAAATAATAAAAAAGCTATACAAAAAGAAGGGGGTTGAGAACAATCTGGTTTCAGATCAAACAAGCACAGTGCCAGATCATATCTTACTTTCTATGTGGAAGACAGCATGCACACAATCCCAAAGCCCACTCACACTCCTTGTAATGGGCGTGAAAACACAATCCAGACAAAGCCACTAAGTATAATTTATTTTGTATCTTTGCTCGTATTTTCAGAATGTCTTCTGAAAATATAGCATATTTGGTTCCACCTGCTGGCTTTAATGGCCCTCTCAATGACAGGTTGTTGTTGTTTTTTTTTAAAAAAGTGAACTTCTTACTAGCTTTACATTCACATTCAATAGCAAAATATTTACAACCAATGGCAATCTGAAGTAAACATTTTTCAATGCTAAATATATCCCCCTGTTAGGATAAAATAAACTTATTGTTATTCTTTTCACCAGAGGATTATGGTATATTTTATCTGTCTTCATCCATGTGTCAGTGAAGAGCAAGATGTATCTAGAAAAGCAGAGGTTTTCAACCTTTTTGAGTCCACGGCTCCCTTGACCAACTACATTCTTTCTGCAGCACCCCTGTGGGGTTCAGGAGCCCAGTTATGTCGCCCCTTGCCTGCAGAGCTGGCAGCCCCTCGCCTCTTTTCAAAAAACCTTCCCTTGAGGAGTGTTCCCTCAGCCTCCTCCTCTCCTCTCCCGTCTCCTTGGGAGTCCTCCACACTCCATGGTCTCTGAGCTGCCCCGCCCCAAAGAGAGGTGCCTCCCAGAGGCACCATTCGCCTGTGATGCTCATAGCCAGGGCTGCTGCAATAAACAGTTGTGCAAGCCTTTGGGAGGCAGAGACGTGAGAGAGCCTCAGAGGAGGGAGGAAAGGAAGGAGGGACAGAGGCCAGTGTTGCCCACGGCACCCCTGCCCATCATTCAAGGCACCCCAGGGTGCCACGGCACGCTGGTTGAAAACCACTGTGTTAAGGAATTGTGGCTCCCAGCTCCTCTTAAAAGGGTTTTGATCACTGCCATAATGTACGTTTTTAGTTATAAGATAGCTCCGTAAGTTTCTATAAATGCTCTTGGACCACATGGGCATGGAAAAGATGGCCATTCACCATTTCCTAACTTTGCACTTACCGTTGAGATATTGTGTGCAACTTCATGACGGGGATTGTCACAATAAGCCTGCTGGCTCTTCTGAAGGTAAATTCTCCAGAACTTACACAAAACGTCATCCTGATAAGAACAAAAAAAGCTATTCGCCCACGTTTGTATGTTTATGTGCATGCAAAATATGTGGGCATGTGTCCTTGCTCACTTTGCTGCTAACCAAGCCCCCACATTAACCCCCTAGAGCTGCACCTTCCCACCCAACTAATAAGCTCCCTTTCCAGCTTCCCAACCTCATTTCTGAAGCCACTTCTCTCTTCTACTCTACAGCCCCATTTTGCAGCCGTTTTCACCTTCATGCCTATGTCCATGCCTCCTCCTCCCCTGCTTATTTTGCAATCCTCCCCTTGCACACAGACCACCCCTATGGTAACCTCCTGCACCTTCCTCCTCCCCCCACACACTGCAACTCCTAAGCAGCCTTTTCACCCTCCACACTATTATGATGCCGCTACACCTTCCTATTTTGCTGCCTGCTTTGTACCCCTGCTTTCATCCTAACCCTCCTTCCCGTGGCTCCTTTTGCAAACCCCATTTGCACCTTCATCACTTTTTTCTCCCTCCTCCTCCCTTTTCTCAGCTCCCACTTTTACAGGCCACCCCTACTTCCATGCCTCCTTCTCCTGGGAAACAAGTGCATTTTCATTAAGCAGCACATAGATTATGTGCAATGGTTCAAAGCTGCATAACTGTCCACTGAATTTCATAATTCACTGCCAGGCATTCCCTGGAATGGCTGCAATCACACTAACTCTAAGTCACAGTTTACAATGGTGAGCCACAATGAATCTTGGGCCTGCACACACACACCCTGTCCCCTTCTGGAACAGCTTTAAGGAGGCTGATAGCTTCTATTTCCGCTTCAGCTTTAACCACAGTTTAGCATGCTGCTAGTGCTGCCTGAACCCTCAGCTATGGCTAATTTAAACTATAGTTTGTTGAAACAAGGATGCTTCATAAACTCATAATTCGAAGTTGTTTAGTTTCAACATACAGTACTATAGATTAACCAGATTGTCATGGTTTGGACACCACAGCAAAGTTCTGTATACCTCCTCGTGGCTGTGCCAGAGGCTCACTGTGGTTTATCATCTTAACCAGGCATAGGCAAACTCGGCCCTCCAGATGTTTTGGGACTACAACTCCCATCATCCCTAGCTAACAGGACCAGCGGTCAGGGATGATGGGACTTGTAGTCTCGAAACACCTGGAGGGCCGAGTTTGCCTATGCCTGATCTTAACACTAAGCCATAATTTAGCATTTCATGAGATGGGACCACTGCACCAAGTAGGCCAAATGTACCTTGAACTGTGAAGAAACTCCTAAAGCCTGCAGTGAGTCGGCTTGCTTTGAGAGAATGAATTGAAAGCCTTCACAAATATACCATTCACAGCCGCTTTCTAAAAGAAAAATGAGTGTTATGACTAATAGCTTGTTAATAGCCAAAACTATACCAATAAGACATTTTAGGCTATGATCCTAAACACACTCACTAGGGAGTAAGATTTGATCATTGAAATTTTGATGCACTGGTAATACTAGTCTGTCCCCCATCAACAGTCTAGCTGTAATATTTTGTGCCAGCTGTGTGTCAGCATTTTACTGATCAAATATCGTACACTAGAAAGTGCTAACAGTCGACTTAAAAGTGATATTTGTGTTTCTATCTATCTGGAAGCAATGTTGGGGGAACCTATTTATATCCAAAAGCTATGGGGAAGTCATAGCTCATTTGCATATTTTGCCAGACAGCGGTGTTAGAAACTGGGATAGGAAAGCTAGGAGCTAAATGGCACCTTAAACCTAGGTTATGGATACAACAATAGAATGTCTAGGCACACATTTTTTATAACAAGAATACAAATCTGAAAATGAAATAAACTGCAGCTAAAAGATTACTGGTATGTTCATTTTTCACACGGTCTAGTCCTTCCCCTGCCCACCACCACCCTAATATTCTTAAGAGGGTCTCTTCTCCAGTCTTCAGAGAGTAGCTGGAAGTGAGGAGGCAGAAAAAGGTCCACTCTGCAGTTTTAATCTGAAATCTCAGATGCAATACTGTGCCCAGAGCTCAGAAATTGCTCCCGCTAATGAAATTCCGTCGCGCTATGCGCCTAGAACAGGCATACCCAAGCTGCGGCCCTCCAGATGTTTTGGCCTACAACTCCCATGATCCCTAGCTAACAGGACCAGTGATTGGGGAAGATGGGAATTGTAGTCCAAAACATCTGGAGGGCCGAAGTTTGGGAAAACCTGGCCTAGTACAATGGGAGTTTCGAATACTGCCAGACAGCATTTTTTATGCTTATATATTTATGAAGATAGTATTAGGCCACAGGCTGGGGAAGGTAAATGTTTCATGTTTTTTTACAGCACATTTTCTTTTTTTGGCTAACATACCAAGTTTTTTCTTCTTTTTTAAGCCTCTAGAGATGGAATGTGCCCTGGCGTTTGTCGTAGCATCACCAGTTATAACTTCTCTAGTCCTCTGCAAGACAGTTTTGAAAACATATAAAGTTAACCAAAAAACCCCCACAAAAAATCCAAAAGCCTTCTACTCCTTTTACACATGTATCCAAATGGAACAACAGAGATCATTTTGGGTGAGCATGCTATTTGCAAAGCTAACATAGATGTAGACTTACAAGAATCCACAACACTATCGCACTGCTCTTCTGGATTCCTGGACTACATAGATAATTTTTTGGATGACAGTGTACATCCACTTCCAGAGCAACTATGTGATTAGTTGCAGATAATAAAAACTGAACCAAGGCCACAATATTTAATACAGGTCCCACACCAGATGAATAATTTAATTTTTAATGAAGGTTTACACTTAAAAACTGAAGGGAATTTGAGAGTGTAAAAAAAAAAGTGAGACTGAGAATTGCTTACTTACTTCTATAACATTGTGGCATGATCTGCAGTAAAAATTTCCTTCTTCGGTAAGTCCCCAGTTGATGTCAGAACACTGTACACAAGGTTCATTGTAGTCTCTCTTTTTCAAAAAAAGGGGGGGAAAACTAATGTAAGTATCAGCAGTCTGTTCTTTCCAAGAGGTATACAGTCCTTTCATGGCCATAACATTTATTTCAATATACCACAGTAAAGTATCTTATCTAGCGTAGAAGAACAGATTGCATCTTGTTAAATATTACAGCCCTACCGTATGTATGTTTACTTGTTCCTCTGTGTTCATTAGAGTCTAAGCCAGGCACCCCCAAACTGTGGCCCTCCAGATGTTTTGGCCTACAACTCCCATGATCCCTAGCTAACAGGACCAGTGGTCAGGGATGATGGGAATTGTAGTCCAAAACATCTGGAGGGCCGAAGTTTGGGGATGCCTGGTCTAAGCAAATGTGCAGAAGACGGCACACAGTAACCCAGTTTGCAATCCTATGCACATTTAAGATCCAGTGAATGCAGTGGGCCTTACTTCCATGTACCGGTAAGCATGACTTGGTTTGCGCTGTTGAGACACCTGATTTAACTTCAACGAAGTAGACTTCATGAGCTACACACTTTTGTTTTACAACTTACTCCTTTACTCAATATAAAAAAGGTAAAGGACCCCTGGGCAGTTAAGCCCAGTCAAAGGCAACTGTAGGGTTGTGGCTCTCATCTCGCTTTCAGGCCAAGGGAGCCGGCGTTTGTCCACAGGCGCTTTCCGGGTCATGTGGCCAGCGTGACTAAACTGCTTCTGGCACAATGGAACACCATGACGGAAACCAGAGCACATGGAAATGCTGTTTTCCTTCCCGTCGCAGCAGTAACTATTTATCTACTCACGCTGGTGTGCTTTCGAACTGCTAGGTTGGCAGGAACTCAATAGAAGAGTGCATACAACACCCCTACGTGGGGAACCTTAACACCTGAATAAATACAGTATCACATCCTTCGAAGAAATGGCTGTGTATCTCCCCCTAGATTTAGGTTTGTTGAGGCCCTAAGCTACTGAAGGTAATGGGGCCCTTTATATGTCCAGCTGTCCTTTGTCAACAACAAATTGTCACTGTTTGTGTGTGTGTGTGTGTGTTGAATGGGCACCCTATATATACCGGTAGAAATGAGCAAACCAGTGATATTTTAGGGAGCAGGCAAGCAGGCGAGGCCCATGACTTACATCATAGGAGCCTACACAACACAAAACACTGTTGCTGTATGTAGGTTTTGTTTTGGTTTTTTTGTTTATTTATCTTATATTTTGGAAATGTACATCCAGGTGTTTTTCTCCTATTTTGGGGGGGGGGCAAGAGAGTGGGGCCCTAAGTTATAGCTTGTTTAGCTTAAACGTAAATCCGGCACTGCCCCCAACCCACATCCTCCAGACCCTCTTTTGGTTTTGGTTTTTTTTAAGAGCTGCACGGAAGGCGTCTTTCAACAGAGGAAGCTTTCCGCAGTCTGGTGCAGGAGGAGATGGCAGCTTAACCTGTTGAACTGTGCAGCCTGCTGGAAAAGAAGTGGGAACCCTAAACTACTCCCCCTTTACCCAAATGGCTTATTGCTACGCTCGCCCCGAACAGGCTGTGTCCTGAGTCTGCATCCCTCGTGATACTCCAGCCCAGGGCTTCCTGCCTGCCCCACATCCCAACCCTCTGTTCTTCTCAGAGAATGCCTCCCGCAGGCAGCTGAAGGGACCCTTCCCCTTCTTCTTTGCCTCACCGCGTCCTCTTCCTCCATGGCGCGCGGAGCGATCACCGCCACTGCGCCGTAGTAGCAACCATCCTGCCGCTGCCGCCTCCGAGCTCACCGAAACAGCAGCCGGCCGGGAAACGGAGCCTCCATCCTTTTCGTTCCGGGGTGTTACGTATTGGGCTCAGTGTCGTTCGACCACCAATCAGGGTCCGCCTCCTGGCGCGACCCAACCAATAAGCGCGCAAACAGGAAGACTCATATTCTCAGAGTTTTGGCGGGTTTTTTGGCTGTTCTCTGGTGGGGTTTTACAGAGCTGGAGTTGCTAATGTGTTAATAAACGATCTTCAAAGTACCATGCTGACTCGGCATCCTTTCAAGCTGCATATTTAACGCGGGGATGCCACTTGTCTTGCGCACATTCCCCCCTTCCTCTGCTCTAGGGAAGGAAAAAGCAAGAGGCTCGAAATGCACGGCGACGGGGTTTCTGCTTCCTCTCCTCCAACCACCCCTTCTCTCTCTCTCTCTCTCTCTCTCTCTCTCTCTCTCTCTCTCTCTCTCTCTCTTGCTAAAAAGAAATCCTTGAGCGAAATGCAGACGGGGTTTTCTGTGTGTTTTGCTTTACGCATGGACTCCGTCCCTGAATCTGCTTCCGCCATGCACCTAAATAAGTAAAGGGAGCTGCAGCCTCTGAGCGCGTGCAGACTGCCTTTCCTCTGCAGCCCGTGCCAGATTCTAGCCTCGCTTACCCCGACCTTGCTCTTTTTAAATTAAGTGCGTAAACAACACAGGTTTGCACGATGCTGACTGAGCCTGCTTTCGCAGAAGCGAAGTGTCCGCAGGACTCAGAAAGGCTTATTTGAGAAAAAGCCCTGTGGCTATGCCACCAGCTATTTATGAAAAAGCCACGGTTTCCGCAGCAGATTCTATCTTGCAGGCTTTAACCTGTATTTCTGGGTGATTGTTAGGAAATTTAACACAGGGACAACAGTTCCCCGTGCGGAGGCGACGGCATCTGGTCCGCGTTAGACTTGGCAAATTTTCTCAAGGGTGCCGCTGTGTGCTTATATAGATGGAGAAAGAAGACCCCTCGGACCAAACAAAAAAATTAAAAAAATTCCTTCCAGTAGCACCTTAGAGACCAACTAAGTTTGTCATTGGTATGAGCTTTCGTGTGCATGCACACTTCTTCAGATACGGACCAAAAGTAATCACTGGCCGCGAATGGTGTTAAAATCTTTTCTGAAGAGAAGTATACTACAAACAACACAAAAGCTTTGCTACATATGAGACTATAAATCCCATATCCACTTAACTTCTCTGTCTTGGATTTGAAGCGTTTGAAGAGTGGGTTTTTTACGTTCACAATTGTGAACAGAAACAAATGCTTTAAGCCACTCATATGTTAGTTTATAGTGAAGGTACTTAAATTTCATCCCTGGGATGATTCTAATAATAATAATAATAATAACTATCAAAGTAGTATTACAGCGTTAATCTAGCCTTTGTCAGCCATGGTGGCTTAAAACACAAGTTTCTCATTCTTATTTCAAAAAACATAAGCAGGCATAAACCTGTTACCTGTGTGTTAACCTTTTAAAAAATACTACAAAGCTCGTATTTTGTAAAATACAATTCTTAAGCACTGAACAATTCAATAATAAAGCAACTATGTGTACAATTGTTCTTTCATATACAAGGTTTTTAATATTTACAATATATGAAGAGAAAAACAAAACACTAGTCAAAAGGTTGTCTGTTCTTAGTGTTCTTTTTTAAAAAAATTGTTGCAATAACATGACATATATTACAAAGTATACATGTGGCATTATCCAATGAACCACTGCTTAAATGCATATGTTAATTTATTTAAATGTGTGAACTTTTTTTTTAAAGGCTACAATTAAGACTGAATAAAACAATAGCAGTTTGCACGGAACAGTTTTCAGAGGATGCTCTAGCTTGCAAGAACAAAAGTGTTTTTCACACTATACAGATGGGGAAGAAAAAGAATTAAACTTTTCACTGAAGATGCCAAATAAAGCCATAATTTTTTGGGAACTATGCCAGAATGTTTGGGCAGATCAGTAGTCCCCACATTCATGTTTTTGACTCAGATGTGAGCCATCAGGAATACTAGAGAGTTCTTGCAGGAGATTTATCATCTCTAGAATGTACTGTCCATGCTAGACTCACTCTCATTACTGTCATTAGCATGAACAGGGACAGCTCAAGAGTACTTTGTTTTGCTGCCATAAGTGGAGCAAAGTGATTACTGTCCCACACAAACTAAGCACGTGACCCACACCCTCCTTTCCTGTGGCATTGTCATAGATTCTGGGCTGCACTTGGGAATCCATGTTGGAAGCAAACCAAAATGTACTCATTTTGTGTTCATGGCGCACTCCTTCATTGTCTCCTGAGAACTCGATGAGTTCATGTACTCATTTGAGCATGATAGGCATTATGTTGCCACACATGGTTCCCAGGTCTACCTAGTGTTCAAAAATCAGAAGGGATTATAGCTTTCGAGGCTGGTCGCAAATCCTAATCTGTAAATGGAGCACATTTCTTGTTTCTTTAATGTGGTTGCCACCCTGCTGCTTGGTTTGCGGAGAAGAAGGACAATGGTGCAGCAATCGCTCAGCAGTCCTACAGGAAGGCAATGGTGACCAATGTGCTGCTTTAACTGCACATATAAAACAAATGCCTCTGAAATGTTTCCATAAATGGAATCAAGTCGCTCTAATTAATAACTGTGGTTTTTAGAGGGCATGTTGAGCGAGTATACAACTTGCACCGTATGCTTCAGGTAATTTTTTCCTCATAATATTGAAAGAACTGCATTTTCCTATTTTAGCCTGGCTGCCTGCTGAGCTCGCCACCTGAGGCCTTGCTCCAAGGTACCCCCTGCCTTCAGAAGTAGATACAGGATCTTTTCTGTGGTGACACCCTGATGGTTGAACCAGAGCCAGCCCTACTATTAAGCCAAAGGAGGCAGCTGCCTCAGATGAAGGATGCCGAGGGCTGGGCCACAGACCTTCCCGGGCCTATCCTCCCACCCCAGCAGTAGCAATCCACCCTAGTTGTTGGCCTAAACTGCCTGCTTGTCTTGCCTTGTCACATTTTGCCAACACATTACAAGCAGTGTCATGAGGAGGGCATGCGACTGACCAAGCCAACAGGCCGACAGACAGCTTGCCCAAGCCATCTTTGTACTCCAGCAAGTATTGTATGCATGTGTTTATTGCTCTCTTGAGTGGTTTGAGTGGGCAGTGAACAGGTCCCAGGTAGGGTGATGAATGAATGGCGGCAAGATGTATGTTCCCTTCCTTGAACTCTCTAGGTCAGCCTGGTGCCCTGAGGCATGGCAAAGAATGCTGTCCCGTTGCCAGAATTGAAATTTAATTCAATTGCCTATCTAGTTGGCTTCTGTGACCACAACATTCTTTCGATGGGAGATAATAGTAATTATTCTTAATGAGTTGTAGCCAGTGTTGCAGAGTAGAGTCCACTCAGCGTAGACTCATTGAAATCAATGGACAGGATCAGCTTAGATCAATTTCAATGGACCAACTCTCAGTAGCACTGTGTGTAGGCTCCCATTTACTCTGCATCCACAAGCCATATCTGTCCGGATGTTCCTTTTGAAACACTGTGTTTTGATGTGTTTCCAAAACCAGCTTTGATCCAAATTGAGAAAAAGAACAACCTAGCTGTGTTTTAAGCTCTTCCTCTCTCTCTCTCTTTTGGTAACATCTTTTGTTTTTTTCACTTACTTGCTTCAAATGTTGTTAGTAAAAATGTGGAAGTCATGATTATTGTCAGTACCCCTCACAGCTAGAATGAAATGTTCTCCATCTGCTTTATTAATATTGCCCAAATGCCAGATTTCTGCCTATTTATTCTTTTTTGGGTGGGGTTTGGCCTGTTTGTCCTATACCTGTATCTAGAATGAAGAAGGTTATCGTTGGAAGATGAGCAGGTGAATGAACCACCAATGTTGTGGCTGACAATATTAGATCTTATAATAGTGTTGCCAGATAAGATGTGCCATATCTTCTTTGGGAATGCTATTTCAAGACCTATAGGTGCCACAAAATTCTTCCTTGTTTTTAATAGCTGACATTTCTCAAGGCCAAAAGGGGGCAACAAACCCTTTAGCTGCCCATAAAACTCTGTTAACTTTGCAGAATACAAAACAGTGTGCCTAACAAATGTTGTTGTTTTTTAGTTTTTTTGCAATACTGTATAAAAACCCCTTGGAAACAGCATATCTACTGGCGCATGTTGCCACTCATCTTAAAGGAATTTCAGAGGAAAACTGCTGCCCGAAATACCTGAACTACAACTTATCAAGAAGTCAAACACCATTGATTTGGGCCTGAATAGAGACAATGGTTTCCTTTCCCACTGCCAATGTTAATTAACTCAGCATTGCCAATCTGATTGTTTTATTGCATATCCACCACTCTTGTAAAGAGTCACTGTGCTTATTTACATACATTCTAACTCTGACTGAATGACTACAGTGGTACCTCAGGTTAAGTACTTAATTGGTTCTGGAAGTCCGTACTTAACCTGAAGCGTACTTAACCTGAAGCGAACTTTCCTATTGAAAGTAATGGAAAGTGGATTAATCCGTTTCAGACGGGTCCGCAGAGTACTTAAATTGAAAGTACTCAACCTGAAGTGTACTTAGCCTGTGGTATGACTGTACTATCTGTGCATCTCACATTTCAATTCCCTCTGATCTCACTCCTTACAACTCTTTGCACCCCTTAAAACCATGTGTATAAATACCTGCAACTGAGGATTACCCTTCATGTCTCTGATGAAGTGGACTTTAATCCATGAAAGCTTTTGGCGTAATAAAATATGTTAGTGTTTCAGGTGTTGCAAGACTTTGTTATGTTTGCTGCAACAATCACAACTACCCCTCTGGAAATTTGTCAGCTAATTAAGGTAGAGTTAGAATTCCCAAAGGATGAGATCACAGCAAACTTGGTAAAGGACAGGACAGGCTATTGTCTTGTTTTAGAGATGGTTTCTCGAGCTTCAATGATTGACAGTGCAGTCCTATACATCTCCATTCTGAACTAAGGCCACTGAGTTCAATGGTTTTTACTTCTGAGACTGTCATTAAAGGTAAAGGGACCCCTGACAGTTAAGTCCAGTCGCGGACGACTCTGGGGTTGTGGTGCTCATCTCGCTTTACTGGCCGCGGGAGCCGGCATACAGCTTCTGGGTCATGTGGCCAGTATGACTAAGCCACTTATGGCGAACAGAGCAGCGCATGGAAACGTCGTTTACCTTCCCGCCAGGGTGCTACCTATTTATCTACTTGCACTTTGACGTGCTTTCGAACTGCTAGGTTGGCAGGAGCTGGGACCGAGCAACGGGAGCTCACCCCACCCCACTCTTATGAGTGAATGAGGTCTTTCAGATGTACGGTATCTAAGTGGCTGGTGTTTTTGCCAGTTCTAAGTAGCAGGGAGGGTAAAGGCCTTTCCTCGGTGCTCCAGAGGAACCACGTTCCTCACAATCCGCTACTGATCATCCTTCTGACTCTGCACAAAACTGCTCGTTACATCCTTATTAAATCTGTGCCCATGAAGCCAAGTTTTGAAAAGCAGCAATGCCGAGGAGGATAATTGCTTAATGACAGATAATGTTTCTTGCAACACTTGTGGTTGCTTTAATACATGGGAACAGGCAGCCGATCTGGGGATGCAAGAGAAAGAGGCTCAAGATAATTAGGCCTTGCAACTTACACCAAATAGAAAGATCTCATCTCATTGCAGTAGGTGTGGGATGAAGGCATGAACACCCTTTAATGGGAACTTAGGTGCATTAGTTAATTGTAGGTAGGCATTGCTGTGCCTTCAACTTCTCAATGATTGCAGTGGTCTAATGAGCTGAGGAGGGGAGTTGTTGGTGGGTCTATGACATGTTATAATCTATATAGGCCAAACCTTTGTGTCCACCTTCCCTTTTCCACACTGATATTTATGGCAAGCAGTGTGTTCCAAGCACAGAGGTAAGGGATGGGAGGATCCAGAAGTTTTTACTGTCTCGGTTTCTCATTTTTTTCCAAACTTCTCCACATTTGTGAAGGAATTTGAAAATTCTTCAGCATTTTACCGCAAAATTGTCCTAGCAAACACATTTTTTGCATGTATCTGTGAATAACGTACACATTTTTGCAAGCCGTTTTTCCTAACATAATGCATTTTGATACATCATTTCCTCTTATATATTCATTTTTAAGCACACTTTCAACCTAATATATACACATTTTGGCAACCGTGTGACTAAATTTGAATCAGTGGAATTTTGAAGGATGGCTATGCTTTGGTTTGTTTATTGTTTTTCAGTGTTTTAAAATTGTTTGTTTTGGTAGATTCGCCTTTAAATGTAAACTAAAATTTCTTCCCCATCCCTATTCAGAAGTACATCCCTATTCAGACTTAAGCTGGGCTTACTCCAAGATAAATTTGCATAGGATTAACCATTTTTCTGCTGTCCACAGCAATTCTAAAAAACAAAAACACAAAACCCAGCGGCTCCCTTCCTAAAAATGCATCAGGTAAGTAATCAATCAGGAATCAATCAATCAATCAATCAGGAAGTTTATTCAGCTTTACGCCCATCATAAAACACAACACAACAAAATAAATCAAATAAATCAAATAAAACAGCGGACTCGTTCAAGCCACAAATAATAAAACACAATTTACAGCTCACAAGGACAAATATTAACAATTAAAAAGCAATACAAAGTCCCTGCCAGAGGCATCTCATTGCTTTCTGTATCTCCTGAGCTACACACTGTACACTGCAGCATCTGTCATCCAAGAAGGCTGCACACAAAGTGAAGCACAGAGTGCGGCCAGTAAATGAGCACAGATACTACTTTGGTGCAAGTAATATTTAGAAAGACACTTGGTGTGCTAGGAGCTGCATAGAAGCTGTTCGCTGGAGTAATACCCGCTTTGGGGTTGCTTGGTTTTAGGCGCCAGCTGAAAACATGCCTTTTAATATAGAGCAGGATCCTCAAGCCTGGCTGAAAGCCCAATGAGGCGATCTAAGCTTCTCTATTTAGCGTCCGGGGGGAATTCTGAAAAATCAACCGAATGTCTGGGTTTTTGCCAATGGAACGAGAAAGTGTGTGGCAACCCTAGGTTATACCTGTGTGTGTGTGCACGCGCAGGAATTAGCCTACTGTACAAAAAATTTGCATGTGTTGCTCTGCTCACTTTTGCCTTTCCCACCACGGTCATGTGGCCCTTGGGAGGTTACTCAGAAGGTAATGTAGCCCTTGCAGTGAAAAGGTTTCCCCAAGAAGAGAAAGTCCCTACCAAAGACAAATGGCAGATTTAAATTGATGGATTGTGCCGAAATGGCAAAAATGACCGCAAGAATCAGAAATCAGGAAGACCAAAAATTTTGATAAGGAATGGGGGAAATTTATAATTCATCTTAAAAAACCATTGTAAACAGCTAAAACTGTTAGTAGGGTTGAAATAACACTTGTAATTTAATGGTGAATTTTGGACATAATGGAGATGTAAAAGATATTTGGATTATCATAAAAGATGCAGGAGGAAATGATTAACAATAGGACCCACAAAGGGGAGGAGGGGAGTCCAGGAGATTATTTGGAATCATGTATTTATGTTGTATGTTGGATATGCGATTGTAAAACTTTAATCTGAAAACAAAATGTATTTTTTTAAAAGAAAAGAAAAAGTTTCCCCATCCCTGCTGTAGAGTAGACTGCAGAAAATGGTTACGCGTGTTCTATCTATTGCATTACCGATTTATGTTTCCTCCTTTTTATTACTGGTTGTTTAATGCACTCGTGTTTTAAATATTCTGTTGGGAGCCGCTCAGAGTGCCTGGGGAAACCCAGCCAGATGGATGGGGTATAAATAAATATTTATTATTATTATTATTATTATTATTATTATTATTATTATTATTATTTGGTTGGCCACTGTGAGAACAGGATGGATGATCCAACAGTGTGTGTGTGTGAGAGAGAGAGATCTGTCACAGTTGCATTTGACGATTGCAGTGTATAATATTATTATGATGACCCACATATCCTAACTTTTCCCCAAGGAGCTCAGTGTAGCTTTTGTGATTCTCCCTTTCTACATTTTGTCCTACCCAAGAGGTACCGGTATGTTAGGCTGAGAGACTATGCTTGGCTCAAGGTCACCCTGTGGGCTTCACATGGCCGAGTGTGGATTTGAACTCTGAGCTCCCACATCCCAATCCACTATATACTGTTGCGCTGTAAACCACTCTGGGTGTTCAATAGCAAAACAGCACCATGTAAAGTGCTAACCACGATTCTATCAGCACAATCCTATGGAGGTCTGTGGGGTGGCGGGAGTCCTTGCTGGAGAAACCACCTGTCCTTAAGCCTTGCTGTCTTGTGCTAGTCCAGGCAATAAGTTTGTTTGTTTGTTCCCCACCCCACAGCAAATGAGTGTTTCATAACTGCTCTCCTATTGATATTGGAGAGGCAAGTAATTATACCAGCTTCAGAACAAGCATCGTTGTTTTTTTAAGCCAGTTTGGTGGAGGTATGTCATGGAAATCAGTGCACACTCAAACAATAGTGGCTACATTTCATAACTTGCTCCAAAAGCTTGGGCAAAACGAAGTTGGTGCCAGGCACACTTCTGAGAGGTGTGGGAGATGCAATTACAAATCTCCCAGGTCACATCCAGCTTAGACCTGGGTGACTGTCAAGGCATAATTCAAAGCCAGTCTCACCAACAATCAGTTCTACAAACTCCTCAGCTCAGAAACACATTAATTTTCTCCATTTTTAAATTCCATATTTCTTCCATCATGGAACCCAAAGCAGCAATCATCTGGTTCCCTAGCAGTCACCCACCCACCAGGCAATGGCCCGGCTGCTGAGGTCACCCTCTGCTCAATCAATTAGGATGAAAGTCTCCAGTCTCAAATGATTTGAAATTGCTCTCTGTTGGCCTTCAGATCTGCCTGTTAAAAAAAGAAGCCCAAACAACCACAAACAATAGCAACTTAGTTCTAAGAGTTAGGGATTAAAAGGAGACAGAGAAATAGCAATCCCCCCTTCCAAACTGAAGAGGGAAGATGAACTTTTATTTCAATCTGGAATGCAAAAATATATGCATTAAAAAATAAATACATGCAAAAAATGGGTGAGGTACTGTAACTGTTTGTTTATTGGACTCTTCTATTCACTCACCAGACCTCTCTCTCTCTCTCTCTCTCTCTCTCTCTCTCTCTCTCTCTCTCTCTCTCTCTCTCTCTCTCTCTCTCTCACACACACACACACACACACACACACACACACACTGTGTGGAAAGCAACCCTGCCTTTAAATAATGGCATCTACATAACCGGTTATTCAACATATAAAATTATGTGTTAACCTTTGTCTCTAATTATAAGTTACCCAAGCATACGGAGACATTGATAGGAATATGATAATTTTAGAGTTTGGAGACAGGCTGTCTTCTCGCTTCAGTTCACTTTTCTAATTAAGATCATTATACTCAGCACACTCAAGTTGATGTACAACTCAGATAAACATATGCCCAGTGGATTCCATCAGACTTCATTTCTAATGAACAACGCTCTGCCGCTAATTCGTATTTTTATGTTGTGGACTGCACTGTGATCTTCGGACACAAATTTTAAATATTAATATTAATATTAATAATAATACCACCTCCTGAGTTCCTGTTCTTCCCAAACCCACTTACCTGAATAAGCCCATCTAACCCTATAACGAAACAATTTATCTTAACTGCAATGAAGTGATGCTCTTCAGTTTATATTATTAAATGTCATGGCATTTGCTTTCAGGACACAGTCAACCTTTGCAGAATAAACTTTAAACAGAGCTCCTGCCAAGAGTCTTCAAAGAGCATGGACAATCATCTCGTGCCAACCTCTTTGTGAGAAGGGTTACAGGTAATTCGTTTTCACTAGAAACCTGTCTATATTGTTGCATGTGGTTTTTGGGGAGTAGGCTGTAAGTATGCTGGTATGTATCAGTCCTTTCCTCTTTTTTTACACTTAGACCTGGGTGGGATACTATATGAATCTAAAATTACCCATGCTGGGGTATTCACTGGAAAAGAAACTTGCCCCGTGGTGTAAACTAGATTGTGGAGAATGAAACATTGCTTCCAATTCTGGCAGTTGCATTCTCTTAAGTGATAAGTGAGGTGGTGAATTATCCCGAATAGCCTTCCAAAATATACCACTATTCTTTTTGGAAATGCACTTGAGGAATAAACGAAGAAATCACATGTGGCACATACCGGTATATTATCCATCGTGAAATCGTCATCTTAAGTGTATTAACATTACTCCATTCCGTTGCTAGTGAGGTATGTCAGATTAACATCAAAGTATGGCAAGCGAAAGCCCCACTGGTATTTCTAGCAGTAAAACAGGGCCAAAGTGTTAGAGTGAGCATAGAGTGTACCTATACTGTGTTTCCCCTTTTTTAAGGCGTAGCCATAAAGTAAGCCATGGCAGGATTTTTAAACATTTGCTAAACATAAGACATACCCCGAAAATAAGACATACCTCCATGCCATGTGGAGAGAGACCGCCGAGCGCCCCAACCAGCCAGTGGGACTCAGAACGCTGGCTGCAGCAGCAGCAGGAGGAGGCCTGCCGGCTCGGTGCCTGGAGCCAGCTGCTGCTGCAGCGACGAGCGCACAGAGCACCCGAGCCAGCGGTCTTGCCCCCGCCTGGCCCGACCGAGGAGACCTGCCTCCCCGCCTCCCAGAACCAGTGGCTGCAGCATGGAGCGCGTCGAGCGCTCCGCAGGACCGAGCGCTTGGAGTGCTCTGTCGGGCCAGGCGGAGCGCCTGAGCCAGCGGCCTCCGCCTGGCCGGACCGAGGAGACCTGCCTCCCCACCGCCCAGATCCGGCGGCTGCAGCGTGGAGCGCATTGAGCACTCCGCAAGACCGAGCGCTTGGAGCGCTCTGTCGGGCCGGGCGGAGCGCCTGAACCAACGGCCTCCGCCTGGCCGGCCGAGGAGACCTCCCTCCCCACCGCCCAGATCCGGCAGCTGCAGCATGGAGCGCGTCGAGCGCCTCGCAGGACCAAGCGCTTGGAGCGCTCTGTCGGGCCGGGCGGAGCGCCTGAGCCAGCGGCCTCCGCCTGGCCCGGCCGTGGAGACCTGCCTCCCCACCGCCCAGATCCGGCGGCTGCAGCGTGGAGCGCATTGAGTGCTCCGCAAGACCGAGCGCTTGGAGCGCTCTGTCGGCCGGGCAGAGCGCCCGAGCCAGTGGTCTCCGCCTGGCCCTGCCGAGGAGACCTGCCTCCCCGCCGCCCAGAACCGGCACAGCGCCAAGCGCTTGGAGCGCCCTGCCGGGCCGGGTGGACCGCCTAAGCCAGTTTTTCTTCTTCTTTTTTCTTCCCTTTTTGTAATGTACAGAAATGCAAACTATAGCTTATCATCATCATTAATTAATGTACAGAAATGTAATGTACAGAAATGCAAACTATATCTTATCATCATCAGGTAATTTAAAAAAAGGCCCCCCCACCGAAAATAAGACACCCTGTGTTTTTTTGAGAAAAAAAAGTTGTAAGACGGTGTCTTAAAAAAGGGGAAACACGGTACATACCGTTACCGTATAAGTGAAGGAAACAGTGTGGTTTGTTCCATCTTCGTTACGAAAAGGGACGGCTTGCCACCTAGTGGAGATGGGTTTTACTACAGTATGATGCACAAGTTACTGTAAATTAAAATCTTAATGACATTCTATATATAACTTGATGGGAAGATGCATATGTTGTCTGGCGCCCTGCCTGCAGCTATAGCTTAATTTAAAAACCGACCTGGCTTTTATAGTTGCTGTTCCTGTTTTATTTGTCCTCTTTCATTTTGATTTTTAAAAATAATAATTCTTAGGTTAATCCCTTGGATTCTTGGATGAAAGGATAAGAAGTCATTCTCTTGAAGGCTGCCCATATACATTTATATTTCCATAACCTTATTAGTTATGAATGTTAGATGTTTACTATTAAATTTCATTGTTCCATAACAGCAGTGCACTAACTCAGTTGCATACCCACTCTCTTGCTGCTACCGTAAAAGTTTTAATAAATTGGAGCTTTTGGTAATAGATGGTGATGTGTCACCGGCCAACTGACCAAATGTCATTTTGAGTGGGAAAATGACCAACGCTTACAAATACCCTCTGAGCTGTTTCTTCCTTCCCCCTTCCTATGGCACCCCAGTGTGCTCTCTTGAGGGTTGGAAAGCCCTCTGGAACAAAATTATGTGTAATCAATGACCATTAAAAAGCCCACCCCCCTTGCAGGATCAGAATTGCCTTTCTGCTCACATAGTGCACCTTTGGTTTAAACTAAGTCATAGTATGCAAAACACTTGCAGTTATTATTGTAGGGAATCCATTGGGATGGATTCAGCTAACAAGTGCAGCTCATGGAAGTGTGCCCAAGGACTTCTGCTAATGTGATAGGGCTTTCCCTGTGCCACCCCCAAATTGGCTCTGCGGGGAGCAGGAGAACTCAGCATATGGGGGTAGAAGAGGGTGTTTTGTTTTGTTTTTTTAAGTCTGGCAAGCTGAAATACCTGCCCTGAAGATTTCCTGAGAGAATGAATTCCTCCCATTATTAAAAATTGTGATCAATTCAAATGAAAGAGCAGACTAGCATAAAAGGAAACAAATGTGTGTTAAAACTGCAAATATGTAGATCACTTTCTCATTCTCACCCCCACCACGTTTTCTATTAACTGCAGACTACATTCCATTGCTTGCCATGAAATAATGTAACCCACCAATCCAGTAACTCTAGGAAATAGAGAGGGAAGATTACAGCACTTGAAATTAGTGAAGGAACACAGAATATAGTAGTCCACACACAACCTGACTCAAACAGGTATGGAAACATGAAAGCCTATGTGGTTCCTTACACCCATCAACACTAAACCAACCTGCAATGCCTTCTCAAAGGGTTTAAATCCTAGAGCTCAATCAGTAGAAAAAGTTTGATGTGATCAGGGAAGTTTATTTTTGCATTCATTCCTGCAATTTATATCTCAGTCTTCATCAACTGCATTGATGCAGGATTACATCTTAACTGCTTTAACTAAAACATCAAGTAAAACACAACGGTTGGCAATAGAAAAAAATAAGATTGAAGCAGTGGTCAGCAGAAGATTTATCCAGTACATTCATTCCACAAATAATTAAATTGAACAACTCCCTTGGGGCACCTGCAGAGACAAGATAGTCTGACATGTTAATAATGACATTTCAACAGCAGAAAGGTCCAGGCAGCTTGCTGTAATGTTGCATATATTTTGTAATGCACACAGACAGCTAAATTCCATGTCTGAATCCTCGCACATGAAGAACGTATTTGTATTCTGAAGTATATAACATGCCTCATCTTCCATGTCACTCACCAAATCTAGCATTCAAATCTTTCCCAGCCATTATCAGATGAATGTCCCCTGAGAAAAGATGTTTGAACCTGATACAGAAAGCAAATCTATGAAACATGACGTCACACCGGGAAAAGGCTGGTGTGAACATGTACAAAATCATATTAGGATATTAAAGGAGACAAGGAACTGATGCCATTATAAACCTAGAAGCATTTTCTGCAATGAAACAGGCTTCCATTTATGTTGCTCGAAAGTGATGACCTTCTGATTTTGACCTTGTATTTCATGCAGCAAGAGGACAGCTGTGATTTTTATAGTAGACCCTCTATTGGAAGAACTGCATGCTGTTATTTGTGCCTTTTGCTGCTCTTACCTGTGAATGAGTTGTACCTGTTGCTGCTCTTACCTGTGAATGAGTTGGTTTAAATAGTATCGTAGGAAGACTCTTAACCTGATCTGCCTACATGCCATCCTCTAATCTGAAAATTACATGGGATGTGTGTGCTCATTTTGCATCCTATCCTACCAGTGACAGGAAAACCCTCCTCATCAGAAATGGAAACTGGCTTTTACGAATCCCATGAAGTTTAAAGTTCAGACAAAAGTGTCGAAGGGCATCACATCAGACATCATCACATCTAACGTGGGTCTCCAGCTGTTGTTGGACTGCAACTCCCATCATCCCTGACCACTGGTCTTGCTAGCTAGGGATGATGGGTGGGATGAATGTTTCAGAAGAACAAAGGAAGATCTCTGCTATATCAGACCAAAGACCCACCTAGCCTAGGCCCCATGGCCAACTAGATGCCTATGGGAAGCCCAAAAGCTGGCCATGGGGCAATAATAGCCCTTGTTTTCTGCTGTTGCTCAGTTAAAGGTAAAGGTAAAGGGACCCCTGACCATTAGGTCCAATTGTGTATGACTCTGGGGTTGTGGCGCTCATCTCGCTTTATTGGCCGAGGAAGCCGGTGTACAGCTTCCAGGCAAACCAGAGCAGCACATGGAAATGCCATTTACCTTCCTGCCAGAGTGGTACCTATTTATCTACTTGCACTTTGACGTGCTTTCGAACTGCTCGGTTGGCAGGAGCTGGGACCGAGCAACGGGAGCTCACCCTGTCGCGGGGATTCGAACTGCCGACTTTCTGATCGGCAAGCCCTAAGCTCTGTGGTATAACCCACAGTGCCACCCACGCCCCGTTGCTCAGTTACAGAACCCATAATAAAGATCTTCCTTAGGATGCATTCCGATGTGAGGGTGATTGTGTTAGTTCTCCTGATAAACAATGCTAACACATATATCCTGGATTCTCACATTCCTTTTACACTCTCTTACTGGTTGTGTTATAAAACTCTGGCTTTTTGATCAATATACAGTCACATTGTGTTAAATTTTAAATGGCTGGAAGGAGCTGTGTGCTGAAATACCACGCCAAATTTCGTAATGTGGAACTACAAAACTCCCACGATTTTCTCGGTTAACAGGGTTGCAGACAGATCTTTTTTTCTGGGAGCAAATGACATGGAAAGGAGTGCCAAATTTCTGTTAGTTTTCAAGTAGTTTGATGTTAGGTGAAAGGTCATATGGAAATTGTCAGGTAAGGAAATGTGGAATAAAGTACTGTCTGAATGCAGCCTTATTTTTACATTTAAAAGTATGTATTTCATCAATTGTAGGAAAAAGTAATATGCTAGCCTTGCTTGGCTGAATGAACTCCCGGTGTCTTTGTAAATTATCAGAAAGTCTATCATCACTGCTCCTAGCACATTATGAGGACAAACCACTAAATGTTAATCCAAAGTACTCACAATTAGATTCAGTTAAGTATTGGGAATGCTTCATGGGAATCGTTATCTTTGAAGTCAAATCAGCTTTTTGGCAAACATGAGAACATACAGCTGCTTCATTCATTTTGTAGATTTCAGCTCGGCATTCAATACCATTCTACCGCGACGTCTGATAACTAAATTGGGAAATCTGGGGCTCCCGCTATCACTCTGTGGGTGGATACTGGACTTTCTCTCAGATCGCTCCCAGAGGGTCCGGTTGGGCCCTTATATGTCTAACATGCTTAGGACTAACACAGGAACACCACAAGGATGCGTGCTTAGTCCGCTCCTTTATACTCTTTATACGTATGATTGTGTCGCTGCCCACCCTAGAAATAGGGTCATCAAATTTGCAGATGACACAACCGTGATCGGGCTCATCTCTGATAAGGAGGGTGAAACTGAGTATAGAGATGAGGTGGAGCGACTGACAGAGTGGTGCAGAGTCAACAACTTGCTCATAAACACAAAGAAAACAAAGGAGCTGGTGGTGGACTTTAGGAGACAGAAGAACGAGGTCCAGCCACTTTTGATTGACGGAATTTGTGTGGAGAGGGTAACAACGTTTAGATTTCTAGGCATTGAGTTACAGGAGGATCTGTCCTGGAGTGTTAATACAAGGGGGCTTGTGAAGAAGGCGCAGCAGAGACTGTATTTTTTGAGAATTTTAAGGAAAAACCATCTTCCACAAAAGCTGCTGCTTGCCTTCTATCACTGTGCCATACAGAGCGTGCTCACGTACGGTTTATGTGTGTGGTACGGAAGCTGTACTTCCCAGGACAGAGCAGGGCTGTGTAGAATTATTAAAACAGCAGAGAGCATTATTGGCTGCTCACTCACCACCTTAGAACAAATTTACACCACCAGGTGCCATAAAAAAGCACTAGATATATCAAGAGATCCAACGCACCCTGGTCACCATTTCTTTCAGCTCCTGCCATCGGGACGGAGATATAGATCTATGCAGGCAAGAACGAGCCGTCTCAGGAACAGTTTCTTCTCTAGAGCGATTTTGGCCTTAAATGGAAAGCCTGGACTTTGAAGTCATCTTATTTTACTTGTTATTTTGTATTATATTACTGTTTTTAATTAGGTTTTTATAATTTTGGATTATGCGGAATGCTTTATCGGAGTGGATGTAGCAACCGAGTAATTTCGTTGTTCCCGCAAGGGGACAATGACAATAAAGATATCTTAATCTTAATAATTCAGTTTTCTGTCCATTTCTCTCCCACTCCTAAACATGTCTATGTTCTCACCAGTGATTTATATTATTTGTAAGGGATAATAATAGGTATATGTCAACCTCCCTTTCTTAAATATCTGTTCCCAGTCTCTAAATTGTTTGGTGTCTTCCAAGTCCAACAATATTTTGTTCTTCTCTATAATTTACTGTACTTTGAACGAACATTCACCAAATTATATTGTGATTGTTAGCGACTGTAACTTGTTTAATGCTTAGAGAACATTGTGCTATTGTTAGGAAGTTCACAAATAAATGCTAGGCTTTCACTCCTCTTGATCCTCCTAGCTTCTAGAGTTTGTCTAGACTAAACAAAAAAAAAGGATTCAGACTTGCATAAATTTTGCATCAGCTAATTTAGATGCAAATTTAGAAATAATTACAATAATTTAAATAGAAATACACCTCACCATAGTGAGGAAGACTGTGATCAGGTGACCTGTATGCCTACTTCATCCAACTGGGAAACTTCAAAGCCCCTGAATTTGGATGGGTCAGTCCTTCACATAGAGGACTGTGCTCTGTAAAAGACATTTATACCACTGATACAAATGACATCGGGACGCGGGTGGCGCTGTGGGTTAAACCACTGAGCCTAGGGCTTGCCGATCAGAAGGTCAGCGGTTCAAATTCGCGGTGAGCTCTCATTGCTCGGTCCCAGCTCCTGCCAACCTAGCAGTTCGAAAGCATGTCAAAGTGCAAGTAGATAAATACAGCTGGAAGGTAAAAGGCATTTCTGTGTGCTGCTCTGGTTCGCTAGAAGCGGCTTTGTCATGCTGGCCACATGACCAGGAATACGCCGGCTCCCTCGGCCAATAACGCGAGATGAGCGCCGCAACCCCAGAGTCGTCCGCGACTGGACCTAATGGTCAGGGGTCCCTTTACCTTTACAAATGACATCAGTTTGAGCAAGGTAGTCTGTTGCATGCACTGTGATACCAAAGGCACTTTCAGTAATCACAGCAGGTAATTATAAGTCACATCCATCTCCAACCGCAAAGGTTTATCTTGGAGAACTATGTCTTGGGTATACAATTGTATCCTTTGCATGCTGGGAAAATGTAATAAGCAGAACCACAACCGTGAGGAGAGATGTGAAGGCATTCCACATTTCCTGACATGGCAATCCCTCAAGAACCTCTTGGACCTCCAGGAAACTGTCCTAAACATTGATTAAGAGGATGGAAAAATAGTGTTTCCCTGGTAAATTTTAAACTTTCATGCCCCTGGTCCATTAAACCAATAATTGATTTTATTCGTACTGTGAAGACTCAGACTTGACAGGATACGAATAAGCGACGACTCCTATACAATATATATTTTGATGTAAGGTTTCATTCATAATGCAACTGAGAGCAACAGTCTCCCAAAATGTGTCCCCTGAGGGTATTTTCCCCACAACAGCTATCAAGTCTGTTTCTTTTAGGTTTAAGTAGACTTTTCATTTTTAAAAATACATTGTGTTGTGAGGTGGTGAGTGGCTGTCCAGGTGTAGTCCTGATCTGTATATTATCCATGCAAGTACTAAGAAATTAGTCTCACCAAATTGTATTTGCTTAATGGGTTCATCAACACAATATTGGCCTATAAATGTGGACATATGATGGTATCTGCTGGTAATATTATATCCCTCACTTAGAAACCTCCAGGGCCTCAGAGAGGGGCTGAAATTGCTAGTGAAGATCTCATGCACAAGGGATTTCACACTTAGATGCTGCAGTGCCCAAACAAATAAAAATGACATACATACTAATACAAAAGCCACTTTCTCACCTCATGAAGCAGCAAAGCCGGCCCAAAACACAACACTGAAATTATTAACATATATTTTCTCATTGGCCCCCAAATCCTGAAATGTAAAAATTAAATTAAGTATAACAGGGCTTGGGGTGCTTTTGTTATTGTTTTACAGTAAATGTGGAAACTAATGGCTGAACCAATAAAAAACCTGGGCAGGATTACAGAAAGAGCTTTTGTAACCTAACAACAAGTTACCTAGCAACAATGCAGGGTTTCAGCATGGGCGGAGATACGTTTGGGGGGGGGAACAGATTGCTGACTATATAAGATGGGTGGGAAAATAGATTAAATAATTGCTACGATCATTTACTTATTTGTCACATTTGCATTCACCTTTCTCTCAGCTGGAAGGCAGGTGTGTGTTCAGTCCACCATTATTATTATTAATCACATTATCTGCTCTCAGACAAATGCCTCAGAACGGGGTTTCACATGCCAGCACCACTCCATGTGTTGGGGAGGGTGCTTTCATGCTCATGTCCTGTTTGTGGGCTTCTCATAGGCAACTGGTTACCCACTGTGAGAACAGGATGCTGGAATAGATGGGTTCTTGCTCTGATCCAACTCTTCTTATGCATTTACAGAATGTGTGCATCACAGTCTTGTTGCCGAGCAACAACGTGCAGAGCTCCTTGGAGTGGGAGGCCAGCCAACCAGAAGAGTCTCTGAGGAGTGCTTGGCTGGAGGCAGAGACAGCATCCAAAGTCAGGTCCAGTCCTAGGTTCTGGCAAACAGCAATCTGCATGTCAGGGAATCCGATGATCTTGGGGTCAAGGGTCAAGACGAGCAGGAAGCAGCAAGGTTGGGGCCAGGAACTATAAGCGTTGTTTCCAGCATCCGACTGCTGCTCGAAGCTCTGTTTAAGAAGGCTGAAGCCAGATGGTTCTCAGCAGTCCTTGCTCCCCCTTTAGGCTGCCGTTCAGCAGGCAAAGCTGACTCCTGGCCCATGAGGTGGTAGCAGGTCTATACATGCTGGCCTCGCCCCCGATATGTGTGCATCTGTTGTTAGCATGAACGTGGTCTACATGGTGTTGTGGCCCTGTAGGCAGACCCCTCAAGTTCCCTAGATGAGGCAGGCGCCTCCAAGGAGGAGACAGATTGTGAGAGAGAGGGGTGCCCCGTGAGCACCAGAAGCCCCTTGTGCAGAACCCCCAAGAGCCAGTCCTTCCACTGCCTCCATAATCTGAAGTGATTGCTTGGCTCTTCTCCTTCTACTACACTATTCTGAAATCCTCAGGAGAGCACAGAACCGCTCAACAATGCAACAGCCAATGCCTGAGAAATCAGGGCATATCACATCTTCTTTCATATCTTTGAAGGCTTCCAGGAAGAAAGTTTGCCACTCTAACTGGATGGCTCACTTTTATGAGCTCCAAAATTTTTGTTGGAGCACTATTTATGCTTGCTAGGGAAGGACACTGCTATCCATCCTGGGACTTTGCTTTGTTCCACACTCCAAGATCTCAGAGATCCTTCTCTTTTATCCTTGCTGCTCTTCTAACTGTGCTGGGAACAAGACACTGCCCAAGGTCCTGCTCTGTCGCTTGATTTCATGCTTTGAACTTTCCACCGGACCCATAACGGATTGTGCTTGGAGCAGGACTTTCATGTACAGTTCTATGTACATAGGTAGTATGTACTCACATAAGTTGCGAGTTACCTGTATATTAGTCCTTTTTTTCCTTTTAGAGTGAATCCACACAAGCAGCCTACACTGAACTATTTTAAGTGAATAATACATTTTCAGGGTTTTTTTAAAAAATTAATATTTAAAATTATCCTGGGATAAAAGATGCTTTATTTTTATTCTTCTTCTTGGTTTGCATTCAGGTTACAGATTCCATTTTGCTAACATTAATTTGACAACACTGCCTAAAAACACATTTTTTCCAGGGTGCATAAAAAAAGACTCCGTCCACACATCATTGTTGTGTTTCTGACAATTTATGAATATTGTTAGATTTAATACTACCGGTAAATAGATTTCTAAAGTTTGCTCTGTTATCATTAAAAAAATGCCTCATGTATTGAGGTGCTTTTCATGTTCAGGTAGCCAAATACCAATGGTATGGTTTGTTGCCATGGAGATGGTCAGAGGCAGTGAGTATATAATGCAATTTCATACACAATTTGGAAGGGGAAGGAAGCTTTAGGCGGCTTTTTATGTTTCTACAATTGGAATTTTCTTCCTCCGAATATGGCAATCTTCGCCGGTGTGAGCGTGTTGTGAACATGGCTTGCTGTGCACACAAAAAAAGGGGGCTAGGTGCATATTTCCTCAGACTTCTGCCAGCTGGGGCCTACACAATCTGAACCCACTTTTCAGCCCAGTTCCTCTCAGGCCTGCTCTCCTCAGAAGAGATGAGATCAGGTCATGGGAAGCACATCTTAAACTAGTCACAGTTTCAGAGGAGTAGTTAGCATAGCAGCCACTCTTAAGTCAGGCCCATTATTGTGTGTGTGTGTGTGTGTGTGTGTGTGTGTGTGTGTGTGTGTGAGAGAGAGAGAGAGAGAGAGAGAGAGAGAGAGAGAGAGAGAGAGAGAGAGAGAGAGAGAGAGAGAGAGCCTGTGACAGGGCGAGCTCCACTTTGAAGAGGGGTGGCTCGTTTGGTTGTTCTTGTTTTTATTTTAACAATGCATTTTGTGATTTATATATTGTGATTTTATGCTTCTGTGATTTTACACTGAGACTTGCGGGTATAGGGCAGCATACAAATTTGATAAATAAACAAGCAATGCCAGGCAAAGCGCCCTTCCAGGGGGCGAATGAAGGGCCCTGTCACTTGGCCCTGTGGAGGCAGCACTCCAAACAGCACTGGGCTGCTGTTACTAGCCTCCTTTTGAATTTCCCACAATGCCCCAAAGTGACGCTAAGTCAGGAGCATGATTTGACCCCGGAATGTCCCACTTTTCCTTCAGATGTCCCTGTTTCCATGGAGGAATGTTGATGGGTATGGCGTTATCTGACTCCTGAGTCATCTGAAGGCAATCTTGTATAGGGAAGGTTTTTTAAAAAAATGTTTAATGTTTTATTATGTTTCTATATAGGTTGGAAGCGGCCCAGAGTGGCTGGGGCAACCCACGTAAGATGTGTGGGGTATAAATAGTAAAATTATCATTATGGAATGGGACGGACGTCCCTATTTTCACCAGATAAATGTTGGAGGGTATGCAAAAGCTAAAGCTGCTGAATGGACTCTCGGGCTGGGGTGTTGTTTACGAGGTTTTGGGGTGGGGTGGGTTTTTTTGTGTGTTGTTGATTTTGCATTTTTTTTAATCTTTGTTTTAGATCTTGTGATTTATGTGGATTCCCCCCCCCCTGGTTTGGTTGTGTATTTTAAAATGTTTTATTTATTGCTTAGCCTATGACTACTTTAATTTTGTGGTTCTGCATTTTTCCCATGCTGTAAGCCACCTCGACCATGGTTTGAACTGAGGAAAGGTGGCATATAAATAAAGTTATGTATTTATACGTGTTATGTATTGGTTTAAATTGTGTACAGTGGTACCTCGACTTATGAAGACGATCCGTTCCACGGCCGTCTTCGTAAGTCGAGGTTATCGGATGTCGAAGCGGCGCTTGTGCGCATGTGCAAGGTGTGATTTTGTGCTTCTGCGCATGCGCAGACCGTGTGTGGCAGGCGTGCGCAGCAAAAAGACTTCCGGGGTTGTCGACTTCGGAAGTCAAAACCTTTGGAAGTCGAAGCGTTCGGATGTCGAGGTATGACTGTACATGCATAAGTTCTGTTAAGAACTGTTAAGTTCTGTAACTACCTTTCCCGCTCCAGGAGGATTAAAACGGGTGTAGTGACAGTTGCTATTGGTTAACTTGTTGGTACAATTTGGATCCTTACTATGATTGGGTCCCGCCAAAATCTAAATGTATCCTTTCCCCAACTCCTGTTCCTGAGAGTATAAAAGAAGCTTGTCCTTTCCCTCCAGCCCAGTTAAGTTCCTACTGCAATAAAGAAGATTGTTCTTGTTAGACTTGACTCCTACCGGTAGCATATCCTTGCTAGCATGCTGAATCACTATACAGTACAGAGCTGATCATACAAGAGCTGACATCTGCACCCACGACTTAACAATACGTATGTGTGTATGTATGTATTTCGGCTCTCCTACGGTATTTACTTGAGGAAAAATGGATTTGGTCATTTTTCAAGTCACCCCAATACATCCATTATTTCTTCGACATCCTGTTCTCTAGTTCTCTTATCCTTCCGTCCATGCCCTGTGGTTCAGAGATGCTATTTTGCCAGCCTTCCATCAATCACTGAAGAAACTAGCCACTTTGAAATGGACTTAAAACTGTTTTTCCCTACCACCCACACACAATGCCTTCCATAATTTCTGTTCATCGCCATAGAAACCACCACCTCTCTCTGGGATAATCAAGTCTGGCTGGGTGTTATAAATCTTACTTTCCATTGCTACGTTACTTTTCAAATACAGGAAAACCTACGCAAGACTGTACTTTACATATGAAGTTCAACTAATTTTTGACAAATTTATAATGCAGTCCTAACCATTTCTACCCAGAAATAAATCTTATTGAATTCAATGGGTCTTATTCCCAGGTATATGAGGCTAGGATTGCAGCCTGGTAAATCGATGTTGTTTACTCTTGATACCTACCGGTAAGTGTGAGTTAAAGCAAGCAAAACTTGTAGATTTTTTGAGGAGATTTTTACAGCAACGTTTCAGGAACACCCTAAGGCAGGGGTCCCCAAACTAAGGGCCCGGGGGCCGGATGCAGCCCAATCGCCTTCTAAATCCGGCCCGCGGACGGTCCGGGAATCAGCATGTTTTTACCTGAGTAGAATGTGTTCTTTTTCTTTTATTTAAAATGCATCTCTGGGTTATTTGTGGGGCATAGGAATTCATTCATATATTTTTTCAAAATATAGTCCGGGCCCCCCACAAGGTCTGAGGGACAGTGGACCGGCCCCCTGCTGAAAACGTTTGCTGACCCCTGCCCTAAGGCCTAATTGTACTGGCAAGCATATTGGAGCCCGCAAGTGCCATGTTGGCAACCCCAACTTAATGCAGACATCAGTTTCTGTTTTCACCCCTCTCTCCCACCACCTGACACAGGTTGCTTCAATTTGCAACACAACAAAATACTATTGTAATGCCTTATAATTATGAGGGTATGTGTGTTATGAGGTACATAAAGTTTACTTGCTGCTGCTTAAAAAAAAGGCAAGTCACTCTTTGGAGCTATTTCAAAAACTATCAATTAAGCAATAGCTAAAGTTAGTTCGGTCCCAGCTCCTGCCAACCTAGCAGTTTGAAAGCTCGTCAAAATGCAAGTAGATAAATAGGAACCGCTACAGCGGGAAGGTAAACGGCGTTTCCATGTGCTGCTCTGGTTTGCCAGAAGCGGCTTTGTCATGCTGGCCACATGACCTGGAAGCTATACGCCGGCTCCCTCGGCCAATAATGCGAGATGAGCGCGCAGCCCCAGAGTCGCTCACGACTGGACCTAATGGTCAGGGGTCCCTTTACCTTTACCTTAAAGTTAGTTCAGATTATATGTCAGCCAGTAGTTAAACAAACCATGCAAAAGCTCTTCTAAATATTATATACTATATCATAAAGAAACAGAAGCAGGGGCCCACTTGTCAGCCAAAAAAGAGACCTTTGGAACAAAGTCTATCTTTTAAGAGAAGATGTTTGTACAGTATTGATTTTGTGATTTTCACAACTGAGCTACACTGAATTCTAAAGCTGAGGATAAATTGCGCTTTTTAAAAAAGAAAAAGGGAGCAGGAAAAAGCAAAGTGTGCAGAATATGTTATTTATTCTAGCCTCCTTTGATGTTGAGGGGAAGAATCAGAGCATCTTAGAAAGCAAATGCTGAATTATGTTTAAACACTCTTCTACATAGAATGCTCCTGCCAACCTAGCAGTTCGAAAGCACGTCAAAGTATAAGTAGATAAATAGGTACCGCTCCGGCGGGAAGGTAAAGGACGTTTCTGTGCGCTGCTCTGGTTCGCTAGAAGCGGCTTAGTCATGCTGGTCACATGACCCGGAAGCTGTACACCGGCTCCCTCTGCCAGCAAAGTGAGATGAGCACCGCAACCCCAGAGTCGTCCACAACTGGACCTAATGGTCACGACTGGACCTAATGGTCAGGGGTCCCTTTATCTTTTTACATGGAATGTAAATAGAGTGTAAATAGAATAGCAGCGCAGCCAAATAAAGGTCTGGGCTATACCCTTTCTTCCCCCATGCTCGTTATCTGCTTGCCAGGAGGTGATTTTTTTTAAAAAAAGTTGATGAGCTTTCCAAAGTGGTATTCCCTTAACTGCAGTTGAATCTGCACTAAAATGCAAGTGAATTTTCATGAGGACATTTTAAAGAGAGAGAAAATGCAAACTAATACTGAAATGTGGAGAACTGAACTTAAGAATGGGGTAAAAAAAAGAGAGAGAAACTGAAAGTAACTGTAACTGAATTCTCGCATTTGTGTGGATGATGGTGAGCTAGCCTATCCTATCAGTTTGGTGAAGCGGTTGGCATTTTTATTTCATTTTTTAATTTATGGCTTACTGCTGGGTTTAAATTATCAGCATCCAGCTAATACGTGTCGCTTGCGGACTTAATTTGTTTTCTGCTGTATTAAATTAGTCATGCAACGGCAGCAGAAAATATTGGACTGTGTAGCAATTGCTGTGGAAATCTAGCTGCCCTGATGGGAGCGTGTTAAGAAGAATTCTTAAATGCAGATTTTAAAAATACGTCCTCATATCAGCAAGACATTTTATATTTCAGAGATGTAAAAGGCACCTAGAGGAATCCAACCCAGTCTATGTGTGTCTGGAGCTATGATGGTCATTACTCTTCTGAGCAATTCGCCCCTGAGCTGATTGTCTCTTGACAGAAAACATTTTCCCCTTTAAGAAGAGAATATATTTCCCCCCCCCTCTATAGCAAACTGCAATATAGGCTGATGTGCCCTGTGTCTCAGGGGACACACAGTCACTGACAACCTGCGAAGTCTTCCTTTGTTTGCATTTTGGTCAAAGCTTATTTTCATGGTGCTTTTGGGCTCCATCAGGCCCAGGCAGCATGGCCAATGGTGAGGGATTATGGGAGCTGGAGTCCAGCAATACCTGGAAGGCCACAAACACAAATGAGATCCAAAAGGCTTTCTACCTTAGTTGCAACACTGGTACTTCAGTGCTGCCATTCACACCCTGAGGGATCTCACTGCTGTTCTGCTGCCAGGGCAGTCTTGAGCAGGTCGGGCGCCCTGGCGCTGAGGGACGGAGATCGCTCCGGCGCCCCCCACCCTCACAGGGCGCAGCATGGTTTCCACGCGGCTTCCGCATCGTGCCACCGGGGCTCTACCTAGAGCCGGCCCTGTCTGCTGCTATTCTACAGGAGGTGTTTCATCCATCGTCTTGGTTATGACACTGAGCACAATCCACATCCAGTAGCTTGTAGCAGTGCAATGGCAGGGCAGAGGTGCATCTTCGTCCTCAGGGCTGGTCCAGGGCATTTTGCTACCTGAGGCAGAGCAGCAAATTGCACCCTCCCAAGATACACTCCTGAAATACAAAGCATTGGTTTTAAAGGAGCCACAACAAAATGTTGCCTTGTGGAGTACTCCAGTTTGTGGTACCAGTCCCATTAGCCAGCCATGTTTTCTTTCATTCCCCCTCTCCCATAGTTTTCTTTCTCACACATACACACCACAGACCAAACCGCTTCTGTCGCACAGAACACCGTGACAAGTTCCAGAGTGCAGCCAGGGAGCGGGTGGCACTGTGGTCTAAACCACTGAGCCTCTTGGGCCTGCCGATCAAAAGGTCGGCAGTTCAAGTCTGCGCAACGGGGTGAGCTCCAGTGGCTCTGTCCCAGCTCCTGCCAACTTAGCAGTCCGAAAGCATACCAGTGCAAATAGGTACCGCTATGGCAGGAAGGTAAATGGCATTTCTGTGCCCTCTGGCACTCATAACAGTGTCCCGTTGGGCCAGAAGTGGTTTAGTCATGCTGGCCCCGTGACCCAGGAAACTGTCTGCGGACAAATGCTGGCTCCTTCGGCCTGAAAGTGAGATGAATATTGCATCCCATAGTCAAGTTTGACTGGACTTAGCCATCCAGGGGTCCTTTACCTTGTTAACAGTAGCTTAATTCCCCACCCCACCCTACCCCAAGTCAAGTCAGAAGTGATGCCAGAGTTCAGTAAGCCTGCCTTATCTCCATTAAGGGTTGGGATGTGTGATTAGAGCTGCCTCCTGCTTCTCATACCCTTAACAGCAACTCCATGATGAGGAATTAGCAAGCAAAGCATTTCAGAGTACAGAGTAAAGCATTTATTACCTGCTAATGTCTGCATTTCAAGATGCTGTTAAAGTCATAGGACAGAATTAGGTTTAAATGTTGGCAACCCTGGAATGGAAGGGGCTTCCATAGAAGCAAACCCCAAATATTATTTTCCCGGGGTGTGTGTGTGTGTGTGTGTGTGTGTGTGTGTGTGTGTGTGTGTGTTGCTCAGAGAACTGAAATGCCATTGTGCCCATGTTGTCTAGGCCACAAGTTCAAATTCAGCTCAAAGCCTCTATTGTTTCATTACTTTTCCGTCACAAGTGATGAATGACTCAGTCGGTCTCCATATTGATGATGGGGTGAGTGCCTGCCCCAAAAACCTCTGCAGCATGGATTCACAGGCATGTTTGACTCCAGGACACAAAGTTGGCATTGAATGACATCGACCCTTCTTCTATAGGTGACCCTCCTCCTAGACACAGCTGTGACAAGAGCCTTTGAAAATGAGAATTGCTGATCAGCTCAAAATCCAAGATGGATAAAATGTTAAAATTACAGTCCAGAAAGGGGGTGGGGGAGAGAGAGAGAGTAGACACACACACTGAACTTAATGGCACTTAAGTTAGTTGTGTCTCGCTTGCCCATTGATTTTGTGTGTGTGTGTGTGCTGGGTTGTAGCTTCAATGCACTCTGTCAGCAGAACCAAAAGAACATCATTACAGTCTTCTTTTCCTTTTGGAAGAAGGGGCGATTGTATGCCAAGCTGAAATCTGCTTCTGCCGTTGTTTATATTGGGCAGAATCCAGCCAGAGGTAAACACCATTAAGTCAAACTGATTCCAACAGAAGGGAACCTGCTGCTAAGGTGACCAGATATTTTTCAATGAAACCGGGGACACTTTTCAACTTCAATGGATTTTGTATGAGGACTGATTTGTAAATCCAGGGACTGTCCCCGGGAAACAGGGACATCTGGTAACCTCTTACACCATATACAGTCAGTGGCATCTATGCACCTTTTTGGGGAGTCCTACTGCTGTGGATTTTCATCGAATGGTGGCCCTTCCCTATCATCAGCCCCAGCCAGCAAGGTCATCTTCCCGCACCCCATTCTCCCGCCTGCTCAGCGCTCGGCCTCTTCAGCTGCTCAGTGGTCCATCGGGGGAGCCTGGGGCCCTCGACGCACATCCCCGCCGGTGGAGGCGGCGACGGAGGCGACGCATGCGCGGTCCCAGGGCTTCCCCTCCATTCCCGCCGGCCACCCATTGTGCCCGCCTCTCCAGGCAGCGGCCGCTCCTCCACTCAGCCGCCTCCCGACTCCCCCCTCCCTGCGAACGTCGTCCTTCCTTCCCGCCAGTCACAGGCTACCTAGGAAGCCGCCTCAGCCAGTTCTCTGCACACATGCAACACAGAGACACACACACACACAACAACAACAACAACAGTACAATTGATTCCGGTGCAAGAAATCCCCTCAGGAACATAGGCACCAACATCTAGGGGGCTGAAGTCCCTTCACCCATGAAATATTGCAGGCAGCTAGCTCCACCCAAATGTTGATGGGCATTGCTATTCAAACACAGTCAGGGCCTGTGTGTTGTGGGGCAGCCCAGCCACCCTCTCTGCTCCCCGCCTCCCGCCGTCTAGCCCAGAGCTGTGCAACAAGGCTGAAGCGGCGGTGAGGAGGAGGAGGAGGAGGACGCCTTCTCCCCCCCCCCTCAAACGACGACACTCTTTACCCTCCTCTCAAGCTCAGCCCACTCCGTGGGGGGCAGAAAGGAAACCCCTTGGACAGGAGGATGATGGGCCTTCGTTAGAAACTACTTCGTTAGAAACTACAGGTGTGGGGAACAGCTGGCTTTCCAGATGTTGCTGAAATACACCACATATGTTCTAGCACCCGTTAATTTAACGGGCTTCATGATAATTAAGAGTTCAATGACTAGAGGCTTGTCTACACACCACAGATTACTGCAGCTGTTTGTTTCCTATTTAATTTGTGCAGTCCACATGCTGTTACTCTCAAACACAACCAGTCTTGATGCTTCCCCCCTGTAAATTTAGGTTTAACCAATATGGGAATAATCGGAGAAACTGGGTTCCAAAATGCTCCACTCAGAGTTGCACACTGTGCTGCTGTAGTGCTGATATGTTCATGTCCATACAGTTCCAGTGGACATCTGCACAGACCAGCTTCTTGCATATGGCCACAAGCAGTAAAAGAACAAAACAAACTGATCTGAAATCATTTCATAGAATCATAGAATTGGAAGGGACCCCAAAGAGCCATTTAGTCCAATCCCCTGCAAGGCAGCCCAGCCAGAAAGGTGAGGTATAAAGGCAATGCAACCCAGCCAGATGGGTGGGGTATAAATATTATTATTATTAGCCATCCAACCTCTGCTTAAAAACCTCCAAGGAAGGAGAGTCCACCGCCTCTTGTGGAAGTCTGTTCCACTGTCCAACAGCTCTTACAGTCAAATTCGAATTCAGTAATAAATTCACCACTAGGTTTCTCCCTGGAGTAAGCTTCTCATCCCCAGCTGAAATGAGATGCCTTTCTGGAAGAAGGCGGAGAGGGAAAGCTGCTGACACAAGCAGTCCTACTCCCTCCATGCTGGCATTCCCCATGTCTGTGTCATGCTGACTCACTCTCTGCAATGACATTATGATGAGTGATCTGAAAGCCTCGTGTCTTCTCCGTACGGAACGCCCTTCGGAACGAGAGTGCCGTTATTCTCGGCCAGCTAGGCCTTCTTTTCCCAGTGGCCCTGGGAGATTAATTCCCTGCCCTAGTTTTGGCCCTCTTGCACAACCAGCAGGGCTGCCTGCACACTAGGCGGATGCTGCTGTCTGACTATTTTTTGCAACTGCTGCGTCATAATATTATGGCTCAGTTCACTTCCAGTTGTATCTGTGTCAGGCGTCCAAATGAGCGGATTTCAAACCTCTGGGGCTTTGCCCGATGCTGAAAACTTAAGGTACATACAGATGTACCTGCAAGCAAAAGTATGTGTGGGTTTTTCTGCTGTGGGGTGAGAATCTTGTTCTCCCGTTCCCCGCTCCTCAAAAAAGACATATGTATAAAATCTAACCTCCACATAAGCTTTCTACAAGTAAATCAGGATGAGTGCTCAACAAACAGGCTGTCTGGAAGGGCCCAATTTCTCTGCTGCCACCATTTCAAAGGACTGCATGTTCCTAAACATTATATTTTTTAATGGCCATAGAGAAAGAGAGGCTGAGTACTTTGCCTTGCCCACCCTACAAAAGCACTTTGCACTCAAAAGGAGCCAAAGCGGCTTTGAGCATGCACAAGTCTGCTATGCCACAAACCTACTGGGGACAAGTTTTTTGCAGCATGGAAATGCCCTGGAAGAAAGGCGAATGCGGAAGTCTTAAGAACTGAACGGGATGTGTAACAGCCTTGAACTGTTACCCCCCTCACAATAGGACAAAAATTACTAAAACACGAAGGGTTGCTTCCTTCTCTTGAGCCACAAAACAAGCAGAGATATCCACAGCAATGCTATTGCCCGACTGCCCTCTGGGGTATTACTCTCGAAACTGTACGCTTTAAATTGTTAACAGATCTGCCTACAAGAAAGCATATTAATTATACTCGAGTGAATCCACAGAGAGGCGTAACTACACCACATCCCTAGGCTGTTTGCAAAGCTTCAGTCAGGAACTGGGAGTCAGCACATGGATCAGACTGTCTGAACATTTTAATCAAAGAGCCAGAGGCAGGGAGGCCTCTTCTGCACTTGATGAGCCATGCACTTGGCTGGGATATATTTGAACAACTTCACAAAGTATTTACAAAGCGTCATTCATGGACTGGGGAAGAAGCAGAGATCCAGTCAGCTTCTGTACTTTTGAAGGCTTTAAAGCAAATACCTATGGAAAGAAATTGCAGTTGCCAAATGGTTACAGCATCGTACGTGAAACCCCAGAAGGGGAAATTCATTTCCCTTTAAAAACGGTGGGGGGGGGGGAGCACCAATTCAAATGAGGAAAAAAAACAAGGAGGCAAGGAAAACATTCAAAAGTATTGTTTTCTTTGAGGGCAGGAGACATTCACGTGCAGAAAGTGAAATGTTGCTTCTGCGAGGAAAAGTGGGTCTTATGTGAAAACATGCAAATTGCAATTATGTAATTTGGAGGGTGGGTGTGTACATACCCATCCACTCCTGCAATCCTGTGGTCCCTGAAATTTTTGTGGGTATATTCTGCAATATTCCATTGATGCAATAATAGTGAATTGGTGTTGGATTTCTACTGGACCATCCACACACCATTCTGCTTTAGCAGTTGTTCTGCAATGCTTCCCCCAATATTAGTCCAGGGTCTGTGTTCTATATTACCCACTTGATGGTCAGATGGGAAAGAGTTCTCACCAGCCCTTCTTAGCACAGAAGTAATTTTACTTTGCTGCTGTCACTTTGCTGCTGGGAAACCAAGCCAGATGGGCAGGGTATAAATAATAAAATTACATTATTATTATTATTATTATTATTATTATTATTATTACCAATGCAGAAAAGGTGATCCCTCATGAGATCTCCATCATTATATGCTCTAGCCATGTTTTCTCCCATTTCATTGCTCCTAGCTGTCCAGTAAACCATGGATTGCTGGATGCTGAGAAGAGAAGAGCCTAGGAGTGATGGTAACCCCAACCAATAAGACCCCCACCTATTCCACATGAGAATAATGAATGAAAAGAGGCTGCCTGAATGAAAATGCCTAAGCTGTTTTACATTGCCTCTGCTGCAAGGAAACACTCTGCTCAGATAGGCCTCTTTTTCACAAACAGCCAATCCATACAGAACAGATTTCGCCATTCCCCACTTGGTCATAAAAATCAGATACTTACAAAACGTTTTACGAAGTGCTATCTGGTTGATTTATTTCATGCTAAAATTTGCGTTTCTCCCCATCACCCACTAAAAAGAATTTACACAACGACACCTGAAAAGCTCTGGACCGCCTTCTGAAACTTTTAAAAACAACACAGCTTTATGAAAAATAAAATAAAATACCAGAATATGTTCAACCACAAATTTAAGGAGAGAGGAAACAACTGTCCTTGTGGCTGATCTGGCTATTGTCCAAAATGTTTCGAAACAACCCTGCGACTTGGCAGGGCGGGCGAGCAAAGGGGAGCCCCTCTCTCTCCACCTTCCTCACCTCTAATCCTTTCAGAGCAGATCACAATGGACTTTAAAAGAGGAATGAAAGCTATGTACAGGATAAACCGACTGGTACAGTTATTTATTGCAGGACGGCAGGAGTCCAGTGAACTGGTGCTAGTTAAGACTGTGTGTGTGCTCACGCGTTTGTATGTGCTTAAGCCAGGGGGTGGAGAATCTGTTTGCTTCCTCTTTCCTCCAGAGAAAGCCAACGTACAAATCCCTTCATCCCCAGTCAGCATGCTCAATGGTCAGGGAAGATGGGAGCTGCAAGGCCAAGTGAATCCCCTCTCCCGCACCCCAGCAACATCACTACCGGTGCAACATCCATCCCATTTCACTGGCGCCACGAAGTTGTGGGGTAGCATGCCCCTCCGCCCTTGGCAGGCTCCTTTCCACCAGTTGGGGTCGGAATCGTCCAGGATCCGAATGACATCTCCACGTCGGAAGCCCAGCTCGCACGCCTCTTGAGGCCGGAAGTCAAACAGCGCCCGCACGTAGGTAGGAAACCGAGCGCCCTGCTCCATGTCTCGCAGGAGAATCACTTTGTCCCGGGAGACGGAGGTCGTCCGATGGTGCTGCACCAGCTCGTTCAGGGAGTTGAAGGCGACCGCGCCGAGGAAGTAGTGCCCGCTCAAGTCTCGGAAGACCCTGAAGTGCTGCACGTCGGCCCCCGTCTTGACCGAGAGCGAGAAGCCGCCTGGAGCGCTCTCGCTCTCGCGGACCATGAACGCGCCGTCGAGGCTCTGCCTGGCCAACGCCTCGTCGGCGATGTCCCGCGGGAGCTTGCCCCAAAACCAGGGGTGGGGCTTGAAGGTGATGCGATTCTCGGGGACGAGACCCTCTCGCCCAGCCCGCTCCGCGTTGGCCCAGTAAGGCTCGCAATCTTTCTCCAAGACCTTCAGGAGGTCGCCCCGTCGGAAGCTGAGCTCGTCCCAGTCGCGGGCTTGGAAATCGTACTGGGCCACGGCTTCCATCCCCTGGAAGAAGAAAGTGGCTGTGTTGCCCCACTACGAAGCTGATTCCCTTCTCCGACGGCGCTAGGGTGGCCTCGTTTAAGGCGCTCTCAGGGTTCCCGGGCGCAATGGCGCGCCAACCCCGCGCCTTCCGCACTCAATCCGGCCTCAAGGCGTGCGGCTGTTTTGGAAGAAGATGGGGGCTCTGGGAGAGGGTTTTTAAAACAATTTCCTCTGCTAATAATCTTTCCCACCCTCCACTGCAACACATCCTCCCCCAAGCCGGGATGGTGGAAAAGGCGGAATGGAGAAAAACTTCTAAAGAAAAGTCATGTAGTAGCAGTAGTAATAAATAATGACAGCGGTTACATACACGAGGTTATTTTAGAAAGGAAATCTCTGCATTATCCACATTTTTATTAACCCTGATTATGCTCTCCTTTTTCTTTTTCTGTACAAAAACATAAGTGCAACAATATATTTGTATAAAATGCTTCTGTTCTTAAAATGCAATTCTGTGTGCGTACCCTCAAGCAGGCTCCGTCTGAGTTCATGAGGACTTCCCACCAGCCAAGCTGGTTGCAGGATCACAGCCTAAAAGATTCTTTTCAACAGGCCATGGGGCTGCAATCCTAAACACAGTTGTTATAAGAGAGCCCTTATGTAGGTAGTGGGCCTTCTTTTGCTAGTTTTCTTCATAAAGGGATCCTTTCCGATTCACCCATCTCTCCAGGTTTTCCACCATCCCAGTTTGGGGTGGGTGGTGGGAGCAATTATTAACAGATGAAAGGGTTAAAACCCCTCTTAAAGAGCCCAGTGTCCTTTCAAGTAGCTGCCTGGGAGGGGCTGCCATGTAGTTTTGCTCTGAAAGTTGATCATCCTATATAATAATGTCCAAGATGTCCCTGCGTCCAAGCTGTCCCGTGTGTCCCTGGGTCACTGCGCATGTGCCCCAGGGATACAGGGATTGGACAGCAGAGACTGCGCGCGCGCACTCTCCCCCCCCTCTGCCTCCTCCAACCGCCGCTCCTGCCGGACACCGCCTCACTGCAGGGCACGTCAGGGAAGCGAGGGTGGAGGCCGGTGAAGGCCTCCTCACAACCCTCCCTGGCCATGAGGAGCGGCGGTTGGAGGAGGCAGGGGGGGGGGAGAGTGTGCGCGTCCTTCCTGTCGGCGGCTGCGGGAGGGGAACGGAGGAGGAGAACGCAGCGCTTTCTCCTCCTCCGTTTCTGTCCCCCTGCCGCCAACAGCAAGGACAGGTCCCAGGGTTCGGAGAAGCGCTGCGCAAGCGCTTCTCCGAACCCTGGGATGTCTTCTTCCTGTCGGCGGCTGCGGGAGAGGAACGGAGGAGGAGAATGCAGCGCTTTCTCCTCCTCCGTTCCTGTCCCCCTGCCGCCGACAGCAAGGACAGGTCCCAGGGTTCGGAGAAGCGCTGCGCAAGCGCTTCTCCGAACCCTGGGATGTCTCCTTCCTGTCGGCGGCTGCGGGAGAGGAACGGAGGAGGAGAACGCAGCGCTTTCTCCTCCTCCGTTCCTGTCCCCCTGCCGCCGACAGCAAGGACAGGTCCCAGGGTTCGGAGAAGCGCTGCGCAAGCGCTTCTCCGAACCCTGGGATGTCTTCTTCCTGTCGGCGGCTGCGGGAGAGGAACGGAGGAGGAGAATGCAGCGCTTTCTCCTCCTCCGTTCCTGTCCCCCTGCCGCCGACAGCAAGGACAGGTCCCAGGGTTCGGAGAAGCGCTGCGCAAGCGCTTCTCCGAACCCTGGGATGTCTTCTTCCTGTCGGCGGCTGCGGGAGAGGAACGGAGGAGGAGAATGCAGCGCTTTCTCCTCCTCCGTTCCTGTCCCCCTGCCGCCGACAGCAAGGACAGGTCCCAGGGTTCGGAGAAGCGCTGCGCAAGCGCTTCTCCGAACCCTGGGATGTCTTCTTCCTGTCGGCGGCTGCGGGAGAGGAACGGAGGAGGAGAATGCAGCGCTTTCTCCTCCTCCGTTCCTGTCCCCGTGCCGCCGACAGCAAGGACAGGTCCCAGGGTTCGGAGAAGCGCTGCACAAGCGCCTCTCCGAACTCCAGGATGTTCTAGCGCCCGTTATTAAACGGGCTGAAATACACTAGTACTGTAATACTGTAGCTCAACTGGCAGGAGCCATACAAGATGACCTGAGAAGCACACAAGAAGACCATAGAACAGGGATGCAAGAGTGAGTGGACCGCCAAGTGTTTGTGGACTACAAGTCCCATCACCCCCTGACAATTAGCCAGCGTAAGCAATGCCCATTTTTGCTGTGATCAAGGTTGGGTAGATGCAAAAGACCAGAGGTTCCTTGAAGCATGGTTCTGCAAAGGAAGGATTTCTTTTGAACACTGCCCCTCATGGCATTTTGGGTTGAATGAAATTAACGAAATAATGGTTACAGGTAGGTAGCCGTGTTGGTCTGGGTCGAAGTAAAATAAAAAATTCCTTTAGTAGCACCTTAAAGACCAACTAAGTTTTTATTTTGGTATGAGCTTTCATGTGCATGCACATTTCTTCAGATACCTTGCTAGGTGTTGACACTGTTGCATGGCTGTTAGCAGCTGGCAGCAGCTAACACATTTTTCGCCAACCTAGTGCCCTCAAGGTATTTTGGACTACAATTCCCATGAGCCCTAGCCAGCCCTATTGTGTTGGCTGCAGCTGAAGGGAGTTAAGAGACCAAGATGGCTGTGACAGCTGGAGCCGATGGAAGTTAGAAGCCCAAAACATCTGGAAGGATGACTTTGGACTGCAATGTCTATCATTGCGATGATCAGGCTGACGTTCTAATTGCCTCCGGGGATGCGATATGCATTCATGCTGAGGATAATAAGCCTGTTTCAGTTTCTTAGCTACAATGACATCAAATGTTCTCATGACAAGCTAGCTTTCTTTTCCTGAGGTAGGAAACAGAGCAACAAGGGTAGCCTTCTCACACTACCACATTTAACTAAGCACCATCAACCATTTGAGGCATTTGTCTTTAGGGTATAACTAGACGATACTAAATTCTTCTTTTGCATTTAACATGAGGGATTATTATTATTTTAATGCAAATAGAATGAGGAGGGGGAGCTGATACAATTATGAGGATTGAGTTCAGGTGTGGCTTGGCTGCAATCTTGGATTTTAAACAACATTTTATAAGCCCGGGAACAAAAGGCCATTGCAATGACAACATGGAATTGTTAAGACGATATGTCTCGAGACTGAAAAACCATGAAGATTTAGGGAGGGTTTAGTAGTTGAAGTCCCATATAATTAGTGGAAGATTCTTGACTAAGTGTTGATTACATGCTCATTATTAAAGCATGCTAATTGAAGATTATCACTTGCCGTAAAATACCACATTAATTGTGGCATGTAAACATGCAAGGCCTTCAGAAGGATTTTTCTCCCACCTGCATCACTTCAAAGTTGTTTAGATAAACAACCTCTATCGTCTGTTTTCTATATGCCAGATTACATTTAAATCACTACTCCGTGCTACTCACTTGGTAAGTCTCTGTACTGTTACCAGGCACACGACAGGAATATTCAGTCATGGAGAGAGTGCTTCAAGCTGTTGAATGTTTGCCTGCTTAAAATACAGGACCTGCCTTTTTTTTCCACCTGGCAGGTGGAAATGAACAAAAAAAGTCAACAAAACATGCCACAATAAATGTTTTAGTCTTTAACCAAGACTTTTGAGTTGGTAGCATATTCTGTGGAAAGGCCCAGGGTCTGAAGTGACTTCAGCAAGGGACAAACTGAACCTGCATCCTTATATCGTAGTAGTATTAGTCCTGCTAGTACTGCAAGGTGCTGCTTTAATTAAAGGATCCCTACCTTCTCTAGTAGGGACACGGGTGGCGCTGTGGGTTAAACCACTGAGCCTAGGACTTGCCGATCGGAAGGTTGGCGGTTTGAATCACTGCAACGGGGTGAGCTCCCGTCGTTCGGTCCCTGCTCCTGCCAACCTAGCAGTTTGAAAGCACGTCAAAGTGCAAGTAGATAAATAGGTACTGCTCCGGCGGGAAGGTAAACTGCGTTTCTGTGCGCTGCTCTGGTTTGCCAGAAGCAGCTTAGTCATGCTGGCCACATGACCCGGAAGCTGTACGCTGGATCCCTTGGCCAATAAAGCGATATGAGCACCGCAACCCCAGAGTCATCTGTGACTGGACCTAATGGTCAGGGGTCCCTTTACCTTTACCTTCTCTAGTAAGTTCAGTGTTTCCCAAACTTGGGTCTCCAGCTGTTGAGCTACAACTCCCATGATCCCTAGCTGGCAGAACCAGTGGTCAGGGATGTTGGGAATTGTAGTCCCAAAACAGGCCCAAGTTTGAAAATACTGCACTGGATGATCCACATGGTCCCTTCCAACTCTGTGACTCTATGCTTTGAATAAATGTTGGTGTGACTCACTTTTCTTCTTCCTACATTTTCATAGATACTCAGAATTCAAAAGGAACACAAGGACCGACTGAAAATACTGGTAAGTCCCCAAACTTTCAATTGTATGTCAACCAGTTTTGTTAGTGACAGGAAAATGTGCTAGAAAGCATGGGATAACACTTGCTTAACACAATGTCATAGAATCACAGAATTTTAGAGCTGCAAGGGACCCCAAGCACCATTTAGTTCAACCCCCTGCAATGCAGGAATCTCAACTGGATCATACATGACTGGTGCCCATCCAACCTCTGCTGAAAAACCTCCAAGGAAGGAGAGTTCGCTGCCTCTTGTGGAAGTCTGTTCCAGTGTCCAACAGCTCTTGTTGTCAGAAAGTTATTCCAGGTGTTTAGTCAGAATGTAACTTGAATCCATTGGTTCGGGTCCTAGCCTCCGGAGCAGGAGAAAAAATCTAACCTCCCGACAAATAAATCAAAGTCAATGCCCAATAAACAGGTTGTCTGGAAGTGACAGTGCTTCCTTCTTTCCCAATATGTCTGCTTTGCCAAATAGATTTCCCTTTTACTCTTGAGAGCACATAAAGCTTCAATTCCATGTTTTACAGTGATACTTTCAAAACTAGACTCTGGCTGATGGCCATTAATTATGACTAGATGAAACTGCATGAAAATGGCCAGGACTATTGGGTATTAATATTCTGGGGTGGGTCCAGAGTTCCCATGAGTAAAACTCAGCTGCCCGGGGAAAGCAATTTTGGCTCATTCCTCCTTTTTCCTGTACCCCTATGAAAAACCTCTTTCAGAAATGAAAGGGGATCTTCCATTTGCTATAAGTATGTCCTGCTATAAGTTCTTCTAATCACTTAATCACACAGTTGCTTCAAAAGGCTATTTAAACAAGTACAATAGTTAAAATAAAGCACAGTTAACATCTTTGTTCTGGAATCGGTAGGAAGAAAAAAGGCAGAGTTATGCAACAGAGGGGTTGCTATGGCAATTCCTCTCGGAAGAAGAGCAGGATAATTAAAACATAACAAATCCCACAGAATATGTCAGTTCCTTTGCCACCTAACTTACACTGCTTCGCCCTTCTAGGGTGGTGCTCGGGTGTTATGGCACAATTCGCTTTTTCGTCCAATGAATGAGCACTTCTCTCTCGTTTGGGGTGCACAGTCTGCAAGTCATCCCTCGAAGCATCACTCTTTGTTTTTACATTACAAGCATTACATTTTCCAAGGTGATGAGGTGAAATGGTAATAGCCTCAGACTGGGACAATGCAATACTCCCTCCGATAGTTCATTTATTACTATATTACACAGTGTGGCAGCAACCAAGCCAGTGATGGGAATGCTCCAGGCATTTTAAGACAGGCATCCCCAAACTGCGGCCCTCCAGATGTTTTGGCCTACAACTCCCATGATCCCTAGCTAACAGGACCAGTGGTCAAGAAAGATGGGAATTGTAGTCCAAAACATCTGGAGGGCCGAAGTTTGGGGATGCCTGCTAGACATCTTTCCTCACCACCCCCACTCTTGTGGGTGTATGTATTCAGTGATCTGTGTTTGCCTGAACTTGAGTCTGAACTAAGGATTCTGAGCTCCTGTGTTCTGATTCGATACACAGAACATTTCAGGATTTGGGCCTCTGCCATTGGCCCTTGAACTCTTGAGTTGTGATTCGCATCTTGGAAGTTTAGACAGCCAATCATGTTGAGAGTGGGAGTGGCCCAGGCTTTCAGGAATGTATATAAGCAGTTGCTTTGCCCCAGTTTCCCAGTTATGTAGTTCAATGAAGGTTATTGCTGTGTCTTGCCTCGTGGGAACCTGCCTACACTTCAGTAAATATTGCGCAAGTTTCTGTTATGGTGAGGAGGAGTCTTTTTTCAGTGGTATCCGTGTTTCAGGATGAAGAAACATGCTGAGGATGATTCCCTGGCTCTACAGATATGGCCTTCCATTCCTTGGATGTATTTGTAGTGCATATTTCTCCTAATGAACACATTTTTAAATGCACTTTGAACTCATACACTCACTTTTGCAAGCAATTTCCCCATATATATATATAAGGTGGAATCCAGTGTGGCACTAAGGCGAATGTACCATCAGTGCAAGGATTTTCTACTTATGCAGTAGAACTTTCTCCCCCTCTCCTCACCTCCTCACCCCCAAATCTGTTCTAGGGATTCCTCCAACCCTCTGGAGTAGCTTTGGGGAGGGAAAGTCCCATTGTGCTAGTGGTAGTCATTGCACAGACAGGACTCAGTCAATGAATACTGCAGAGCGTACTGTATTTTTGTACATTTATTCACTAATATTTGCATTTTATACACACTGCTTGGTTGGCGAAATGCATCATAAAATTAAGAGAAGTACGAATTTTGAAGGATTTTGGTTAGCATATTGAATTGAAAAAGTGCAATTTTTGCGTTTTCTAATTGAAATGCAAACAAAATCAATTTTCTCCCCCACCCCTAGTTCCCCACCATGTTAGCAACCCTTCCCCCTTCAGTCATTCAGACTTTACTTATGATTCAAAGCAACAATTTGGCGACTTCCACACCATAAATGTAAAGCACCATTATGCCACTTTAATAGTCATGGCTCCCCCCAAAGCATTATGGGAACTGTAGTTTATTAAGGGAAATGAGAGGTGTTAGGATACCCTTTTCCCCACACAGAGGTACAATTCCCAGTGTTCCTTGGGAAGAGGGACTGGTTAAGCCATTCTGAGAATTGTAACTTTTTGAAGGGAATAGGAATCTTCTACTTAAAAGTATGTGATAGATCTAGAATGTGTAGGGGGAAAAACAATTATTCAGTCTCCATTGATTCTAGAATAAAATGTATTGTGTACACAGCCAAGGTTTTTTAGTTGGCTTGTTTCAGTAAACCGTAGTTCGAATGCTCACCATAGTTTGCCCAGGTTTTGACATAATGCTAAAATGTTATTAGTTTGAAAAACAGAAGCAAAACCTTGCAATCTCTTTTTCACAGCCTGCCCAGAGAAAGAGAGGGGAACAGAAGTGCACAAGCCTAGACTGGCCTAGCTTCATTCATGTCATGATAAATTATAATTTGTAGTTACGCCCAGATGCATCCCAAGAGTCACTGAAAGGAATGCCTTAAAGGAGTGATACCAGGATTCACTTAGCATCCCAAAGATCAGAAGGGAGCAACCAGATGGAAGCAGATTCCCTCTGGTTTCAATAGCTGATTCCTCAATGGGAATCCATAAACCCGTAAAGACTATTTGAGTGATAGCCAACTAAGTCATACACAGAGTACACTTACAGTGGTGCCTCGCTTAACAAATGCCTCGCTTAACGAATGCCCCGCTTAACGAAATTTCCGCTTAACGAAAGGTTTTTTCTAGCAGAGGTTGCCTCGCTAGACGAATTCGTTTTATGAAAAATTCGTCTAGCGAATCGCGGTTTCCCATAGGAATGCATTGAAATTCAATTAATGCATTCCTATGGGCAAAAAAAATCAAAAAGAATTCAATGCATTCCTATGGAATTTTTCGTTATAAGAAAAGACCCGTGGAACGAATTAAATTCGTCTAGCGAGGCACCACTGTATTGACATCAATGGGCATAAGTTTAATCCTTTGGTTTCAGCAGATCTTTTCCAAGGATGACTAACCTTGGTTATCACTACTTGTTCTGAAAGCTGGCTTCTTTTCAAAATCCCATTCCCTGACTGGATGACTACTGGTGTAAAAAGGCACCATCTCAATTTCCTGTATTTAACCTCGCCATTTGCCAGAAGTACTGTATTGTTTCTTTTCAAAGACGAACAGCATTTCAGCCTTACAAGCATTCTCTTTGTACGTTATGCACAATGACGTTTTGCTCATATATTGCTCCAAATTTTCAATCCATACTGTCACAGTCAGTTCAAAACTGAAGGAAAACCTTCCCCTGAAATGTATACAGTGGTACCTTGGTTCTCGAACTTAATCCGTTCCGGGAGTCCATTTGACTCCCACAACCATTTGAAAACGAAGGTGTGGCTTAGCTTTGGCTGCAGGAACTTCCTGCACTCAATTGGAAGCCGCAGAAGCCATGTCAGACATTCGGCTTCCGAAAAACGTTCGCAAACTGGAACACTTACTTCCAGGTTTGCGGCATTTGGGGGCCAATTTGTTCGACAACTAAGCCGTTCGGGAACCAAGGTATAGCTGGTGTTTTCTTTGGATGTCAGCAGTGTCATTAATTCTAGAAATCAAGCTATAGGAAGACCGTGCAATAAGACTTCAGAGGAGTAGGCTTGATGAACCAACGCTTATTGAATCAATGTTTTACATTTTGCTCTTTTGTAGAAAACTATGGATTTGAAAATATTGCAACCTCTGATGTCACTGGTCTATTATGTTTTTCCTTAAGTTTCTTGGGAGGTGATTTTGGTCTTTTCTAGGAAATCTATCAGTCTTCTCTTGCTACCTTCAGCATCTTCCTTTTGTCACCCTGAGGACTGAGTTTCTGCTTACGCATAAGCCATGTGACATACAAGCATGGCTGCATTTCAAAGCCATCCTACCAAAGAACAAGGCCTCCTTCTTCACCGTCTCTCCAGTATGGTGAGATTTCAACAGCTGTTTTTGCAGTTCTTTCATTGCTTCTGCGATAAGTCAAAAGCAGAGTTGTTTTCTTAATGGCAGCAATTGTACAGATGACGTGATGGATGAGGAGACCACACAACGGGATAATGTCAAACTGATATGAATATAAATATTGTGTAAACATATTGCATAAGAAAGCAATTGGTTGTTCCTAGCACAAGTCCAAATGGAGGCCCTCTCACATTTCTCTGGGTATTACTCCCACCCAGGAAACCTGGAGGTGGGAAGAGAAAACAGATGTTAACTGCAGATCAGAAAAGGGTTTTGAACTATGACAATGCGAGTCTGGATCAGGAAGCTCCTGTGTATGATAGATCCCAGCCTCAAGTTTCAATCTGGACATTAAAAAAAATTAACTAAAAAGCACTGCTGTAAGCTGAGGAAGACTCTCCTCAGTACTGGGATATGGCCTCATTCAGAAAAGCAAAATGTCTTGCTGATCCAATTTACTGGCTGTTATCCAGATCCCAGAAGAAGAAGGAGACCATCACTCAAAAATATCATCATGACTAAAGTGGTTTGCAATAAATTTCCCTGCAGGCAAGCAAAACGTAGCTATTGTTCCTTAAGAGCTACCTTAGCTGGCCTCTGATTGGTATCAGTACTTTCTCCCAAGTCAGCTATTAAGGATAACAAAATTCAAGGTGCATGAAAAGTAATCTGTATTTGAGACATCTGCATAGTCCAAAGGGTGGGGAAATAAAGGTCTGGGGGAGAAGTGCAGCGCCAGAGGAGGTTTAGTCATGCTGGCCACATGACCTAGACCAGACATGTCCAAGGCGTTGATTGCGATCTATCAATCGATCTAGGGATGAATTCTGTTTGATCACCACACCCCCTCCACTGTAGAGGTGCCTGAGCAGCCACCACCTCATCCTGAGCTCCTCTTGCAGGAGGGACTGTCTTGACTCTGTGCGCCTGCCCACACCTGTGCCGTTAGTGCACGCATAACCACCCTGCACCCAGCCCTGCAATGGCAGGGGGAAGCAGCCGGCATCGGGGGAAGTGGGTGGCATGCACCCACCTGCCCAGCACCCATCCCTTCTGCCCCGGGAGAAGCAGTCAGTACCCGCCCGCCCTGCACCCATTTATGTGCCCTTGGGAGACACAGCTGGTGGTGCATGCCCACCCACCCTGCACACATCCCTGGGTGGTAGATCACTGCCAGTTTTTATATTGGATTGTAGATCACAGCCTACTTCAAGTTGGACATGCCTGTGGCAGTGTTCTGTGGAGAACACTGGCTCTCTTCTCAACTTGAAGCGAGATGAGCACCCCACCCCTTAGTTGCCTTTGACTGGACTTAACTGTCCAGGGGTCCTTTACCATTTACCTGCATTCCTCCAGCCCTCTTTACCTGGCCTTTGAGAGTCTCCTCAGGCCATATCCTCACCCCACCCCTGCCCTTCACTGCTTCATAATCTTGAAGGGTTTTGTTTTTTTACCAGACTAGAATATGTCCTTGAACTCCGAACATGCTTCCTCCATGGAGAGTGGAGAGAGGTGAGCACATTTGCCTCCATGTCCCCACCCATTTACAGGGGGCAAATTGTTAGAGGAGGAAGGAAGGAATTCAGGGAAATCAACCTGTAGGAATCCTGCTCACCATAACAACCTGGAAAACAGATTGTTTTCCAGTGGCTTGGTGCACAACAGAGCAGGCCATTAACATTCAACTGCAGAAGCAATTTGGGCAGAAGATAATCACAGCAACAAGTTAAGGCAATTCCAGGGGAGGATTACTGCCATCAGACCAAGGAGAAATGTCAAAGCATTCATAAGAGATGCAAAGACTCCTGAGAGAGGCATCACTAATCTTGACTCACTGTGGGTGTTTTATTCTAGGGATTAAGGTAGGATTTCAAACCCCCTTTCCCCCTGTCTTCTGCATTAGTCATCACCCTCCTGCTCCCTGAAGGAACTCTGCCCTGGAACACCGAAATCTCTTGTTCCTTTCGTATCTGGCATTATTTTCCGGTGGGATTCAATCACATCTTGGCAAATTTAGGCTACTCAGTTAAAGCTGATTGGGAGCTTTTGTGCACCAAACCCTAATCCCCACAAAGAACTGACTTTTTGCAAGAAGGAAAGTAACATTCACTTTATAACAAGCAAATTGAGATGCATGCTTAATGGTACTGTCTAACAAACCAGGCTGCATGCTCGATAAACAGGCTTTCTGTAAGTAACCTGGAACAAAGTTGGGGGAGGGGAGAACCTGTGGCCCTCCAGATGTTGTTGCATCCCATTGACATCATTCCTTACCATTGACCATGCTAACTGGGGCTGGTGGGATCTACAGTTGATAACAACACACAGGCAACCCATCTTTGGCCAAAGCACACAAAACTAAATTTGCTCATGCTAATCCCTTGTCACCCTTGCCTCCCTGAATCTTCCCCTCCCTCAGTTATTGTCCACTCACCAACTCCCACACAATTTCAATTTAGATTTTACATGGTTTCGGGCAGGGACCTGGCTTTTATTTATATAATGCTGCAAACACCCTATGTACACTGATAAAAGGAAAATAAGCTACCATCACAGGCACATTGAAACTTGTAATTTTTGCTCTTGGCATCCGTCTGTCTCGTGAGACAATGGAGTGCACCTCTGGGGGGTGAAGTCAGACTGCTGTATTAAGCAGCAGCAAAGTGGCCTCCCCAGGGCACAAGCCTAGGCCGCCTAGACAATAAGGCCCCCTCCTCAGCCTCACTGATGTGGTCCAAAGGAAAGCAGAGCAATACATTTGGCACCAGCTTGGCTGAAGGAATTGCCAGAAGGAGGCATGCAAGGTGCCATCCAACCACCTTAGGGTCTCCACTCTGGATTTGTGTAGGGCTTACTCCATAGCCTTTTCTTCTCCTGAAGTAAGGCAGCAGATGTTTAGAATCAGAGTTTTTCTTTTTCTACATTGACTACCTTCCCAGGCTGATGGGCCCAATATGCCTCACTTCCCTCTACAGCATGTGCAAAAATTGTCTTCTTGACTGTTGGACCAGCTATTGGTCTCCTCTGCTCAATCTGCTGGAGCCCATCTTTGCATGCAGGGGACTTTCCTAATTCACAGAGGGTTTGAGACCCATTGGCTACACTCACCTAGTTTAGCCAGCCATTTTAAGTCATTCCCGGGGTGTGGCTGCTGTCACATGCTGGCAGCTTCCAGGAGATGCAGGTGTGAGAGCTGAGTGCCGGTTGGGGACCAAAGATGGACAACCCCATCCCTTTTAACACTATAAGTGTAAATCCCCCTTTTTACTTATAGCATTCCAGAAGCTAGAGCAACTGCAGCCCAGGTTTTACTTGGGGCTCATCTGCTTCTCCCGGTCTGTCTGTCTGTCTGTCTGTCTGTCTGTCTGTCTGCCTGCCTGTCTGTCTTCACATATTATATGCTATGAATGTGCAACCTATGTACTTGTATGCACAAATAAATAAGCTGCACATTTATAGTTGTTCACATGTAGTCTTCAACAAGTGTTTTAATAAGTTTAATAACTTCCCACTCCTGCTCTCCCAAAGCTATTTTCAAAGCTATGTGTTCAAAGAAAGGGGAAAAGGTGCGGTTTTTATGATGAGCTAGCTGATACATTCCTGCCAAATGTCTTGCTGTAAAACAACAAAGCTTAGCAAGTGAAAGCAGATTGTTTTTATTATCCAAGTGTGCTTATCTATGCAACTGTTTTATTGATCTATTATCCCACCCTTCCTTCAAGGAGCATGGCGGCGGCGGGGGGGGGGAGGCGCTGGAGTTCATAGGGCTGCCCCCCATTTTATCACCACAACCGGTATGCTAGGTTGAGACACAGTGCCTTGCCCCCAAATCATCCAGAAAACTTAATATCCGAGGAATAATTTGAAACCCAGTAATTTATTCATTTATTTCATTGATACTCCACATTTTCTCCATGCAGCACATTTCTTGGCTTAGCGTTTGGAAAGAAATTGCCTTCATCCTCTCTGTTTCTAAACAGATCTTACATACAGCGGTACCTCGATTTACAAATGACTCGATTTACAATTGTTTCGAGTTACAAACAGAGTTCCGTCCGCCATTTTGGATGTGGTTTAGATAGGATTTTTTCGACTTACGGTTGTTGTTGTTTTAAAAAAATTCCCCATTGGCTTCGACTTACGAATTTTTTGAATTACGAAGGTCTGTTCGGAACAGATTAAATTTGTAAGTCGAGGTACCACTGTATAGTCGTGGTGGTTTTATTTCTTCCTTCCTTCCATTTTACACCAGCAAAATCTTTGCCCCAGGTGCCAAATAGGTGCTGTTGTTTACTCAGCTCCCAGCTACTGACCTCCTCCAACGACTTTCTCCCACTACTGCTGGAATCCTTTGCTTGTTGACTGTTATTTTCTCTTACACCAGAAGTGAGGAAACCTCAGGCCTCAAATGCAGCCCTCCAAGGCTATCTGTCTTGCACTCAGGACTCTCCCTAGCCCCACCCTCTCTCACCTTAGGACATGCTCCTAACCAGTGCTGCTTCACAAGTGTTTTTCCTCCCCTGGCTGAAATGTGTGTTTGAACCCTGATAATGCCTCTTGCTTGCCTGGAAAGGTGTGTGAGTGTGTTTAGAAACTAGCCTGGTGGACTGAGGTAAAATGTATGTTCATTGCTTGGCCCACTTTTCCCTCAGGCCCTGCCCACCACTGCCATGCGCCCCCCCCCCCAGAAGGGAGTCTGGCCCTTGGGGTGAAAATGTCCTTCCCTCACTCTATAGTGTCAGATGCTTTGTCCTCTCATCACCTCTTGCACTTCTTGAGCTCAGTCCGTAGAGACATGAGACACTTACTCTCAGGGTCATGGGTTCGAGCCCTATGTTGGGCAAAAAGATTCCTGCATTGCAGGGGGTTGGACTAGATGACCCTCATGGTCCCTTCCAACTCTACAATTCTAACAGCAGAAGTGTGTGCAGAGAAGGGAAAGTTACCCCAATCTGCTGCTGGCAGCAAACATGACATTATGAAAACTTGAACATACTCAGGAGGGGGCGGGCTCCTCAAAAGGGTACCTCTGTCACCAATCTTGATAAATTCTTAGGCTTTAAAATATTTCTGCCTTAAACCATTTGCCCTTTCAGCGACACATCAATCATCATGGGGCAGAAGGAAAAGGCAAAAGCCTTTCAGCAGGAATAAAGGTTGTCTTGTTGCATAAAATATAGAACAAAGGCCTGTGAGATAATCCACACAATCAGCTGCAATAACTGTGAATCATTGTTTCTATGGGAAATAGTGGCAGAGGAGACTGCAGTGTGTAGGAAACGCATTGGCTGTGTTACATCATCCCATTAGAATGAATACAGATAAAGTAATATACCAGCTCGGCATGCTGCACATATAAGGGCATCTGAAGCCCTATGAGTAACAAGGGAGTGCTTGTAACGTGAGATGCTGTCAGGAATGAGATCTGTGCAAAGTTATAACATCTCTTTGAGGAAAAGGTGGGATTCACTTCTAGATTAAAGTGAGCAAAGCGTTGCTTTGAATTGAAGTGTGAAAATATATTTTGACAAATGTCAAAAGGCAACTGTTGTTTCAACCTAGGGAAGATTCTGTTGCCATTCACGTCAATGTTAAAATCCATATCGATTTCAATAGGAGCTTGGACTAGATCTGGCTCTGCTTCTTTAAGGTGCCAGGAAGATCTTTTGTTGTTGTAAAGTTGTTTTGGGTTCATAAATGACACCTGGAAAAGTACTGGACATTCCTTTTGCTGGGATTTTCAACAGACTTGTATGTGTGCTAGCTCAGCATCGAAGAGGGAGGGATATAGTTGTAACACAAGGACAGTCACCTTATTTCCAAATTGGGTGCGAGCTCCTTTGTCGAGATATTATCATGGACACTTGGGAGTGGTGTCTTGGGAATTACAGGCAGAATGTGCCTGTACTTGTCTCAATTTCTGTGGCCTCAGGAGTGAGAGGAAGCCCTATCAGAACAGGTGGCAAACCTATGCTGATGCTGCCCATAGTTACATATGCAAAACGGTAAGCTGAGCCAGAAGTTTTTATAGTTCCTAAACACACACAATATGACCCTGTGATGTGTCACCACTATTAAATGGAAATACTTTTGAAGTAGTATCTTGGAATTCAATACGAAATGCAGCAGCTTATCTTTTACTAAGGCTAACACATGTACCTGAACAGGAATCTCCTTTATCTAATGCCACAGTCTTGATCTGTACTGGGTTCCTACATGGGCGCTAGTTGTAGAAACTTTACAGGAATGTATGCATCTCCTTCACCGTGCTTAGTCTGGCCCTAAGAGCAACAGCACAAAAGTTTTTTTTCCATTCCCTCAGCAATTCTCACACTGAAAGTTGCAGTGGATTGGGAAAAGCGGCGCCAGTTCCACCACATGTGTCTGAAACTTAGAACCAATGAAGGTGTTGGGGTGCAGGCACTCTCACCATAGCATGTCCTCCTCAGATGGGCATGATGAAATATGTTCTCACCAACAGGTGAGAAGGGTCACAAGCAATGGATATTTAGAATCCCCTCCATGGGACTGCAAATAATTAGTGGCACTTTTGATCCACAGACCTTCATACAGGCTTGATCTAGGGGTTCCAGTTGCCATAAAGAACATAGAAGTTTGCTCCCAAGTAATTGGATAGGTAGACAGTCATTCTCAGAAGGTGCAAGATCCTGCAACATTCACAATGAGTTTGTTCTGCCTCCATCCCTCCCTAGTGTGACTTGCAGGTGAACTACAGTAGATAATTTCATTATGCCATTCTTTATTCTCTGCCAAAACCCATGCTTTGTGAAGACCAACCTGACATTTTTTTTGAGCTTGCTGGATTCAGTGCCCCCTTTGACGTACAAAGCGACACCACCTCCCGAATGTCCTACCCTGTCCTTCCTGTAGAGTTTGGAAACCAGGGCAACGCTATTGAAAAAGCCCTCTCCCTTGTAACGCCTTCTTCTGATCATGAAGGCAATTGGGGAAGGGCTTCAGTAGTAGATCTGAACACCTGGGCAGGCTGTGTCAAGCTATTCCTTGAGAGGACCTTACTTTTTGGTACTGAAAGCCAGTCTGAGGAAGGACTGTAGCTCAGCGGAAACACCATTGCAGATGGTCTCAGTTTCAATCCCTAACCCTAACAGCTCCAAGCTGGGCTGGGAATGTCCCTGTCTGTCTTGGTTTACGGCAGCTTCCTATATTCCCTGTTTCCCCTCTGTTATTGACAGCCTTGTCTCCTGTCAATAATTAGCTGAAAGGCTTGTTCACCTTGAGACTCTTTAGCTTTCTTGGCAGGCACACTTCCTGTTTCTTCCTCTGCTGCACAAATTATAGCTGCTTTTGGGTCGGCAAATCAGGAAGTCTGACGAGTGCTATTTTTGCACACTTCAGCTCCTTGTTTCCGTTCTCCAGAGACTCTTAGCAGTGCCTCTTCCCATGGCGATGGCAGATTCATTGGTTCTGTCTGCTGCTGCAGAACTGTAGCTCCAAGTCTGACCAGCCAGAGAACAATGAGCATTAGGCCTGTAGGCAACAAAATCCACTACACTGCCGCAAGTGCTAAGAATTACTGCATATTATCAACTGGAGGAGTGGGGGGGGGGGAGAACTGGCCAGAGTAATCATGTTGTGCTGGTAATGAGGGGTATGCAAGGGAGGGGGGGAAACAAAGTTTTGTTATTCCATTCATTTCAAAACTTCTTTAATTTCGCTATTCATTCATTAAAACCATATTCCGTTCATTATCGTTTTTATGCCATTGCATACAGACCATACATTTAAAGCACATTTTTGCCTCTTGGAAATTGAATCCTGGAAACTAGTTGTTAAGGGTGCTGGGAACTGCAACTCTGATATGGATAAACTACAGTTCCCAGGATTGTTTAGGTGAAGCCATGTGCTTTACTGTATGTTGCGCATGCAGCCTGAACTACAAAGTACCTTGTTCAAAGTTTCCTCAGCCACAATTCTGTGGGGTGCCATAGGCAAACTCCTGGAATCTCACAGTGCTCAGAGATTGGGGTGCAGTGTAATCTATAGCATTACTGTGTTGTTGCTTTTAAAGCCTAGTGATAACAATTTCCCTAGGATTTGAAACATAAAAGCATCTACCACTTGAACTATAAAACTACAGTAACCGTACTAGCTGGCAGGCCCTGTTAAATCCTTCAAGTGTTTATTATCAAAACTACTATACAAAGTACTCTCTGACAAGACCGTGGAGAGTAGAAGTTTATCTCCCCTTTCAACCCCCAATGGAAACCTCCCAAGAGATACTGAATTACAATTCCATGCAATGCTGTATATTTCATCCTTTTTAAATTAGCATGTAACAATATCAATCAAATGCAGAGAGCAAAGATGCACTTGTAGCATTAAAGTGAATCAATACTTTTGTCATCTCATTCATCATTTACAAGTTATAGCAACCCATTATACTTACCCAGGGCTACTTAGGGAGTTTATTGCTAATGTTAGATTTGACCCTAAATCCATAAGGCCCAAGTCCAACATAATGACTACTAAATTGCCATGGAACAGAGAGCTATTGCAGTGCTATTCCTGCACATCTTTTTGGGGTTTATTGCAAAACCCACCTTAGAAAAGAAACAAGAGAGAACTCCTTGGCCACGTACTGCTTCATACAAGGGACTGTAATTCCTGGACTATGTGCTACTTTGTGAAATTACTCTTTCCAGAATGACACTTTCTCTCTCCCATCTCTGCCCCGGTATTTTCTTTAGGTAAATGAATGTTGAAAGTGCATGTCTCCTTATCAAAGCACATAAATGCTTATTTGCAAGTTTAACATCACTTACCAATGAAGATGGGTAAAAACTCCCCTCCACCCTGCACACAAACTGACAACTGATTGATTTGAAACTATATTTAAAATGACAGGACTATAGCCGACAAATATCCAACTTAGTCTGTCTTCTATTTCTACTAGTTTAGTAGATGCTGGGCAACACTGTCTATAAAGTGTACTAATGGCTATTTGGCACTAGTATGAGTCTGCTGAATTTTCATATCCGGATACTATTTTGACATGCTGCCAATATTTCCCCATGGAAAACAATTATGAGTTGTATTAGCATGGGACTTCATGGGACTAAATAAAGCAATCTTCTCAGTACAAAAGGCTTCCTCTCTGTCAAAGTTTAACAGTTAAACACTTAAGCAGTTAAGAGTTTCTTTTTGAAATGTGGCAAAATGCCTAATATTTTCTATTTTAAGCAATCTATATATAATACAGTGACTCCCAAGGACATTTGGTGATTGTGAATGAACAGCTGGCCAAAAAAACTTCAAAACACCATCCATATATAATCTGCTCCCCAACTTCAGTGCTAGTATTAACTCCTTACCGTTGAGTGTGTTTCCCAGACCAAGGCTGTGTACACACTGTGACTTTAACAGTGGAAGCACATACCCCCCCCCATCAAAGAATTCTGGGCACTGTAGTTTGTTAAGTGTTGCTGGCAATTGTAACTCTGTAGGGGGTAAACTACAATGCCCAGAATTCTTTCAGGGATAGAATGTGCTTTTGATGAGCTTTCAAGTTACAGTGTATACACAGCCCAAGAAACACACCATTTACTGGGGCACTATTAGGAAAGGAAAGCGCTAACAGTTCCCATTTAGAAATGCCCTGGATTCAGGAATGACCAACACTGCAGCCAAGAAGCTTATTTACTCTGGTTGCCCCCAAAAGCAGTAGTTCCAAAATGCTTTAATAAACCCAAGCATATTTGAGAATCTATTCTGCTTCTTTGTCACAGAGGGATATAGTTTGATGCTGTGTGCCCTGGCATCTTACTGTACTGTAACTGGATGCTGAGTTACACCATTATCCTCTGCTCTGTTGTGGTCACTCATGGCGAGAGATTGTTGGGGGGAAGCACTTTAAAATATTCCCCTTCATTGAAATCAATGGGCCAAAAATTGCTTACATCAAGTTTGGGACTTTTTAGAAGTTGCACTGTTGGTGGGGGCATGGTCAAGTTTGACAGATGGACGGAGCCACCCACCTGAGGTCACAATTATGTCAGGGGTTTTTTTTGCCCACAGGGATCCCCAGAAGCCCCATTTAAAGTGCTATCTTGCCCAGCACCTTTCACAGGACTTTGTGGGCTCTGCCAACCATTGCTTTCCGCAAAGACCTCCTTTGGCTCAGCCAGGCTTTTACCTGCTCCACACCTGATGTCGTGTGGTGGCCTGGCTGAAATGGCCTGGCAGGCCTAATTAGGTCTGTGAGCTGGAACATTCCCTACCCATGGTCTAAAATGACTGGTGAGAGCTTTCCAGGGTCTCTCCCAACCATACCTATCAATGGCTACTAGCTATGATAGCTAAGTCCTAGCCCCATTTTTTGAGGCAGGATCCTCCTCAATACCAGCAGCTGGAAATCTTACATAGGGGAGAATGCTCTTGCGCTCAAGGTCCTGCTTGTGAGTTTCCCCGCAGGCACCTGGTTGGGTGCTGTGAGAACAGGATGCTGGAGTAGATGTGTCATTGGCTGATCCTGTAGGGCTCTTCTTGCCCAGAACCACTTGCATGCAATGCTCCACCCATGAACTATGGGGTTTTTTTTGTGTGCAAGTGCATTGCCTGACAGGTTGCTTTTGAAGGAACATCTTCAAGTGCCCATTTTTAAAAAAATAATTTTGCTCTGGGGTTGACAGTCCCTGCCAGGTGGCCTGGATCATGAGTTCTTCAGCTTGCTGTGTGGAACCTCCCAACCGATTTAACTTCCAACCTGATTCGAGGAAGGAGAAGCAGACGTCCAAGCAGGCCTAAACGGGGCTTTCCGTGTGCTAGCAAGCAACCTCTTTCAACAGAATCCTTTTATTTTACAATTGCAATAGCTGTCGGACATTTGCATGGCAGTACCGGTGCTGGAAAAGGGGGTTGGTGGTTGGCGCACCAGTAGCACGTCCCGCTCTGCACCACCGAAGCGCCTCTGCAACCCTTATCTCACAGTCTCGCACTGCAACCCCCACGATACCCCGACCTTCTCCTTCCCTGCGATTGCAGCAGGAACAGAAACCTTGCTCTCCCCTTTCCCGCCACTCTTTTCCTCCCTGCAGCCGCAGCAGCAGCACGAGACGCCTTCGCCTCGCTTCCGCACCATCTCCCGTGCCTCGCCCAGCCCAGGGAAGGAGAGAAGAACGCGCGTGAGAGAGAAAAAAAGGGAGAGGCGGAGAAGGGAAGGAGAGGAGAGGTGGTAGTAGTGGTGGGGCGGCCTTGTAGCAGCATCGCCATGGCGACAGTGACGTCAGCCCACCCTGGACCTAATTGGAGGAAACCCCGTGGCCCCAGCTGCAGAAGCAGCAGCAGCGCACGGGCCAACCGAACTTCCGCGCGCTCCCCCTCCCTCCCAGCCGTCCACGACTTTTCTGTTCACCTTCGCGGCGGCGCGCAGGAGGGCGATTGGCCGCGCCGTGCTCGGGGGCGGGGCACGGGCTCGGGCAGCGCGCGGCAATAGGCTGAGCCGCGGCGAGCGCGGGCCTAGCAGCGGGAGAGGTTCGCTTTGTGCCAACGCCCTTTTAGCAGCAGCAGCGGCGGCAGCAGCAGCAGCAGCGCTGGTTCTGTGGCTGGAGACGGGAGCGGTTTTCTCTCGCTCTTTCTCTCTCCCCCCTCCCTTCTCTCCTCCTCCTCCCCACCTTCTTGATCCAGCCCCGGAGCGGAGCGAGCGCAGTCGACTCAGTAGGCGCCCGCCGGCCCGGCCTAGCGCCTCAGCGGACTCAGGTGAGAGGGCGACTGCGGCCTGCGCGGCGCGGCGCGGCGCGCTTCCCACTTCCCACTCTCCCTCCCTGGCTGCGCCTTTCCTTGCCTAATTCCTGCCGCGTCGTCCATTTTGTGGAGGCGGCGCGGAGCTCCCGGAGTCGTCGTCCCCTCCGCCGCCGCCGGGGAGGCGCTCGCCTCCGCCATTTCGTACCGGCCCTGCAACCCCGGCATTTCCTGAGGGACGGCGGGAAAGGAGACGGGCGGGAGCGCGGCTGAGGGCAGGGCTGGGTGGCTGCTACCCGCGCCTCACTCGGTCCCTCCTCCGCCTGCGGGGACAAAGGCAGTGCGGAGCCGCCGCCGCTTTTTCCCTTTGCCTCCGGGGGATGGGGGGAATCGGTCGCTTTTTCGCTTGCCCCCCCATCTTTTTATTATACAGGAAAATCGGCCGCCTTTTATCTCCCTTCCCCCCCCCCCGCCCCAAGGTTCGACACTCCTTTCTCCTTATTTTTTTTTTTTTTGCACATCTTCCTCCTCCAACTCCAAGCGAGAGGATCGCCCTGGGCTTCTCCGCCTCTGTACACACACTCTTCTCTTCCATCTTCCTTCCCACCCACCCCAGTCCCGCCTGCCAGGCATTGCTTAGCTATCTGCCCCTGAGAAGAATGGCTCGCCCTCTTTTCTCCCTGCCACTTGTGCCTTCTCTCTCTGCTCTTTTTTCTCCTCCCCTTACCCGCCATTCACAAGTCCAGGTTGTAGGTCACCTACGGCGCCACTTCCATTCTCCTCCTCTTAGCCTGCTTTCTTACAAACACTGCATTGGTTTGTGGGTGGGTGATTTTAGACGTAACGTTTGGATTCCCCCCCCCAAAAAAAAAACAGGAATCTTTTTTGTTTCTCGGACCTTTAAAAAAAAACACCAGTCTCTAGTGCCCAACTCCAGCATCACACACCTTGGATCTGTATGCTACACTATTCCTGACCGCCATTTCTAAAGGCCTGCTGTCTCCTGTCCACAAGGTGCTGGAAATCTCTTAGGTAGGGAGGGCCTAATCACCTGTTCTGGACATGAGTGCTGCTTCCATTTACTTATCTCAGGAATGGTACATATTTTTGTCAGCTTGGTTTGAGTTGATGCCTTTAGTGACTGTTTCTCAATGGCCTTTGTTTAAGTTGCTCTGTCTCTTGTGGTTTGGATTTCCTAAATCTATAGGAGCTTTTTGCGTGGCTTGTAACTCTCTATTCCTTAGGAGTACAGGTTTCAGAATATTTGTCTCTTGCTGTTCCAGGTTTTGAGGTGCCTTCTGACTTTGTGAAAGGCCCTGCTGTTCCTTTCCCCCTCCTAATCAGTTGCCTTGCTGCTTATACCATTGCTGGCCAACATGGAAAAGACCGAGATGATTCAGAAAGCCAAGCTGGCTGAGCAGGCGGAGCGTTATGATGATATGGCTACCTGCATGAAGGCAGTGACAGAGCAAGGTGTTGAATTATCCAATGAAGAGCGCAATCTTCTCTCTGTGGCGTACAAGAATGTGGTTGGGGGAAGACGCTCTGCTTGGCGAGTGATCTCTAGCATTGAGCAGAAAACTGACGGAAATGACAAGAAGATGCAGCTTGTCAAGGACTACCGAGAGAAAGTGGAGTCTGAACTTAAGTCCATCTGCACTACGGTTCTGGTGAGTTTATGAAGCATACTTCACCTTATTATTTATAGCTAACTTGCCAAGTTGAAGCCTGAGGCCAAGGAGTGGGATGAATTGCATTATGTGAGATGTTGAATTTAAAATGTAAGATGTTGAATTTAAATATAATATTTTCCTTATCTTGCTAGGAACAGGTAAACAAATGTTCGTGAATTTGCTGCAAAAGTGGGTTTCCACTGACAGTTGCTTGGAAAATGTGGGAATGAGGATTGAACTGTGAAAGCTGTTTTATCTGTAATCAGTAGCAATGCAATCTCATAATGCCTTGTATTAAAAAGTCTGTATTTGATGAACTAAATAGACTGAAAAAGCTACATATAGGTTCCCCTGGGGTCATATCTATTGCTTTGTTTGTTGAAATATAGAAGCTAGTATATGCTAAATCCTAAATTCATTGAGTAGAGGATATTCATGGAACAAAGTTGGAATAAATCTCTGCTTCAAATAGTTTCACTTGCATTGCTCTTGCCTGTTTCTTACTTTTATGGGTTCTGGCAGTAGTTTCATATTTCCTACTGCAAGTGATTGAGAGCTAGCACAAGGTTATGAAGAAAAAACAGGTTGTCTGTTTCATAAATATGTCCAAAGCAACAGGCAATACTCTGTAGGCATTCATATTTGGTCTTGGATTCTTTAAGTAGCTATTTTGTTTTTAACAAATCATGGTAAATTGACATGCCAAAGCTAGAGTACTGTTTTTAATTGACCCACCAGAGTCTTCTGTGTTGCTGATAACTAGTAGTAATACTTGCTTTCTCTAAACTCATCTTTTTGTTACAAATCTGCAGTCATTTGATACATTTATTTAAAGTAATTTTTATATCTATATCTGTAGGTAGGCTAGGATAATTAGAATTCGTTTGAAGCTTTTCTCTATTTTCCATTATGCCACCTAAATTTTGATTTGGATTGGGTTAAGGAGGTTGGAAACCAGTGCAGAACAAATGTCCTCTGGTGCTTTGTTTCTGTCTGCAAAAAAGTGTTTCTCTGATCCGTAGGGCACCATCTCAACTCCTAGTGCATATTTATTTTTGTAGGAAACATTGTACATGTTTGTTTCTGACACTTAATTCCTGGCACCAAAGGGGGCTTTTTTGAGTCTGTAAAATAAAATACAGCATTGTATGCTATGCAGCAAAGCACTTTTGAAGTTATGGGGAGTTTAAAAATGAGGGTCTGTTCAATGAAAAGTAAAAAAAATCTCATAGGGCAAGCCTTGGGTGTGTCTAAAGTAGGTCTTTGGATCCTAGCCACTGTCCTTAGTCATCTCTATTGCATACCAGCAGTACAGAAATGCCTTTTGATTTCAAGCTTGAGCTTTCTGGTAGAATATATGGCTATTTGGGGTGGGGTAAAGTGACAATGAATGATTCTAATCTTTTTTAAAAAAACAACCCACCCCAGTATTTTTGGTTATTTTAACACAATTATTTTGCTATGAATGTAGACATTTATATTGGTGTTTCCTTTTGAACCCTGTGCATCCTATTCCATATAAAATTGTTATAATTGAATTGTCAATATTTTCCTAAATATGTAGTAGTGCAGGAAGTACTCTAAATTTTGTTGGCCCAAGGTCTAGCTCTACTCTAAACTTCTCTTGAGCAGTGAACTTTTGGAAAGCTGTATAAACTAATGATATGTAACAAATAAATTTGGACAGACTGGCTGATACTTGGAAAACACAAGAAAAATCAGTAAGCAGTCATTTGTTACACATCTTAGAATTGAAGAGTGAAACTGATTATAATAGAACAGATTGTGTTTTAATATGTATTTGTTGTTGGGTAACTAAATGCTTAGTCATGTTTAGGGACTTTCAAAAACTAGTTTAATTCTGCCTTCAGTTTGCTAACAATTTGTAAAAATGTATATACTGTATGTACTGTATGTACCCAGAGGTACATAGAAAGCATGCTAAGTCATTGTCCAGTCAGCATAGTGGAAGCAAAGGACTTTTCCCTAGCGGAAAAACTGAACACACTTTAAGCAGTTGGGGTGACGCATGCCCATTAAATGCTGTGTTAAAACTAATTACGCAGGTGTTTGTAGGCACAGTTGCATTTTCTGATGTTGTTGTTGTTTAGTCGTTTAGTCCTGTCCGACTCTTTGTGACCCCATGGACCAGAGCACGCCAGGCACTCCTGTATTCCACTGCCTCCCGCAGTTTGGTCAGACTCATGTTCGTAGCTTCGAGAACACTGTCCAACCATCTCGTCCTCTGTTGTCCCCTTCTCCTTGGGTCTTTTCCAGGGAGTCTTCTCTTCTCATGAGGTGGCCAAAGTATTGGAGCCTCAGCTTCAGGATCTGTTCTTCCAGTGAGTACTCAGGGCTGATTTCCTTCAGAATGGATAGGTTTGATCTTCCTGCAGTCCATGGGACTCTCAAGAGTCTCCTCCAGCACCATAATTCAAAAGCATCAATTCTTCGGCGATCAGCCTTCTTTATGGTCCAGCTCTCACTTCCATACATCACTACTGGGAAAGCCATAGCTTTAACGATACGGACCTTTGTTGGCAAGGTGATGTCTCTGCTTTTTAAGATGCTGTCTAGGTTTGTCATTGCTTTTCTCCCAAGAAGCAGGCGTCTTTTAATTTCGTGACTGCTGTCACCATCTGCAGTGATCATGGAACCCAAGAAAGTAAAATCTCTCACTGCCTCCATTTCTTCCCCTTCTATTTGCCAGGAGTGATCAGTGGCCATGATCTTAGTTTTTTTTATGTTGAGCTTCAGACCATATTTTGCGCTCTCCTCTTTCACCCTCATTAAAAGGTTCTTTAATTCCTCCTCACTTTCTGCCATCAAGGTTGTGTCATCAGCATATCTGAGGTTGTTGATATTTCTTCCAGCAATCTTAATTCCAGTTTGGGATTCATCCAGTCCAGCTTGATGAATTTCTGATGTTACTGGACTTGATTAGTTGGTCCTTTGAGCAGCATGAGGTGGTGGGGAACTTAAGTCCCCAGGCCTGAATGTGGCACTCCAGGATGTATTTGACCCAGGACGTATTTGACCGTGGGAGCCCCCACCACTTGGTCCAGGCCACACCCATCACTCTTTCTCTGTATCTTCTTCGAGTACTTTTCTCTGGCTGGAGTGTGTCATTGAATTAATAATGTCTTGTTTATCTTGATGAAAGCTGGGGAGAGGTGTCTGTCTGTCTAAAACTTTAACTGACTGGTGTGTAGCTTACTGTGCAAAGTGGCCCCACCCATCCCTGACATGTGGCCATTAGAAGCTTCCCATGAGGAAATGTGACCCTTTTGTTGAAAAGGTTGTTTGCCCCTGCCCCAAAAATAATGTTCATGTTCTGAAAACTAAAGTTTAGTGCAAGGACATATTTACTGGGAGTCTTCTGCTCATGTGCACTTTTTCTCTCTGAGCTTTTGGATAAGGCTGCTTTCGGCAAACTATCTTAAAACATTTTTCCAAGCAGGCATGATGATAGGAAAGTACTCCATTTGCAGCAGTGAACTGTGTGTATGCCCCTGTATCATGACTAATAGCTGCAGATTGCAGTCCTCAGTTGGGCATGTACTGTACTGTGGAATTTAGGCAGGTAAGTAGAAATGGTCTGTTAAAGAGTAGACAGGAAAAGGAAAGCAGACAGCTGCTTCATATTTCAACTAGGTGGATTTTACAAAGTTAAGGAGATACTATGTCTTGGGTAACTAAGGGAATTAATTCCAACCAAGGTTGGGCACTTTTAAGTGATTATTGTGAGAGAATTGAGCATGCCCGTAGGTGAAATCTGTGCAGCTTAAAATTGTTTGCTTTATATTTCATATTTAACAATCACATTTTGTTGATCATATCTATTCAATGGTTTTGCTAGTCTTCTAAGTTCTGTGCTGAAATGTCAATAGCAAAACATTTTGACATTCTACCAGAAAACCAGAGATTCCAAACACGTCTTAATGGTGGGAGAATTGAGTTCATATATTTTGCAGAACAAAATGCTGTCAATTTCCATTCAAATGACCAATGCTAAAAAGGGTAGCAGCACTTTTGAATGGCTTAGATTCTTCAATCTTTTTTTACATAAAATCTGGGTACAGTGGAACCTCGGGTTACGTGATGTCCTCCAACGCTTCGGGTAATGAGCTCTGCTAACCCAGAAGTAGATTCTCCTTGTTGCGAACTTTGCCCCTGGGTGTAAGCAGAAGTCACGCAGTGGTGGCAGCGGGAGGCCCCATTAGCGAAAGCGCACCTCATGTTAAGAACGGTTTAAGGTTAAGAACAGACCTCCGGAATGAATTAAGTTTGTAACCGGAGGTACCACTGTACTTAAATATCATAACCTTTTTAAGTCAGGTTCCGCAATGCATTCAACAAGCAGGAATGCCTTGTATCTATGTACCATTTTCAGATGTCAGAGACTAATGTAGTAACAGTTATTTTAATTGAATTAGGATGTTTATGAATAAAAGGATGTTCCCAGGCCTGTTGGTTAAAACTGAACACTGATAAATTGTATTTCTGAGAATCAGTGAGGGCTTAAATATACCAGTGCTTTTAAATTTTAATATGGTTACTTCATGAAGAAACCTTCAACATCTCACCTTTTCACTGATGTAGCAGTCCTTAAAGGTAAAGGTAAAGGGACCCCTGACCATTAGGTCCAGTCATGACCGACTCTGGGGTTGCGTGCTCATCTCGCATTATTGGCCGAGGGAGCCGGCGTACAGCTTCCAGGTCATGTGGCCAGCATGACAAAGCCGCTTCTGGCAAACCAGAGCAGCACATGGAAACGCCGTTTACCTTCCCGCTGTAGCGGTTCCTATTTATCTACTTGCATTTTTTGACATGCTTTCGAACTGCTAGGTTGGCAGGAGCTGGGACCAAGCAACGGGAGCTCACCCCGTCACAGGGATTCAAACCGCCGACCTTCTGATCAGCAAGCCCTAGGCTCAGTGATTTAACCACAGCGCCACCTGGGTCCCTGTAGCAGTCCTTACGTTATACAATATAAAGTGGCAAAATAAATGATGACTTAATAAACCAATTTAATATTTGTGTATGTTCATCTCCTCATAACATGAATTCTCTAGGTGATATGCAACAATTTGAAGTAAGCAGAAATCCAGTTTAATATAATAAAACAGACAAGTATAGCTGGTAGAAACAGCTTAAAACTAGGGATCAGTATTGGGCCATTGCTACTCATGTATTGTTGGAGTCTGTTAAAATAGTTTAGAAATAAATCTATGCAGTGTGCACACAGGTACTGATTAGGAAAGGAATTTTGATTTAAACTAGTATTGTAATGAACTGAAATGCTATGACAGATTTAAACAGCCTTATGCCAACCATTTTGTGATTGGTGGAAAAGGGAGAGAATGCCCTGCTGATTGTACTAAATAAAATTAGTTTTGTCTCCTGACTTTCAACAGCTATTCGGAGGGTTAAGCCTTGGTGCATGAGCAGAACACAGCATGTGCCCCTTAAGACCATGGCTATTATTGATAGGTTGGATATCTCCCCCCCCCCCCTGTATTAGTGTCCTAGTTAGAGCTTGGTTTTACAGTTCAGTAATTAAGAAACGATCAATTTGCATGTGTTAGTAAAAGGCACAAATCACTCCCTGGTAACAGAGAAGACTGTCAACCACTGGATAGATTACCACTGAGACTGAATGCAGGATTGTAACATACTTCAGTACTTGTTTTTTACTTAAACCACACAGTTGTAGTCCACTAACTTCCTAATGCTTTTCAAATCAAGTAGCTTAGTGCTAAGAACCACAGTACAATTCTGAATGCCAAAAGCATTCTTCATAGCTGAATTAAAGTGCAACGCAATATTATTTCTTCTCCAACCTCTCCAAAGTGTTATTTTTGTGGATTTCTGTAGTGGGGACCTATTAGTTCATTAAACAAATGCGTAAAAGAGTGTATTTAAACACTGCTACATCTCAAAACATAGCAAAGTAGTTTACAACATTAAAAAGGTGGAAACCATACAATGAAAGCATTAAAATGTATCTCACAATATCTTTCAACATGATAATAATTTACTATATAGGATTGCATGTAGACATGCTGAGGTCAAAAGTATCCAACAAGTTGGGTGTAGCAGTAAGTAATTGGATTGTGAATTTAAAAAATACTTCAAAATTCACTTGAAATATAATTGTATTAACAACTTTGAAATATATAGTATGGCAGTAGGATCATGTGTGCATCAGATCCACAGGTGAGCCAAAAATGCCGCAGAATTTTGACTTCTTTCAAACAAAAGTAGTTTCTAGTTCTTATGGCTGAATTATATGTTTAAGCTATGATTATGTAAGCAACGATTGCTGAAATTTCAGGTGCCGTAGAAATTACTTGATAAATCCCACGCCAGCCATCATAACAAGTGATCTTGTTCCTTGCTTAGACAGTTGGCCAAGTGCAGAATATTAAGTTGTGTTAAGAGTGCTCATGTGGCCCTGATTAGTTAAACTTAAGGTGTGTTCCTAAGCATATTTGCTTGGAAACAAGTTCCATTGAAATGGACTTCTTCTCAAGTGAGAGTATTTGAGATTCAGTTTCATATCTCTACTGCTGGAGCACAATGTTTGAGGTTGGTTTAGTTTCGCAAGCTGATTCATCTTTGCAATCTGATTCATCAGGGGCTTGAGAGTTTCTCACAGGAATGATTCATGTCATGTGTTTTTGGAGCAATTAAATATGTGCTGGTACTAATTTAGTATATTCTAGCTTACAGTAGAGAAAGGAGTTGACTATGCACACCTCTCACAGTACAGTATTAGTATTTTATTTTTCTTATTAAATTTGTATACCATTTATCAGATCACAGGGCGGTTCACAACATAAACATACAAAACGAAAGCACAAAATACATAATAAAACAAAAACAAACCAATAGCATGCCCCCCAACAAAGACATTTAAAAGGCCATAGAATGGTAATCAATCAGAAAGGTGTGCTTATAGAGAAACATTTTTGCAACAGAGAGCCACTGTAGAAAAGGCCCATTCTTGAGTTGCCACATGCTTCAGCTGAAGCATTGCTACAGTGGTACCTCGGTTTAAGTACACAATTGGTTCCGGAAGTCTGTACTTAACCTGAAGCGTACTTAACCTGAAGCGAACTTTCCCATTGAAAGTAATGGAAAGTGGATTAATCCATTCCAGATGGGTCCGCTGAGTACTTAAACTGAAAGTACTCAAACCGAGGCGTACTTAAACCGAGGATTCAAAGAGAAAGTGAGGAGTAGATTAGATCAGGAAGTATATTACAATAAACCATAGACCAGGCATCCCCAGACTTCGGCCCTCCAGATGTTTTGGACTACAATTCCCATCATCCCTGACCACTGGTCCTGTTAGCTAGGGATCATGGGAGTTGTAGGCCAAAACATCTGGAGGGCTGCAGTTTGGGGATGCCTGCCATAGACCATAAAATTGACTTGTTGATTTTACATGCAGAAAAGAGTTGACCCTAGCTATTAATTGCTACTATAGGCTTACTGTACTTGAGGTTAACAGTTGGCATTTTCCAGACTAGGTGTCTTATAGCTGTCTTTACCATCTCCTGCTGACATTTAGTACTGCCTTGTTACCTGTCTGTGTCATGTATGTTTGATTAACCCACACTTTCCGCACAAAAGTGTTAGATGTTGCATCTGTTTAGACAGTAACAAGATAATGATTATAAATCAGAGGGGTAGGTATGGAATTGGAATAACTATGCATATACAGTGGTACCTCGGCTTAAGTACACAATTGGTTCTGGAAGTCTGTACTTAACCTGAAGCGAACTTTCTCATTGAAAGTAATGGAAAGTGGATTAATCCGTTCCAGACTGTCCACAGAGTACTTAAACTGAAGCGTACTTAACCTGAAGTGAACTTTCCCATTGAAAGTAATGGAAAGTGGATTAATCCATTCCAGACGGGTCCGCGGAGTACTTAAACTGAAAGTACTCAAACCGAAGCGTACTTAAACTGAGGTATGACTGTATCTTCTGTGGGTGTACCTCCATCACCCAAAGCTGGAGCAAACATTTGGTATAGACTGAGTTATCAGTTCCCTTTTAGATTGAAGGGCTGAGTAGACTACTAGACAGTGTAAGCAAGTCTGAACTTAATCTGTATCCAAGTAGGGCTGGGAGAAACTCTTGTCTGAAACTCCAGAGAGCTGTTGACAGTGTAGACAATACTGAGCCTAGTCTGATTCAGTGTAAGGCTGTGTTCTATGTTCTTACCGTAGCTCTGTGAGGGAGTGTAAATTACAGTTCCCAGAATTCTTTTCTTTAAAGAGAAGGCCAATAGCTCAGTGGCAGAGTGTCTGCTGTGTATGCAGTAGGCCCCAGGTTCAATTCTTGGCATCATGTTGGGTTGGGAAAGACCTCTGCCTGAAATCCTGAACGGTGGCTGCCAGTCAGCTTAGACAATGCTGAGCTAGATGGACCCAATGATCTGACTTTGTATAATGCAGTTTCCTTTGTTCCTATGAAATGTGTTATTTCGGACCCCTTTAGTCTATTGCAGTGTGTTGACTTTTAAATGGCATCTTTGTCATTTAAAAGCAAAATGAGTTGAAAAACCACCTGCATTTCATTATGTGACTTGGGGTGATAACCAGGGAGCACTTGAGCAAAAATGCACTATTAGTCAGTTTGCAAGTGCATAAATTTGACCATTAAGTTATAATTGCTAAAGTAACAATTATAGTAGCTCTGCATGTAGAACTTAGGTCTAACCTCTTTGCAAAAAGCTCCATCCATGTTGGTACAGCTGGGCTAAAATGGTAGTCTGTAGGATATACTGAACGAGACTCCTTCCACTTTTGCCTGAACAAATGGTTTATGCCAGGCATCCCCAAACTTCGGCCTTCCAGATGTTTTGGACTACAATTCCCATCTTCCCTGACCACTGGTCCTTTTAGCTAGGGATCATGGGAGTTGTAGGCCAAAACATCTGGAGGGCCACAGTTTGGGGATGCCTGGTTTATGCTATATTATTACCAGACAACATCTTGCTGTGTGCTTTCTTTCTTTAGTCAAACCATTCAGATAAAGTAGTGAAGAATACATTCTGAAAGAAAGATATGGCACGTCTTTAATTCTAATAAATATATGAATTGTAGAACAGAAGATTTATTAACAGTAGATTGCATTTAATGCTACTGGTACTATATATTTGCATAGAAAAGCAGGCATTGAATGCAAGCAATATTTTCAAAACTTTAATCTAGACACCAAAGGGAAAGATGACTGTGTATTGAGAAATTAAATTGCTCTCTACTCTCTGAAGCTTAAAGCACCAGAAACTCAGAACAGCTTAAGAGACCTAAGATATTACCTGTTCTTAGGCTTACTTTCTAAAATGCATGAGATGAAATGAAGAGACAGGGAGGGAGGAAAGCAAACTCAAGCCCCCTAGTTCTTTGTTCTTCCAGCTGGAATGGAAGCAGTTCATGGAGAGGAGGAGCTAAAAGTTACTACCGGTAGTCACAACAGAGCTGATAACAGTGTCTGCTTCCATTCTCCCTCTGCTGTAGCATGATAAATCTAGCCTCTTGGCAGTTAACAGTGGAACTTAATGACATTTTAGAGCAATTCCATTTAAGAGGGGAGAGTTTATTCCCTGCTTCTGTTTGATTCCTTGAAAGCTTTGATACATATTCAAAATCAAAACATTTTGTACATAGGGTGTGAGTCATTTAATAATGAGTCCTGTCAGCAGAAGCCCTGTACAAGGACTTCTGCTCTCCTCCCCTGTGCATCCCTGAAATTAACTCTGTGTGTGTGTGTGTGTCAGGAGCACCCCAAGAACAGCATGTGGGGGGGGGGGCAAGAGACGCAAAGATCGTTCATCTGGTAAGCTGAAATGCTTGTGCTGATGGAATGATCAGAAGAGTGAAACACTGAATTTCTCCCTTAGTGGCAAATTAAGCATAGTATGAAAACACAATGTTGCTAGCAAATGTTTGACATGGGTGTCTTGTAGGGAAAATAGGTCTTCCATTTCAAGTTTTCTCTAGATTCTAGGACTATCTTGCTGGTCACACTTCTGGCTGGGAAAAATATAAGTTTGTTCTTTCAAGTTGGTTTCAAAATATGTCTCTACCTCAAGTTCTTTTAACTTGCCTAGGTGTGTCTGGTTCTGACCATGCTGCTTCGTTACCCAACGTGTTGATTAGCCTAAAAATTGGCTGTCCAGTGCCAGACGTCTGATACAAAAGAAGGTTCACAAATTTTAGTAGCTGCGGAGGATGTTAACCAGAACTTTAGCATGACTGTTTAAGACTTTCTCTTGTAGACATACAAGGCTAATAGCCAAAGGTTCCAATTGGCTGTTCTTTCTCATCATTGGATATGGTGTGCATACAGTTGGACTATGGGTGACTTGTCAGGGCTTCAGACATCAACTTATTATTAATCAAAAGCAGAAGTGACTTTAAATACCGTATTTTTCGTTCCAAAAGATGCACTTTTAAAGAGGAAATTATGCATGGTCCCTGGAGCTGAATTGCCCAGGGGCTAAAGGCAGATTGTGCTTTTTAAAAAGAAAAAAGAAAAAGAAAAGAAAGAGCTAAAGGGTAACTAGGGAAAGAGAAAGGAACCCACTCAACAGCTGATTGCAAGAGATTGGAGAGGGAGATAAGGCAGCTAGCTCCCTTCCCGCCCCTCCCTGCCCCTTGCCTAGGCCTCAGTAGTTGTCTGCAGAGGGAGACATGTGACTGGCAGATTAGATTATCTGCCTGGAATCTGTAGAAATGGGTCCCTTTCTTAGAGAAGCTGCAGAACTGTAAAACAGGATTTTTTCCCTTTGCAAGGAAACTCAGCAACTTTGAACTGATCCTAAAAAATGGAGCTTTTCTCCCTTTGCAAAAAAGATGCACAACTCTGAGCTGACCCCCCCCCCCCAAAAAAAAAACCCAGGACTTTTCCCATTTGCAAAAAAGCTGCACAACTTTGAGCTGATCCTAAAAAAATGGAGCTTTTCCCCTTTGCAAAATAAGCTTCTTCAAATATTTAATTGGGGGGGGGCAAGGTACCTAGGCCTCTAGGAGTTGGTTGCTATGCCTAGGACAATTCAAGAAAGCAAAATATTTTTTTCTTGTTTTCCTCCTCTAAAAACTAGGTGCTTCCTATGGTCAGGTGCGTCCTATGGAGCGAAAAATAACGTATGCTGAAACAGCTGAATTAGATTATTCTCCACTGTGAGGAAATAAAAGCAGCTTAGTGGAAAAGTGGGTGGAGAGAGCGACTGTGTGATATATCATAGTGGTCCTTTATGTAGGGGTGGCTTTAGCTAAAGTTTATGCTTCAGCTATAATTTAAATGCATATTGTTGGCAAAAAATAGTTACTTGAATCTGTACATTCCAATTCAAAAAACCCTCATTAAACAGATCTTTGACTAAATCAGCACAATTTTTTTTAGCATGGCACATAAGGAAAAATAAACCATTTGAACATTGAACTATTTGAACCATATTGAATATGGTTTGTGCAGTAAGATGATTGGCTGAAGCTGCTAAATACTTAAAAAGTAATCATGGAGTATCTGGATGGAATCATTACTTTGGACAACTGTCACAGGGAGATCTGGTACAAGACAATCAAATGAATTGTGACTGTATTGGTGGCAGTAGTTTGCTGCAAAGGTGATGGGTGTAGCTTTTCTATTCAGTGCAGCAGTTAGTGTGCTTTAAAAACTTGCTTCCATTTTTAATGCAGCACTTGGGTATTTATTTTGAGAATGAATTAATCAAAAGTGGAAACAGTGGAAAAATAACTAGGAATAGTTCTATGGCCAAAAAAAAATCACACTCACTCCCTATACTTTATTTGTACAACTTCTTTTTCTTGCGAGCTGTTGATTATGAATTTTTCTTTGGTAAGCAGCCTCTTCTGTCAGAAAGTGATGTATCTCATAGTGAAAGAACGGGGTAATGGGCATGTATCCACAATTCCTAAAGGTTTGCTTCATACCTGACTCAGTTTTTACTCCAAAAAGTAAATCTAATTTTGGGTACAACACTTCAATCCTTCATTTGTATTGCCCATCTTGAAAGACAGTCTCAGGGGACAAACAGTGCCACTTCTTAAATTGAAACACCATTTCTCTTGCTACAGGGTCTTTGTCTACTTAGTGCATAATACAGTATATCAAAATGGTATTTTAGCAATCATGCATATTGTGTCTGAACACACATCTGTGGTAGTATTTATGGCCAATAATAATACTTTCCCCTTCCCTTTCTATTGAAATTACTTAAAATTCTCTCCCCTCCTCTTTTGTTAGGAGTTGCTGGATAAGTACTTAATAGCTAATGCAACTAACCCAGAGAGCAAGGTGTTCTATCTGAAGATGAAGGGAGACTACTTTCGATACCTGGCAGAAGTTGCAAGTGGAGATGACAGAAAACGTGAGTACCATATTCATTTAAGCCTCTGCTTTTCAGTAAAGGTATATCTAGTCCCAGGTGGCGCTGTGGGTTAAACCACAGAGTCTAGGGCTTGCTGATCAGAAGGTTGGCGGTTCGAATCCCTGCAATGGGGTGAGCTCCCGTTGCTCGGTCCCAGCTCCTGCCCACCTAGCAGTTCGAAAGCACATCAAAGTGCAAGTAGATAAATAGGAATGAAACCAGTGGGAAGATAAACAGTGTTTCCGTGCGCTGCTCTGGTTCGCCAGAAGCAGCTTTGTCATGCTGGCCACATGACCTGTCTGCTGTCTGCGGACAAACGCCGGCTCCCTCAGCCTATAGAGCGAGATGAGTGCCACAACCCCATAGTCGGACACGACTGGACCTGATGGTCAGGGGGCCCTTTACCTTTTTATATCTAGTCTTATAAATAATAGTTACATTTTGTGTGTGAAGAAAATGTTAAGAACCTGCTAGTTTGTCTCATAATCCCCTTTGCCTTGCTTTTTCTTAACAGAAACAATAGAAAATTCACAGGCGGCTTATCAGGAGGCATTTGACATCAGCAAGAAAGAGATGCAACCCACACATCCAATTCGTTTAGGCCTAGCGCTTAACTTTTCCGTATTTTACTATGAGATCCTCAACAACCCAGAGCTGGCTTGCACATTGGCAAAGACAGTAAGTTGACTTTGGGTGTGTGTGGGAAAGTTAGTTTGAATAAGGGACCAGGACTCCTTAACCACACCTGCTTATCTTCTTGGATACTGAAATTGTATATATGGGTGTGTTCACTTTACTTATTCTTCAGAGGACTGCTAGTTCCTCTTGCTTCTACTTCCTCCTTGTGGCATTCAGTCACCTGATAGAGCATGCAGAATAATTTTAACAGTGAAAGCTATGAACAGGCACATCATTGATGGCTGGTCTTAAAACATTTTTGTTTCGAGAGGCTTATGTTATTGTCTCACAAGGGTTTCATTTCTAGGCCCACTTTGGGAAATAAACACCTTTAGTCATAGTAGAACATGAGCTGAGTGAACATAATTTAGGTTTGATCTGAAGTGGCATCATTACAGTATTTCCCCACATTAAGATTAATGCATATTCTCCAAAGGAAAGCCTACATCCATGTAGAGTTGAATGTTTAAACACAACCACAGATATATAACCCCAAGTTAAATACCAGCCCACAGAAAACCTAAATTGCTGTACATTAAACTTGTAGCAGGAAACGTTCACTGAATACTAACTTCTCTTGCTTCTGAAATGTCTTCCAGAATAGGCTTTAAACAATGACTGTGCTGATATTCAAATGTTTATCCTATATCAAAGCAATTTATGTAAAAAAGAAACAGCCTAAACTTCTGAAGGAATACCTCATCTGATGGCTTGTTTTTAAAACATATCTACTTTGGGGGGGTTCTTTTACCTAAAGCGTAAGAATAATCTGAATTTCTTTCCTAGGCTTTTGATGAAGCCATTGCAGAACTTGATACGCTGAATGAAGACTCATACAAAGACAGCACTCTCATCATGCAGTTGCTTAGAGACAACCTCACAGTAAGATGTGCCTGGTCTTTCTACAGTCATTGTGCTTGGACTTTGGGTTCCCAAATAGTGTCAGCTAGGTTTTTGGAGTAGTACTCCTGCTGCATTTATTAAAAGGGAGTTGTGAACTGGGGTTGTGATGGATGTAAAACCGAGAATATCTCACTTCTGATAATACTGCTTGCTTCTAAGAATATTGCTCATTACTAAATTGGAGATTGTACATCTAGGCTTGATAGACTTAACAGACATATTTAGAAATATAATAAGGTGCAAGATAAACTACTGCTTTTCCTGTAGTTTGCCAGATGAAGTAGGTCACTGATTTTACTTTTGTGCCAGGCTGCTATTGAGAATGGTGTTGCAGGTGAACCATACCTGATTGTGGCTGTTCTTCTTTCCAGTTATGGACATCAGACAGCGCAGGAGAAGAATGTGATGCTGCAGAAGGTGCAGAAAACTAAACTGCATATGGAGTGTCATTCCCCTTCTCAAGAAACCTTTTTACACGTCTCATTCCTTATAGCTCCACTTGGATTTCCTATAGCAAAGAGAAGCCATCCATGTGTATGGAAATCAATTTATAGTCTTTTCACACTGCAGCTTTGGGAAAACTCCATTCCTTGATTTGTGTTTTGTCCTGGCCTTCCTGGTGTGCGTTTACTGCTGTAGAAAAGTATTAATACTGGCTTAATTTCCATATAAACATAAGTAACTTCCAAACACTTATGTAGCGGACTAAAGTTATCTGGTATTTAAAAAGAAATCTGAACCAGTTCCTGCAAGCAACTGTGGTGGTTTTTTTTTTTTTGTATTACAGTGATGACATGAAAATGTAGTTAATGCAACTAAAGAGTGTTCAACACAGTTCAATTCTCCACATTCCCTTTTTATTCTGCAGGGGTTTCTTGGTGATTTGACTTTCCCGTGCTACTGTGTATTCGTTTCTGTAGGATCTGGGGTGTCTTGGGCCAAATGGGGAGCATGGCAGAGTGGCTTCCTATATGTGTGTACAGCAGGAGCTACTGAGTGTTTTAAATACAGGGATTCTTCTTACTCTTCAGTTGCTGCTGTTCAACTGCTATCCCCTCCCAATAAAAAATTCACTTACACTCCTGCCTTTGTAGTTCTGGTATTCACTTGATTATGTACTAGAAGCAGCATGTTACTGCCAGAATACAGGGAGTGCCTTTTTGGCAGACTAAATTGCATGTCATTTCTTAACACTGGAATGGGGGAGGGGGGGGAAGAGGTCATATGTCCGAGTATAAAACTTTTCCATGCAGATTTGTGCACATGTATGAAGGTGTCAAGTTCGTCCAGTGATTGTTCCTTAGATAGATGGACCACTATTGTGTGTTGCTAATCATTGATTGTAGTCCCAAAAAAGCCTTGTGAAAATGTTAATGCCCTATGTAACAAAATAACATTAAATAAAATTACATTTTATAAACCACTAAACTGTTGCTTTGTAACATTTGCATGCAGCTTCATCTAGGAATAAGTCCCATCTAAACTGTTTTACTATGCTGTAACTGAAGTTTTCAAACTGTAATGCTTGCATTGTGTGTGTGTGTGTGTGTGTGTGTGTGTGTGTGTGCGCGCGCACTTCTCTGATGCATTGCATGAAGTGAAATGATGTTCTGGCATTCACTAAAGTTTTTAACATATAGCATGCATTCTCTTACATATGCATAGTGCATTGCAATGCTACTGTTACAAGAGGTATTCATACAGGTAAACTGAAACATTCTGAAAATACTACCTGCTTTGTCAGGGGCCTCCTACCTAGAGCCACATGTAATTACATAGCTTTAGGAATGCTCCAGCATCAGACCAATCACTTGGACCCTAAATGGAAGCATTTCTAAAAGTACCTTTTAACAGTCAAACATACTGTGGCATAAAACAGGCAGAGCTCTGGTCATGGGGAAAATGCTTATCCCAAGACTGTTTCGCATGCACTTGCATGTGTTTTGCTGGACCATTTACCACAGTTTTGCCATGCAGGTTGTGCACCTGATTGGACCTTCTTGCTGCTAGGCCGTTCAATTTTATTTATTAAGACTGCTAATCGGCCACCTTGCAAATACACTCAAGGTGGTGAACATACATAATTTAAACCTGTAAGAACAAAACTGCATTGAACCAAATAGCTGGGTGAACCAAAGGTAAAACTACAAATATTCCTTTCTGCCCTTCAAAGGTAAAATGGGAGGACTGGGGGGAAGCTTATTCCATTGAAGGGAAATACCCTGATTCTCTATGCCTGCTCTTGAACGTCTGGACGATGGTACTCAAAGCAGAGCCTGATATGAGCACCGCAGCTTGCATTGTGAACAATGTAAGAAGTGGTGCGTTCCATGTTAATGTGGGATCAGGTTGTGAAAGGTTCTAAATGCATGCAATACTTACACAGGCAAATATCCTGTGTTCTGTATATTGTTTGTTTCGGGACCAAAACCTCACTGCAACTCCGTTCAGTTTTTGTTCCTGATTAATACCCTTTGTCATCTCAATCGGGTGCCAGTGTTTTCAGAAAAGGAATACTTGCAACATTCCCTTTCTTTCCCATGTTCTGTCTAGTTGCTTCACTTAGGCTTCCAGTTGAGCAATTTTGCTTTTGTAGGCAGGCTACAAATAATAATATTAATTTTATTATTTATACCCTGTCTATCTGGCTGGGTTTCTCCAGCCACTCTGGGTGGCTTACAACATATATAAAAGCATGGTAAAACATCAAACATTAAAAACTTCCCAATGCAGGGCTGCCTTCAGATGTTTTCTAAAAGTTAGGTAGTTTAGCATATTGGTGGAGTCCACATATTTGGTGTCATTGATCATGGCTATGACAAGCATGGGAATGAGGCAACTTTGTCAAGTTTTGTGGCGTAAATACTCCACTACTAAGTGGCATGTATTGTAGAAAATGGGAATAATGATGTCATCCTGTACATGCTTGCTTAATAAAATAGGTGATGCTTGGGGGTTGGCTCCTGTTAACAGTATACACTGAATCTTCTCAGTAGTTAAACAAATGAGTCGTGCTCATTTTCCGTCACCACTGCCTTTAAATACCTTTGAGCTGTCATTAATGGTGAAGCAAAACTGCTTCCAAAGAAAAGGTTGCTTTTCACTTCCCCATCTTCTATGTAAGGTTTTCCAAATCTTGCCCCTCCAGGACTAATAACCCAGACCTTACTAGACCACACTTGGCAGCTTATTTACCCCTGTGCTGTGGCTTCTGAATTGGACGAGAACCTACAAGCAGCAACCTTGACCATGACCTGTGATTAGAATCTTGAGTTTAAAATTTAATTTAGGAGTCGAGTGGCCTCACTCCTACCTCACCACATCCTTAAAAAAATTAGATGGCAGCAAGAATGTAAACTTGTGGCAGTTGTGAAGCTGTTATGCCTAAAAGACTAGGAATGTTATGTGGTGATCAAAGTTGAAATCTCTAGAAGCTCCCAAGGTTCCCAAAGTGAACCTCTTTGATCATTCTGTGACAGCCAGCAGGTGGCACTGTTGATTTTTACCAAAACAGATTCAACGGAAATGCAAGTTTCTGTGCCAAAAGCCAAAGTGAAGAATAACCTTGAGGCCTGTGTTCTAGGTAGCCCATTCTAATTTAAAGGAAAGGGCAATGACTAGAGCTGAGTATCTAGTGCACTGTTAGTAATAAAGACAAATAGCTGTTCAAAAGGATTACACCAGTTTCACAAGGTGAAGTGTTCAACCTGGAATTTGAGGAAGTCATAAATCCTGGCTCTTCCGAATGCTGAAATGTATGATTGGACAGGGGAAGTTATCATTTCTATCAACAGCTATAATTTAGTGACCCTTCTAAGAATAATTGACAACAGGAAAGAGCCGGTGACTAATTGGAAGAGCTTCAGTACTATTTTTTACGATTTCTGTTGATAATGAAGTGGGAAAGGTGGTGGCATTGTCTATATATTTAGAATTACATTGGTACCTCGACTTACGAAGACGATCCGTTCCGCGGCCGTCTTCGGAAGTCGAAGTCTTCGGTTGTCGAAGCGCACGTTCTGTGCATGCGCCAAGCACGATTTCGCGCTTCTGTGCATGCACCAACCGCGTGCGGCGAAAAGACTTCCGGGGTTTTCGACTTCGGAAGTTGAAACCTTCAGAAGTCAAATCGTTTGGATGTTGAGGTACCACTGTAATAAGGCAGAGAGAATACAGTTTTTAGGAAATTCTGCTTCTACCTGGTTACTCCCATTCCCAAACATAATTATCACACTCCTTATCTTATTCCCACAGTAACAACTTTGCTTGCTTGCTTCCAACCAACCATATGTAACTACTTGCCATTTTATATTCATTCCGGCCTAGTAACTCTTCATGCTATGTATGAAAAGGTGTCTCATACCTTTCTTGGTGAGGAAGGAAATACAACTCATGAACATGTGCAAGCAAAATATCCTGTGTGTATAATGTTTCATATAAGAAGGTATATGGAACAAAAAAACGTGACAGAACAAAACATGACAAAGCTGTGGCAACTGCACTTTCCACGTTTCATAGATGCTGCTATAGGTCTCGCGCGTAGTCTGGAATGGGTAAGGGATGCTCTTATCCAGACATCCCCAAACTGCGGCCCTCCAGATGTTTTGGCCTACAACTCCCATGATCCCTAGCTAACAGGACCAGTGGTCGGGGAAGATGGGAATTGTAGTCCAAAACATCTGGCGGGCCAAAGTCTGGGGATGCCTGCGTTATCTGAATGACTTGGGTGGCTGCTTGTGCAGAAATGAGTGGCAATGGGTAATGGGTAGAAGAGGAGGAGGTGCTAATTTCAGATCACTGGGAGAGGGAAGAAGGAAATGTTATTATCACTTGTGTGTCTCATCCTAGTTTCCCACACTCTGCTAGCCAGATTTTTTTTGGGGAGGGATCTAAAAGACAGTACAGTACAGTATTTATCCACCCATTGGGAGGAGCTGCGCATGGACAAAACAGGATGGCATCTCTTTAAATGCTTGTTCCAAATCCTACATTTGCCTGGATGAAGAAAACGTTGGAAGATTTACACCTTCATAACAAAAGCATTTTTCGACCCACCCATCTAGATGGGGGAGGAACTTGAAAAGTCCCTGGGATATGGAAAAAGCTACACCACCAATTCCTCTGGGTTTCCCCCCCTGCATTAACATCTTGTTTTTCAGTCATGGGATCAAACATGACTTAACCTAGTGTTCTTGAATAAGTCTACCTTCCTCAAGAGTCCCTGTCTCTTATTCATGGGAATAGCAATACACACACAGAAAAGCATCCCTCTATTCCTCCCTTTTCTTTAGAAGAAAATGACCAAGGTGGCTAAGAATATGAACATACAATAAATAAAGCATTAACACGAGTCCATTTATACAAGTTTTCATTCATTTATTAAAAAGCAATAGACTCACGAGGGGGGGGTGCAATGAGCACAGTTGACGAAAACAAAAACCACTGTATTTGCTAATCGTGCAGTCAAAAGTTAGCACTTCGGAGACGCGCTTTGGATCCCCTTTAAAGCAGCATTCCTAAACACACACAATTACTAGAGAGCAGCTTTTCTCCGGCCTTAGTTTCTGTGCCTGCACGAAAATAAAAACCCAAGCAACCGGGAAGTCCTTTCGTCTGCTTGGGAGGCACACATCTGGCCGATTTTCCCCTGCCGCGCCACAGCATTTAAAGAGGCTTTTCTCCCGCACCCCAAGGCCGACGCGGAAAGGAAGACCGCAAACTACGCCGGCGCTTCAGGGCGTGACAAGGCCGCGTCTCGGCCTCCAAAGCGCCTCCCGGAGCGGAACAAAGATGGCGGCCGGCGTTTGCGCGCCCATAATGCTCCGCGGGAGGCCCAAGCGACCGGGCGGTTCTTCCGGACTCGGGGCGGCGGCGGCCTCAGCTGGGCATAGCTGAGAGAGAAAGAGGGCGAGAGGACCGAAACTTATGTGAGAGAAAGAGGGAACGGAACAGCCTGTCCGTCGTCGGTTCCCTTCTTCCCTTCTGCTTAGAGGAGGAGGAGAGCCATGAGGCGCCGGGCGCCGCCGACCTCCTTCCCGCTCCCCGCCCTGCTCCTTCTCCTGTTGGTCTTCGGGGCTCCCGAGTTGGGGGCGTTGAGGCACCCTTCCCCTCGGCCTGCCCCACAGCACCGGGGCAGGCACCGGCCGCCGCGATACGGTGAGTTATTGGAGAGAGAAAGAGAGGCGGACTTCCATAGACCCTTCTTTCCCCAGGCACCTTCGGGGTGCGGGTGGGAAACTTGGGGGGGGGGCGTCGCTAGCCATTACCTGCTCCCCCCTCTTCCCCTTATCTCTCTTCAGTTAATAGAAAATTTAAAGTAAAGGAACCCGTTGGGATATGCCACTGTGTTTGGCGGGGTTTGTTTGTGCTGGGAGAGTTTCAGGCTGCCCTCCGTGGCTGCTCCGAAAGCAGCGCGCTGGAAAAGAAGAGCCCAGCACCCGAGGTGTGTTTGGTGGGGCTTTGGGGTGGGCAGGTCGCACACTTCTGAACATGCCTACTCGGAAGCAAGCCCCAGTTCGTTCAGTGGGATTTGCTCCCAGGTTAGGGGTGCCTAAGGTTTGTAGCCTGAGTCTCTCTCTCTCTCCCCTCCCTTGCTGAATTCATAGTTGGTGTAGTGACTGGGTTTTGGAAACTCTGCAAACTGAGAAGCTGTTCAGTTCTTTCGGTTTGGTGGGCAGGGGGAAACCCCCAGCCAGTTGCAGTTCGGAAACAGCTGGGGAGTCGGGACCCAAGTTAGGGAAACCCTGCTGGGGAAACAAGGTTGCTGCCTGGATGCCAGTTGGACTGCCAGCTTCTATCAAACCCCCCGAGTCAGCGTGACCAATGGCTAGGGGCAGTGGGAGTGGTAGTCCTCCAACCATGTCTCTCTAGGGCACATGTTCCTCTTCCCTGTTCTGGGTGCATGGAAGGAAAGATACCGTATGCAGTGCTGATGTTGCATGAATGTTAATTAACTGCAGTATTAAGTCCGTGAGGAAGTTCCTGTTTTACCTCAGTGCTTTGTGGGAGGAAAAGGTTATTGTACAGAGGAAGGGGCTGCTCATATGGCATTTCTGTGGAATCAAGTTGGAGGATGCTCAGAAAGTGTTGTTGTATTTGACTACTATTACAAAGTCAAGGGACGCGGGCGGCGCTGTGGGTTAAACCACTGAGCCTAGGGCTTGCCGATCAGAAGGTCGGCGGTTTGAATCCCCGCGACGGGGTGAGCTCCCGTTGCTTGGTCCCAGCTCCTGCCAACCTAGCAGTTCAAAAGCACGTCAAAGTGCAAGTACGGTAGATAAATAGGTCCCTTTACCTATACCTTACAAAGTCAAGAGCTGTGGCTGCATATAGTACTGGTAAGCTCTCGTTGTTATACCGGTATTTGTATTGGATTTGGTCCTGGACTGTGATGTAACTGAATCCTTACAAGACTGAGATCTTGTTGGAGGGGTGGCTGTGTATGGGAACGGAGCAGATTGCCTGTTCTGGAAGGGGTTACACTTCCCCTGAAGGTTCAGCTACATGTGTCACTGGAGGTCCAAGTGGACACAGTGGTGTTATGTGCTTTTTACTGGCTTTGACTGGTATTCCAGCTATGACAGTCTTCATCCAGGATAACTTCACTATTGGTAACTTTAATAAAGTGCTCTAATTGGGTTTTATTGAGGTTGATCTGGTAGTTGTAACTGGCACAGCATGTAGTGGTTAAGTTGCTGACTAGATCAGCCAGCTGTGAGGATGTTACCCCTATTGCTTAAAGCAGGTATCCCCAAACTTAGGCCCTCCAGATGTTTTGGACTACAATTCCCATCTTCCCCAACCACTGGTCCTGTTAGCTAGGGATCATGGGAGTTGTAGGCCAAAACATCTGGAGGGCCACAGTTTGGGGGTGCCTGGCTTAAAGCATTACACTGGTTTCCAATTTGCTCCAGTCGGTTGAAACTGATGTTACTGGCATATACAGTAAAGCCCTGAACAACCTGGGACTAAGTTACCTAAGAGCATGCCTTTTCCTGTATAGGCCTGCCCGTTCTATGAGATCACTAGAGCAGGCCTTCCTGGTTGTCCTGCAGCCTGCATAACTTATCAGATGACAATCAGAGGAAGGGCTTTCTCTGTAGTGGCATCCAACCATTGGGATCACTTCCCACTAGGTTTTAGGCAAGGTCCAGCCTTGCGTGTAAAATTGGCATGTCTTGTTTTTATGGAAAACAATGTAAAACACCCTAGATTTTTCAGTGAATAAATAATCACACTTCTGTGCACTGTAGGATTTCTTGTTGATAAATGACAATTGATGTTTTAAATAAATAATGTACAGTGCACAATCATCACTTGCATTTGTATTCCACATGGCAGATAGTGAGTGAATTGTGTGTAGAAATTGGGGCCCATGGTGAGTTGATTATTTATAACCTCTGAGAAATTCAGGGATGTTGTAATAATCCCCCTTCCCCAATGAATGGATGGATGAGTAACAGAGGCTACAATTGGTACTGTTCATGAAAGGTTGCTATGTATTTTTGCCTCTAACAGGAAAGTTCTTGTTTGAACTTCCAGCATTCTCCTTCTCCAGGATGTTATCTTAAGGAGGAGAAGGAACTGTTAGGAGCAGGGGAAGGAGAATTTCCTTTGACTGGCAACTGGCTCCAGTGTGTGGCTAGCTCTAGGGTGATGATGTGGTAGCTGAGGGGTGGGGAGAGGGGGCAGCAGAGAGGCGGAGAGTAAGGATTTGGGGGGGGAGTGAGGGCAGCAGAAGTGGGGGGGGGAGGTGAACACAAAACAAAATGGATCAATGAGGCTGAGGAAATAAGCAGACCAAGCTTCTTTGAAAGATGGAGAAGAGAAATAGGAATCTACCCCCTAATAGCGATTTCTGAACCCCTGGTGATTGTCAGGGAGGCTAGAGGCTGCCAAGTCAAGGGGATCCCCATCTAGGCAGGGGATTCAAGGAGCTCTGGAAGGAAAACTAGGTGCAGGTTACTGTGTGGTTGCCAAGCAGGCAAGGTGCTAAAGATACTCTGCCCCAGGTGGCATGCAAATGCTCACTTCTGTCTCTAGCTTCCATTTCCGCTCCCCGCTTAGCTCCTGTTTCCTTTCTTGTCATTTCCCCTCTTTATTCTATTGCTGCTTCCTTTCCTCTGCTTTTCTTTCTTCTGTGTTCCTATTATATTATAACTATAACTATTCTATTAAATATAGCATGGGTTTTTTTTTTACATTTGTTGCATTCACAAAGAAGTTTGGAGATGCTACTGTATCAAAGCTGCATGCTGTTTTACATCTTCTTGAAATTGATGCAAAGTAGAATATATCTGAACAATGTTACAGAAAGAAGCCTATGCATATGCCAAGTTGTTCTTCCTTGCTTGCTTCTCCCCCACCTCTCACTGTCCTTTCCATTTCAGCTTTCCCTTCTTCACCATTCCTGCCTCTTGCTGCTGCTGCTTCTTCCTCCTCCCTGCACTCATAACTAAGAGCCAGGACACTCATTTGGCCATAACAGTCAAAATGTGGCTCATACTGCATTTGTTCCCTGCTCTTTCGCTCCAACACAAGAACAGCTTTTTGGGTTGTTTTTCTTTTACTCCTCCCCTTTTCTTAAATATGTTTTGTACTTATCTGTACACTCTACTCTATTGTTACCTTGCTTGTATGTGTGTGTGTGTATGTGGTGTCATTTTGGCTGTATAACAATAACACTCTTCTCTTCCCCTGAAGATTGGAAGTAGACTTGCACATTCACCACTCTTTTCCTGTGGTAAGAGGCAAGTGGTGGCCATGTGATAAACAGCTGTCCCTCATCACTTAAAAGAGCTTCATTTTTGTACAGTATCTGCATGTGGGGAGTGGGGTGACACTGGATAGCAGCCTACAAAAAAAATGCTCATTCCGTTTTCGGGACAGGGAAAGGAAGTTGCAGTCAATTTTTCTCTTTATTGTCAGTACTGTCTTTACACTTGTAGTTCCTAATTTCACATGCAGCAATACACTGAAGCAATGTTGAAGTGCCACTAGCTCTGTGGAAGAGCATCTAACTTTGCATGCAGAAGTTCTCCGTTTGATACAGGTGGCTCTGTTTAGAACAGGCTTCCTCAAGCTCATCCCTCCAGATGTTTTGAGACTACAATTCCCATCATCCCTGACCAATGGTCCTGCTAGCTAGGGATCATGGGAGTTGTAGGCCAAAAACATCTGGAGGGCCGAGTTTGAGGAATCCTGGTTTAGAAGAACATTGTGTCACAAGGAAGGAAAAGACTGACCAAGACTTGGGAGAGCTGCTCACAAACAATGCTGGGTTAAGTGGAGGAAATATCTGATTTGGCGTAAAGCAGCCACATATATTCATAGAATGAGATCTTTTTAGTGCCCTTGAGTGTATTCTCATTTTGTGGGAAGGCAATTGTAGGAGCAAATGCTGGTAGCTGAGTACAGTACTTAAAAAAATTCTCTGGAATGGGGTGTGGAGTGTCTGGTTTCATTTCCTGGTTTTGCCATAACTTCCAGTATAACAACTTGCGTTATGTGTACATCATGCTTCTTGGGCATGTGGTTTCCACACAACTCTCTTGAGAATAAAATCATTGACTTCTAAAGCACCTATTTCTGGGCTTACTTGGAATAAAAAGACCTGGGGAAAATATTCCACGCAAGAAAAACAGGCACTATTGCTTGAATGCAAGGGCATTCTCTAAATTATCTTTTCCCTGGCCTTTGACAGTTAAAGTATTTTGTTTTGTTGGACCTACCTCTCTTACTTGATTTATACTGCTCTGCTCCATTTGGAATGGTGTTGCTTGTTTTATGGCTTCCCCTGTTTTTAGATTTGTGTATTGTTGTAACCAACTCTGATTCCTTAAGTTGAAGGGTGGGTAAGAATTAATACGGTAAATAAAATAATGAGTGTTCAGACTATTTAGAGCTGAGCTATGCAATCTGCAAAACTCAGGTGCTGCTGCTTGACGGTGTCACTTTTGACTGGAGGCTGCAAGTGGCAGATTTGAATGCTCTCAGTGTTAGCATGTTGGCCATAGGCTTTAGCATGGCCTTCTCCCTGGGGGTGAAGTTTTGGACATCATTTTGTATAATCTAAACATTTAAAAATATTAAATGATGTGAAGAAATGCTAACACAGAGGTCAACGTGTATGTCAATGAAAGCATTCAATATGCTGCTGCTAAATGTGTATCCCTCTCCTTTTGTCCAGTTGTTGAATTCTGAGAATAACTGCTTCCCTTGAAGGTAATATAAAAATGTTATGCTTGCAGTAATAAATCTGCAGTTGTTATGCCTGAAATGGACAGAAAATAAATGGAAACAAATTGATTTTAAATGTCACATTTTTAATTTATTTATGTAATGTGTTTGTTTGCCTTACGTATAGTGGTTTAAACAAGCAAACATTTATAAAAGCCATGTGCAATTATTTTTGTAAATGCCAACTGTTATGGAAATGTTAAAAGTGGTTAGAATTTTCAGTTGAACTGATCTAAATACTGCTGCTCTTCTGAACAGTTATGTAAATTGCCGTGTCTCAGTGTAGGTTATGATTAATGACAAGTAGTTTCTTGATCAGGTTTTCAGTCTTGGGCATATAATTGGTCTTGGGATACTATAAGCATGTGGAAACTGGATTTTGAAAGTGTGCACTACTTTGACTTGGGGTGATTGCCTGGACTTAGATTCTTGACATAGATCAGCCTTTCTGGAGACTTCTAGATCCTAACTAGATACTACCGTATCTACCTTAGGTTACACAGACGTGTAGTTGTGAGGGCTGATGATGGCTCTATACTTGCCATCTGAACTACTTATGTACACTAATTGGAACAATGTGTAAATGGGATAACTCTGATGTTAATATTTGCCCCTTAAATACAGAGATTGATGGCCAGTTAAGCAGTGGCAGGCTTAGTAACACATTTGGCAAATGATGATTAATGATGTGGATGGCCAAAGTGGAATCTTTGAACATGTAATTTGCATAAATACCTTTGGGGTTTAACAGAAGTTGAACATTTCTGCTAATAGGCTGATTCCAAGTTTCTAGCAAAGTGTTTAGCCTTGAGTTTTATTGTTCTTGTTTATGATCGGTTTGTTGGTACAGGTTGGTTATATTATTTATTTGTGAAAAATGGAGAAGAAAGTGGGTTAGATGGCATAGAATAGAGAGAGATGAATTAGTACTTCTTTATTGATAAAGGCTATGCATTGGAATGTGTTTCCTTAGAGAACGTACAAAGCTCTTTGTGGAACCATCCATCCATCTATCTATCTATGCATTTTTTAATGGATGTATTTTGTTTTATTTCTATGCTATAGAAATCCATGCTCTCAAGGACTTTTCTTGCCTAAAGAGCCGATTTGAATGTTATTAGAAAACTCTGGTTATATTTCTGAGTCACTGATTCATACTAATGCTTATCCAGGGGAATTTGATAACTGGAATGATGAAATGGTTCACTATTTAAGTAGTGGGAAAGGGAAATTCTAAAAATAACAAATTTTATGACTCTGTTTGGAAACAACAACAACAACAACAACAACAACAACAACAACAACATATTATTTGTACCCCGCCCATCTGGCTGGGTTTCCCCAGCCACTCTGGGTGGCTTCTAACAAAGATTAAAAATATAGGAATCCATAGTTTCCTGCTATATGAGCATGCCATAGCAAACCTCAGCTCAGGTATTTCCACTTCCTCTTCCCCTCTCTTTTTTGTGGCTGCAAGGTGCTTGTTAACTTCTACTTTGTTTTTCAAACAAACCACAGTTCCCCATTGCATCTTAACTTGAGAAGCTGTGCATTGCTTAAGCTCTAGGTAGTGAACAAATGAACCAGGATCAGAAGCCACAATTTGGTCATCGTTGGTTCTCATGAAATAAGAGTGAAAATCTCTCAAGTTTAGCTCCTCAAATTCAAACATAATGGAGAGCTGCGGTTCATTTAAAATTGGAAGCTAAAGTTCTGGGGTCCTACTTCATGTGTGCAAAAGCAGTAGGGCGACAGTGGAGTGTGTGAGCTTGAGGCATGCCATAGCTGATTGATGTGGCGGGCATTCTTGTCTTTTCATTGCATCTAACAAGGACATTTTTTCTAGCTGTTCTCTTGTTAAGGCTTCTATTTCTTCCCCACAGAGAGTCTGGAATCTGTTCTCTCAGACTATGATATTCTTTCGGTGTCAAACATCCAACAGCACTCAGTAAGAAAAAGAGACCTGCAACCCGAATCCCATGTAGAGAAACTCATAAGTTTTTCAGCATTGCATAGGTGAGGCATCTTTAGTGAGAAGTTTGACTTAATATTATCTTACTGATTCCCTTTAAAATGTTGATTTCTGTGTTTTCTTCTCTTTTTACACATGCTCCCCCCCCAGTTCTGCTTTAATTTCAGTAGTCAGTTTTTGTTTCCAATGTTGGGAAACCTGTAGATTAACAAATTTATTTTAATTATCATTAGAATTCTGTAGTGTACAGTTGCCCAAAGAAAGATGTCTGTGCAGCTCCGGTCGCACAGCTCTGCCCGCCCGCCGCGCTGGGAAACGGGGCGGGGCGCCGGAGGGATCCGTCGCACCACGGCGCCAAATATACCTAAGACGGCCCTGCTTAAAACACACTTAAAACGTTTTATTTGCAGCTGTATAGCTGAGTCCAAAGACTCAAGGTGTCTCAGAGTTAGGAAAGGGGGCAAGGGTTCGGCCTCACAGCTGTGCTGAGCCTCAGGGGCTCAAAGCACCTCTCAAGGTCAACTTGATACCAAATGTAATATCCTAGTGTATTTGGATTGATTCAATGTATTTGGACACCAAATGTAATACCTCAATGTGTTTGGATACATTAAAAATATATACAGTAGCTGATATAATTCTCAAAGTTAAATGGAAGCAAATTCTTTTACAGGCATTTTAAATTATACTTAACTTCAACTGCGGACCATTTCCCCAAAAACTTTCAAGCACTTATAGTGAATGGCCAAGGCAAGGAAACTGAATATCAAGTACAGTGGCAGGAATTTTTCACAGGACATGTTGTAGGTGAGTATAATAAGTTGCTTTCGTTGGGGGGGGGGAAGTATTGTTGGATTTTTGTATTGTCATAAAGAAGTGTTGAATTAGATCTCGAACTGGCGTTCTATATTATGAGAACTTCAGACACTGTTACTGGTTTTAAGAAAACTAATCAGACCATTTACAAATGGTGTCACATAGAAGTAAACGAGTTTATACCTATTTAAAACAATCCTTTGGGGGCTAGTTGGCAGATGATCTGTGTGAATCAGAACCTCAGAAGTTTAAATAATAACCATAAATTATTGAAAAATTGATCTGAAATGCTCTTGTCTCTAGTATATATTTGTGCATGCACTGTTTTTCTTAAAGACAAAAAGATGTTGGAAGTCATTTGATTGATGGAATGAGTGTGGCTAAATGTGAAGTGATATGCTTGTGACTAGGAGGAAGTGGTTGTTAAATATTACAGCTGATGCTCTAGACTCGTACCCCAGTTTTCTTTCCTCCTCTCTCTCTTCCTCAGGTCAGAGCAACTCCAAAGTTACAGCACACATAGGTGAAGACGACTTCACAGTGAGGATCAACACTGATGAAGAAGAATATAATGTTGAGGTACACCTCTCTATTGGAATCTAGATGCAGACAATATGAGCTTTCAGTCAGCTTGCTTCACGTTTAATATTTCTAGGGATGGAATTACTGTTTGTTTTAACCCTGTGTCAAATGTTTCTACCAAATGTTTGTGGCTCTGTGGACTGATAGAAACAGTCATATTGACTGGGATACTTATGTAAAATACTACATATGCTGGCAAAACTTACATTTGGTTTATGTACTGACTGTGCTGTTCCTTAAGGCTGGTGAACTGAGGCCTTTTGGTCAACTAATATCAGTCCTATATACACATATCTGGGGATAAGTCCCATTGAACTCAGGGGAGCTTCCTTCTAGGAAGACATGTACAGTATAGGGTCACACTGTGAAAGACATACTTAGACATCTGTTTCTCTACCTGTAGCCCTTGTGGAGGTTTCTCAATAATACACAAGATGAAAGACTTTTGGTCTACAGATCAGAAGACATCAAGGATTTCTCACGATTGCAGTCCCCAAAAGTATGTGGCTATGTTAAAATGGAAGAGGAGGAGCAGCTTTTGGGTGGACGGCTGAAGGAGAGTAAATTAAAAAAAGGTGAGTGTTAAACTGCTTGCAATAATCTTTCGCAATCGAACTAGATTTTTTTTTTTACTGTATATTAATGTATGTAGTGAAGAGACTTGAATGCACATATAATTTTTATTTAAGACAGGCATAAAACCGTAAGGGTCGAAGATTTATACGATCTGAAGAGAAACCAGAATATTCTGTGGAGAGAGAGCTTTTTCCTTACACTTAAGCAAAGCAACTATTTCTGTATAAAAAATTAATAAAGAATGAGAATAATAATAAATGGACTTGCTGCCTTTGACCTTCTATATGATACACTAAGAGAGAGATTTAAAAATTAGTACTTCTTTAAAAATATGCTGATGTGTGTTAAGAACTGAGAGCTCTTTTCCAGGCTATGGTGTTATGTGATTGCTTTTTAAAAATACATCACAGTCCTTTAGTTAGTAAATAACAACAACAACAACAACAACATTGAACAACATACTGGATTCAGCAAATAAAATCATTTCCTGAAAGCATAAGTTAAGGATATCTTTCTTCTATTAAAATTTATTTAGTAATGTTATATGGTACATTGAGATTTTCAAGGTACTTGTTTTAATACAATCATTTAGTTTTGCTAAAAAATAAAAATAAACATTCAGAGGTATTTATAATTGAAATTTACCCTCTTACCTATGGGTATTTTCAACATGTTAAAAAATGTAAATAATCTCAAAGACACAGTATGTCTCCTGAAAATTCTAATGGGGCCCTAGGTTCCACAGAGGTGCTTTGCGATGTTGCCCTATATTTGATTTACGTGTTTCCTTGTTTTCTACAACACTGAAGCTGAAGAATTACTTTGTATACGGCACAGGTTTTAAATATAATCTGTTAATGTCATACTCAATTCAACATAAACAATGTCTTAAATGGTGACAGCAACTTGGTATCTCTTTAATTGTCACAATAGCAAATGTCCCTCGAAGAAAAAGAGCCACCCCAGACCCCTTGAAGAACACCTGCAGAATATTGGTGGTGGCAGATTATCGCTTCTTTAAGAACATGGGCCGTGGGGAGGAAAGTACTACAATTAACTATTTGGTAAGTGTTATTGTCTGCTCTTGATTCCTTGATGAAATATGTCAAAAAGAAAGCCTCTGTTGTAGTTAGAAAGCTAATAGAATGTAACTGTTAGACATAAGAAGAGTAATTTTACGTATTATTTTACAGATATGGGTGTGTTTGTGTGAAGTCTGATTTGGGGTAGAGTGCAATAATTTCATTTCACTTTTAATTTGTACACCACCTTTCTATATTACTATGCACAAGGCGGTTTACAGCAACAAAATATGCAACAAGGAACACACACCTTATAATAATTTGATCCGATACAAAAAGTCATAATGAAGCATAACTTTAAAATGGAACAACTTATATGGAATAAAATAATCAACAATCCATTATATTATAATAGTACATAATAAAATTAAACTCTCAAAACATCAGCAAACAATAATTAAACCAAAAATCACTCTTAACAATTGCAATAAATAACTATTAAACTATGACCAATAGAAATAACTGCAAGTCACAATGCATAAAACGGGCTCTCTTACGCTTAGAGTTTGTGTATCTTGTTGTGTATACTGTTGATCCAATTTGATTTGCTGTTTCCTCCCACTGTCTTGTATAGTAGTGTGTGTTAGCCTTAAGGGCTCTCCAAATGATGAACAACAGTTTAAAATATCATAAAAATAAGGTGTATTCTGAAAGAAAGCGGTCTTGGTGGTTGTACATGTTGCTTAAATTTTATCCTCTTCTCCCCCCCCCAAAAAAATAAATAAAACAGAGGTGGAAAACTTGGCTCGCTCCAGATATTCCAACTCCCATCAGGCCCCGCCAGCATAGCCAATGACCAGGAATGATGGGAATTGTAATTCAAGGTCACTTGGAGTGCCACAGATTCCCCACCCCTTGTACAAAACTTTGGAAACCTCTTTCAAAGCTCCTTGAAACCCTTAGGTTTTTCTTTTCTTTTCAAGTGTTAAAATATGTTTCGGAATCTACTGACAAGAGACTGGACCTGAATAACTTCTCCCTTATCTGTGCCTAGATCGAATTAATAGACAGAGTGGATGACATCTATCGAAATACATCATGGGATAATGCAGACTTCAAAGATTATGGCATACAGATAGATCAGGTATTTAGAAAATACCCTTCGGATAATGTTCAGATTTGATCACGGTGTATTTGTGTGTGTGTGTGTGTGTGTGTGTGTGTGTGTGTGGTGTGTGTGTGTGTGTGCGCGCGTGCACACCATTGAATGCAATGGACCTTATGAAAACATAGTCAATAGTAGTACGGAAGAGCAGGCTAGAGTGTCATTGATAAAATTCTTCATCAAGAGAAATCCGGTTTTGATGGTCCACACGAATTATGTAAATCGCAATTTTGCTTGATATGTGTAATTATACAAAGTTGTATCAACTTACGGTTTACTGGAAGTTCTGGGCAGCTTTCCATAGACCCCCCCCCCCGTTTATAGTCAAAATTTCCTACCTATAACTAGGATGTTAAACTTACAGTAAGTTTAAGATGCATTTTGCACTGATTCCATTTAAAGGTAAAGGGACCCCTGACCATTAGGTCGAGTTGTGACCGACTCTGGGGTTGTGGCGCTTGTGGCGAATTTGAAACGGTTATGTTATGGTTTTGTTTTGCAACCGACCTATCGAAGGGTTAACCCAGACTCCTGGTTAACTGACAGCAACATTCCATGGGAGGCGTGGCCTGCATGGGGTTTAAATGGAAAGGGGAACAGTTATGTCAGTTGGCGGTTGAGGGTTTTCTGTGTGGGAGCTTGGGTGGTTGTTGGAGAAGGTAGATTTTAGAGTAGATGAAGTAGTGGATAGGTATTCTGTTATTTGATTACCAAGAACGTTACCTGTGAAGTTAAGTTTGTACCAATGTTACCAGAAAGCAACCATTAAGATTCAAGCCAATAAATATCCATCTTTAAAGTGTCATACCAGTAAATCGTCTATTTCATTTTCCAGCTAAGGTATCCAGGAACCCAGTTGGTGGGGAACTCTTTTAAACTGTCAAAACTGCCTTTTAGAGGAAAGGTTAGTTTGTGGCTGAGAGTGCACCAAGAAAGGGGGGGGCTAAAGGAGGAGACAGGTTCTGAGTGATAATAAAGTTACCTCAGGAAGGAGGCTAGCTTTACAGTAAGGGAGGTTCTAGTGAAGGGAAACCCTTATCTGAGCGCACATAGGAACAGTCTTATTTATAGCCCCAAGTCTATATAGGTACCTGGTCACGTTTAGGCTGGAAGAGGACTCTCTTTTATTTTTGAAAACCCACAAGTGCTAGAGGGTTTAAAGAAAGGCTAGAGGGATAAGTGGGCGGTTCGATTTACCTCAGAAATCCCTGCTAGTGCTTTTAATAATTGAGAGGTCAAAGTTAAAAGACGGAAAGTGAGAGGGACTTTCGTCGCAGCGCTCATCTTGTGTTATTGGCCGAGGGAGCCAGCGTACAGCTTTCAGGTCATGTGGGCAGCATGACAAAGCCGCTTCTGGCGAACCAGAGTAGCACATGGAAATGCTGTTTACCTTCCCGCTTACTTGCACTTTGACATGCTTTCGAACTGCTAGGTTGGCAGGAGCTGGGACCGAGCAACAGGAACTCACTCCGTTGCGGGGATTCGAACTGCCGACCTTCTGATCGGCAAGCCCTAGGCTCTGTGGTTTAACTCACAGCACCACCCGCGTCCCATTTAACACCATGCTTATTCGGTGCGCAGCGTAAGCAGAATTCTGACCTAATTTTCTGAATCATCTGAATTATAAGGAGAAAGCATTGTGTGTTTTAAAAAATAGCTTACTGAGGCATCTGAACTTAATGTTGTAAATTATTTATATATCTTTTGAATCTAGATTATTGTTCACAATGAGTCACAACCTGTACCTCCTGGGGGAAGGCACTATAACATGGCAAAAAGTCCTCTAGATGACCGTGAGGATGCTTGGGATGTGAAGGAGCTGCTGGAGGTAGGCTGTGTGTGTTCTATGATGCGTACAATGTAAGCACCCCATTTATTAGAAAGGCTTGTCTTTCTAATTAACGGCATGCTTACTACAAGTAATCACATGCTTGCTAAAAGTAATACTGTACATTAATTATTTTAATTCAAGAGGCTTATTTAGGAGACTCCAAGTACCCAAGTACTTGCTTTCAGGATTTTTTAAAACTACCTGGTAGTAACTACAATTTAAAAATGATTGAGGGCAAGTCACTGTTTTTAGACAAGGATGATGGACTAGGTGATTGCTATTGAATGATGCCGCAATCTGCCCAGCTTCTTAATCAACAGTGTCTCATTTATGGAGTAAACATTTTCTCTAAACTAAACTGTATTTGGCACATTTCCCTCTGCACAGCAATTCAGTGCTGATATAGCGGATAGAGCTGCTCGTGTGTGCCTTGCACATCTTTTTACCTACCAAGACTTTGCTTTGGGTACTCTTGGACTGGCTTATGTCGGATCTCAAAGGCCAACCAGCCATGGAGGCATCTGCCCCAAAGGTAATGTCCCCCCCCCCATTTAACAAGTTTGCTTGTTATTTAAGTCAAAGTGCCTAAAGATAAGTGTACATCCAGGATATGTGCTCTTTTAAAACGGGTTGGTGGTCTGTAAATTTGCTCCTTAACCAGAGGCTATTCTAGTGAGAGCAGAAGGTTTTTCTCAGCATCCCTATTGCATTTGCAATGATAGCTTCTTCATTCATGGTATCCAAGTTGTGTTAGTGGGACACAGTGTACATAATGAGTCCAACGCTATGCATTGCTGGTATTGTTAAGAAACAGTGGATGCATTAATGAGAATACAGATTGAGGGTTGGCTTAGGGTTGGTAAAGGGCTTGAACTGGAGAAAAACCTCAATTTCCCCAAAACGTCTCTCTTTAAGCTATCTAGCATCTTGTAGCTACCGCTTATAAGAATGAAATTCACGGTATGTGTCCACACACTCCAGTGTGCTTTAATGCACACATGCAGTGTCCCGTCCCCCCGGTCTGACTCTGCTTGTGAACATTTCTACTTCTGTCCAGCTCTGTCGCAGACTCTTGCTCTGAACGCCACCCATGTCATAGGGTGGTCACCAGGGTTAGAGAATACAGTCATACCTCATGTTATGGATGCTTCAGGTTACGTGTTTTCGGGTTGCGGACCGTGGGAAACCTGGAAGTACTGGAACGGGTTACTTCTGGGTTTCGCCGCTCATGCATGCACAGAAGTGCTAAATCATGCTTCGCGCCTGTGCAGAAGCGTCAAATCGCTGCGAACGCTGTGGGTTGCGGACATGCCTCCGTCACGGATTACCTCCGCAACCTGAGGTTCCACTGTATATTCATCTCAGCTGAATCTGATAAGCCACTGAGGACTGCAGATGTTCTCAATTTTAGGCAACAGGCAAGGTTATCAAGGCTGTGTAAATGAATCTTAAATGCTGTAACATGATTTTCTACCTTCTTTTTTTAAGCTTTTCCTAGTCCGATCGCTGGAAAGAATGTCTACCTCAACAGTGGCTTAACCAGTACAAAGAACTATGGCAAAACTATCCTTACAAAGGTATTGTAAGGAGCTGTGGGAAGTCTCAACATGCCTTACAATTCCCTTATTAGCTTCTGAGTTGATGCCCTATTAGGCCTTTTTAAAAATTTGTCCAATGAACATGCTTTATCTTCAAGTGGTTTCAAAGCTTCAGTAAAGTCCTGCTTGATATTTGTGAGTACCACAGTTATCTCTGTGAGCAATTCCTGTCCCTCTTTGGAAAGCTTTTGACCTTTTCGCACCATTGTCAGTCTGTCTCTTGGCCCCTCTCCAATAGCTCTCTGAGATGAAATTCTCTCTTACACTTCAGAGTAAGCTTTTGGGCTTCTTTCTTTGAAATGTTTATTTGCTCCATACATGTCCAGTATTAATTTCAAAAATGATTCTTTTAATTAGCTCCAATTAGACACTTTTTTTTGCTTTTATTAACAAGGGTTAGTGAGGAGTTCTGGTGTTACACTGCCATTTTCAGTTCTGTTGTCACTGCTCCTCCTTCCGCTTGAAGACATGATTATGAATTATATTCACCTTTTGCTGCACCAATAAACTGTGAAGAACTTAAACTCCCACTAGTGAGCAATATGGCCTTTTCTGTATGTAAAGTTAAATTATCTGGTAGTTTTACATTTATAATACAGGTATTTAGATCACTACGCACTTCACTAGTTTCTCAAAGGCAAGCCTATAAAAGACTATATGATGTTAGCCCAAAAAAATTCCCAATTTTGCAATAATAATAATAATTTTATTTATACCCCACGCATCCGGCTGGGTTTCCCCAGCCACTCTGGGTGGCTCCCAGCAGATTAAAAACAGAATAAAACAGATAAAAAACAGAATAAAAACTTCCCTAAATGAACAGGCTTATTTTGTGTGTTTATTTTTATAAGGAAGCTGATTTGGTTACAACTCATGAGCTGGGACACAACTTTGGGGCAGAGCATGATCCTGATGGCTTGCCAGAATGTGCCCCCACTGAAGATCAGGGAGGAAAATATGTTATGTACCCAATTGCTGTGAGTGGAGATCATGAAAACAATAAGGTATTTTTAAAAATCAGCTTTCTTTCTCTCTCTACGTGTACGTGTGTGTGTGTGTGTGTGCGCGTGCATGCATGCATGCATATATTACAAACCTATGTAGGCAACTTGAGTCCCTACATATGGTAGCATTGAATGGAAAAGGGGAGGAACCTGGAGGTCATTATTTTACTTAATATTTGCTTTTTCAAACTATTTTTTTAAAAAATATTTTGTAAGAAAGGACCAGTGTGGCAGAGGATGAGAAAAAGAATGGACAGAGGAAAAGATGTCAAGCTGTAGATCAGGTTGTGGTTGGAAGAGGAAGGCTAGGGTTTAGTGTACATGGGAGTTATATGCTGACCAAAGTGTCTACTCTGCTTTCTGAGTTCTCACCAGATAAACTTGTTTCCTTTGAATTTGCAGGCAAGAAGGCTGCCTATGAGAAAGGAATAAAAAAAATTACCAGTCTCTGGCGGTTGAATTATGTTCCATATTATGCACTTGTGTGGCAAAACTAATATTTAGATATAGGTTCGCACAATCCTGAATTAGTAGCTATCTCGCCACTAATTTGTTTCTCCCTCTTCTTATCGATACTTTGAGATGTTTTCAAGCTGCAGTAAAGAATCCATCCTTCGGACTATTGAAGCCAAGGCGCCAGAATGCTTCCAAGAGCGCAACAACAAAGTATGTGGCAACTCCAGAGTGGATGAAGACGAGGAATGTGACCCAGGCCTCTTGCGTCTGTACATTGATCCTTGCTGCACATTTGAGTGCAAGCTGAAGCCGAATGCCAAATGCAGGTGAAGGGCCAAAAGATCTTCCCTACAAAAGGGGTGGTGGTGGGAAATGGCAAGAGAGTTAGTTTTCTTCTTTTTCATAGTTGAGGAAACACATGATTATGCTTGTTTAATTTTATGGTGCTGTTTGTTTTCATAACATACATTGTGTGACATGAGTTTAGTGAACAAGAGGCTAGTCCTTTGAATAAACTCTGATAGTTCAACAATTCTGTATTATTGAATTGTTGGTTGTCAGCTACTTAACTCGTAGCAAAGATGTAATTAAATATTATGCCTCTTTTTTATTACTGGTGGGGTAATTGATGATTGCATGTCTAAATTAAGTGTATAGATAAATATTTTAGAACTGCAGTGTGTGTGTGTGTGTGTGTGTGAGAGAGAGAGAGAGAGAGAGAGAGAGAGAGGAAGAGACATTTCTGACACCCTTCTTTCTGGTACTACTTTGGGTATGTAATCCCAAGTATTCAGATGTCTTAAGTTTATTCTTTGTCCCTTCTCATCCCCTAGTGATCGCAATAGCCCCTGTTGTAAAGGATGCCAATTTGAAAGTGCACAGAAAAAGTGCCAGGAAGCCATCAATGCCACCTGTAAAGGAGAATCCTATTGCACAGGTACATCACTGTACTTGTTAGTTACTCATTCACTTTTTGTCTTATGCCTTCTTTAAAAAAGTGTATGCCTGTGCATCTTTTGTTCTTTCCCAATTTCCATTTCCACCAGTACAGCGTGTTTACCTTGTTTTGGAATAATGGGAGTTACTTAACCTTAATGACACATTTTTAAGGCTGTCCCAAGAAAGGGCAGGCAGCAGGGGGGGGGGGAGAGTTTGCATTAATGTGTGGCATTACAATAAAGCAAAAATGCTTTGGCCGGCTGCTGATTCTGGGCTGTTAAACATAAACATGCCTTTCTTATAGAACAGAAGAGTGGAGCCTTTTTGGCTCTGGGAACCAGCTCTTTATCTGGATCCACTCCCGTTGGCCAACTTTGACAGGTGCCATTGGAGTTGTTCATCCTGTATTTGGCTCTTTGGGCTGTGCTGATCATAGAACTGGCAAAGCACTTTTTTCTTATGACCATCAGCAGATGGGAAGCTTGGGCTGTGGGCAAGAAAGAAGCCTGCTTTTTGCAGGCATCAGCTGCATGAGGGAGATGTCCTCCTTTCAGTGGATGCCTGCAAAATCTAGTGTTGCCTCTTGATCTGTAGTAGGAATCTTCTTCAGGGAAGTCTTTCAGAGAGACTTGCTGTGTGAAGGAACTTGTGAGGACCTCTTACCTGTCCTTAGCAAGCCATAGAAATCCTAAACATGTCCTGTTAAATATACTGGGACTTAATCCCAGGTAAATGGGATTAGGATTGCAGCCTTACTTGGTTTATTTCCAGATATTGATATCCTGATGCAAGGCTTATTCTCACTAAATCTCTTCATAGGCAGTAGCAGTGAATGTCCTCCCCCAGGGAATGCCCCAGATGACACTGTCTGTGTGGATTTGGGCAAGTGCAAAGATGGGGCATGCATACCCTTCTGTGAGTGGGAGAAGAACCAGAGTTCATGCGCCTGTAATGGTAAGGAGGGTTCCATCACACGATGAGCCAGGGCTTACTTGACTTTGAAAACTGATTGCTCAAGCCATAGACACAGCAAAGTGAAGGAGAGCAGCATGCATTTTCCCTTTAGAGCGCTGTTTCATTAGCTAGAGATAGGCAAGGTCTCCTGTTACCAGGCACAAATATTGTCTGTGCTGGGTTCAGGTCAAGTTACAGCTTGAATGAACTGCCAGACTTTGTTGAACTCCCACCATCCCTAGCTAGCAGGACCAGTGGTCAGATGATGGGAATTGTAGTCCAAAAACAGCTGGAGACCCAAGTTTGGGAAACACTGTTCTAGAGCTTTGGTCAGATGGTAATGGTAAATGTTTCTGCTAGTGCAACGAAGCTGTCATATCAAGTCAGTCTAGCTCAGTATTATTGGTAGAAGCTCTCAGCTTTCAGGCAGGAATCTTTTCCAGTTGTACCTGGAGACACCAGATAGAATCTTTGGTCTTTTGAATTCAAGGCATGTGCTCTATCCCCTTCCCCAATTCCCTGCCTACTCATTTACTTCTTCACCTTGTTTATATGACAGAGCTAGTACTTTCCAGTGCCACTCTTCAGAATAGTTCAAATACAATGTTTTATTTGGTGTTGTTCTTGTTACTTGGAACTGATTGGTAAGGAAGCTTTAAATATCTGTTGCAGGGGGACTAACCCTTGGGTATCTCCATTTTACTCTGGGTTTAATGAAGTTCCTTTTTTCTTCTTACCAGAGTGGAGGGTGCTGCTTAAAAAAAAAAGTTGTTGTCTATGTTTGAGTACCATCAGGAACTTGTTCATAAAATAGTGTGGTCTTCAGGAGTAGACTAATGAATTGAAAAGTTGTATGATCAGCAAAGGGAAATTACTTTTTCGTATAGGAGTAATGCATAAATATCCCAAAAGCTAACTATGAAGTTGCATGTTTAATTTCAGAAACGGATAACTCTTGCAAGGTCTGCTGTCGAGACAAATATGGGAGATGCAGCCCAACGGTTGATGATGCCAGCCAGAATTTCCTGTATTTGAGGAAAGGAAAGCCATGCACTGTGGGATTTTGTGACATGAATGTGAGTGCATACAGGGTTAGGATAAGATTTTTCACCTCCCCAAAGCATATTGGTGCAAAATCAGAAAATAGATCACTTTAAAATTTTGTTCTTGTTGCATCATGTCCTAAAATTGGTCCCAGAGCAAAACCAAAACGGTCAGCTTAACACTGGTGCTGTGGTTTTTGCATCATCTGCCTATTTTCTGGTTCTTTCCACTATCCCATCTATCTTTCCCCCCTTTCTCTTTATCAATATCCCAAGAACCTCTCAAGTAGTTTCACATACCATATGGGACTTTAGGCTGATTTTTGAGCAGTTTGTGTTTACTTAAACTGGCCACCTAGAGCAAAATGTCCAATTAACACCCATTGCTACTACTTAATTTCCTAAACAATGGTGTGAATCTGCTCACTAAACTGTTGATTTTTCAGCTAAATAGAACATGATTTACTCTCTGTCATTCTTATTACTGGATTTTGCATCTCTGTTGCACTATGTACATTCTGCATTTTCTTTTTTTTAAACTATGGAGGGAAATGTATTTAAAATATTTCCATATAGGGTCTCTTGTGACCCGTGGCAGTTTGTTAGATTACGTATCAGAATGTAAGAAGCTGTGCACTGGGCTATTTATCTTCTCTTCTCCTTGCCCACCATGTAAACTCCATCCTCAGAAAAAAAAGAAATACTCCAATACTGATTGATATTGAGTAGACTGTAATACTTTCTTTTCAACACCTATGCTTGGTTGGTAGACTAAATATTCATATTTGGGAAATAATCAAATTGGTTCCTTGTTTGCTTAGAAAATATTTATCTTAACTCAGTATATCTGGCAGAGGCAAATATGTTAGTAAAATTCAATTTAAATTTGAAAAAAAACACAGTTTTTTATCCATTATGATCTACTGTTCAAACAAAATGAAGTTACTTTTGGTTATGCCTAAAGTAGGCCTTCAGATTCCAGCCAGTGTTCCACCCACACAATATTCCTTGCCCTTTTCTCACAATATGACACATGACTGGTGCTCTTGGTCACACTTGTATTGAGCTCATAGTCATTTCATCAGGAGAAGAAAGCTCTGTATTTCTACTCACGCCCAGCTGCAGTCTTAATCCACATCACATATTTTCCTTCCAAAAGCTTCTTCAGTGTAACAATAGCATCGTCAAAACAAATGCACTCTGTAAGTTCATACCGATTCATGTTGTCGTTTGAGCAAAAATATTAGGTGATAATGATCGGGGCTTCATTACATACCCCTAGACCATAACTCATTCCCTCAAGATTGAATGACTGAAATTTACATTGCATAAAATGGCTTTCTAAGAAACATTTTCTTGCAGGGTAAATGTGAGAAGCGTGTGCAGGATGTGATTGAGCGGCTTTGGGTTTTCATTGAGCAGCTAAGCATCAATACGCTAGGTAAGCTTCCCTTGAAATCCATAAACCTGTTCTTAACCTTGTTGTTATCGTTTGATTTCAGTGTGTGAGCATTGGAAGCAGGTGTTTTGATCACCAATTTTGATGTCACCACGGGTAGTGGTACTTAATGTTTTGTAAGTGGTAGCAGAAAAGTGCAGGACTATACTTTAAGGTGTGTCTGAAGATCATACTTTGCAAAGTTGAGAAGATGCTTCTGGCCTCATTATCAAATCAAATGAAAGTGGGCGCAATACAACTTGTATGGCAGTACAAAGCATATTGCTGTATACTTAAGTGACCTTGATAACACCACACGGACACAGGTCACCTTTACGTATCGTAGTTGAACTGTGTAGCCCATTCTGTTTTAAGGTTTATTTTCTAAGCACGTCTATGTTGAGAGTAGAAGAAATCAAGCATTGCCTTGCTTGGGTCAGGCTGGGATCTGTTTGGTGAGAGTTTGCTAGCAAAGCATGAAGGAGATGGCTGTTAGAGAGAGAGAATCCTTCCACAGGAAATTTGAACACACAAGTTCAAGTCTGCCTATCTTGGCAAACAGTTGTTGATGGGCCTGAAATTATTCCATGCTTTTATAATGCTCAGATTGAAAACTAATCTTCAGTTTATAAAAACACAGAATAAAGTGTTGATGAAAGAACTCCCTCCCATAGTATGAGGAACCCAGCATCACCCAATGAAATTGATTACCAGCAAGTTAAAGTATATTTTACATTTGTGGAGATAAAGCTCATCAATTGGCTTAGCTGAGTTATTTATTAAATGTTTATTTCATGCCAGTAGCATGCTATGGCATTGTACAGTTTAAAATACTTAGATCTAATATTGATATGGTGAAGACAACTTGGTCACACTTAATTGATTTCTGCATGTTTAGTTAAGAAGAGGAAAAGAATTCAGAATAATCTCTGAGAATGAAACTATCAGCTGGTTTAAGTCACAGAAAGGAAATGCATTGTAGAATCTATTTTACTAAAGTTATGTAAAAACACTTTTTTAAGACCAGTTAACTTGCTTGTGTATACCATAACTTGTTTCCCCCTCAGCACAGGTAAAGTAGATTTCCAGAGTTACAATCCTACTATTTGAAAGTTGGCAGGTAATAAGATAAACGACAATAAAAGAGATCAATTGTTGTAGGGCAGAATTGAAATAGTTTAATTAAAAACACCACCCACAGAAGTCTTGGAGAACTAAGAGAGTGCTCACTTGCAATTCCACAACATTGGGAAATACAGTAACATCTAAACATTTAAGATAAAGCATTATATCCAACTAAGTCATGATCACCTGGACTCATGAACATTTTCTTAGGTTTTTAAATTCATTCTGATCAACTTTAGTCCATTTCAGTGGTTCTACTCTGATTTATAAACAAGTCATTCAGAGTTGTATCTACTGAACAAATTATATGATCCTGTGACAGCAGATGGACTAGCTACCACTTGAAAAATATTTGTAGAATTCTTAACACTGGACCCAAATATATTTTGTCTGCCTCTGAAATTGGGTGTATCTTTTTTTTTTACAGGAAAATTTTTAGCAGACAACATAGTAGGATCTGTGCTTGTATTCTCCTTAATATTTTGGATTCCTCTAAGCATTCTTGTACACTGTGTGGTAAGTTTAAATTACAAACTTTATGAAACAAATGCCTTTAATTTAAGTGTGAGCAGAAATTAAAGAGAGGTGTTTATATTTTGCTTCATTTACTTGAGCTTTACTTATGATAGTGGGTAGTTAAACATTTAGGGAATGTTCTAACCTGAAGTTAATCGGAGTGGACAGGGGTGGGTGGGTGTCTTCCATAGCTGACTTCTTACATTTCCCTCTTTTTTAATAGGACAAGAAGCTGGATAGGCAGTATGAAGAGAACACCAAATCTCTGTTTGGCCCCAGTGTAAGTTTGCTTTCTGCTGAATAATGTTTTCAGTATCCTATTTGTTACAATACAGATGTGACAGAGGCTTGCAGAGACTATTCATGTTTAGGATGAACAAATTTCCATGGAATAAATGTATCTTCCAGAAGTTGATACACTTTTGGTAAACTACGCTGGAAGTTTTGTAGAATTTTGGTCTATACATCTTTTAGTTTATAAGTCATGAACTTGCTTTCTGTTCAGCTGAATGCTCTAATTTTGCAGTACTAGGAATTCCTGTTCCTAGTGCATTTACTCTTGTCTACTCCCATTATTTGGATTCTACTTTATTTGAATCGGCTAGCATTAGTGATAGACGGAAAGTTCCGAGCACCAAAACATGTATACCCCATACTCCTCCAACATGTTAAAAAGATATTGAAGAAATGAAATTAAAGTTACTTCAAGATCCTACAGATCATAGTAAATAATAAATTATTAAAGTACCTTGCTCCTCTGCCACTATTGATGCCAGGATTTGTATCTGTCAGAATTCTGGGATTGGTAGTGCTAGTCAGTCTTCTGTCATCTGTGTTGAATCTTAGTACTGCCTGGTAGCCACCTTAATTACAGAGCATTTGTATACAGCTTGCCCAGAGATTGAAGGTAGTGAGAGGTCTGGCACTGTGTTTTTGGCCACCAGTATTGTTCCATAACTGTGCTGCTTGTTTGTGTCCTTGCAGAATGTTGAGATGTTGAGCAGCATGGATTCGGCCTCCGTTCGAATTATCAAGCCGCCACCTGCTGTGCCCTCGACTAGCCGGCTCCAGCCCCTGCAGCATATTGTACCAGTCTCTGTGGCTGCGGTGGTTCCGAAACTGGACCATCAAAGAATGGACACCATTCAAGAGGATCCAAGTACAGACTCTCACATGGAGGATGATTGCTTTGATAAGGATCCTTTCCCAAACAACAGCACAACTGCCAAGTCATTTGAGGATCTTACAGATCATCCTGTCACAAGGAGTGAGAAAGCATCGTCCTTCAAACTGCAACGCCAACATAGAGTGGACAGCAAAGAAACAGAATGCTAGTCTCTAGCTGCCTTTGGAGCTGTTGGCTCTGATGTGCAAAAATCATGTTCAACTTGATGAACTAAAGCCATTTCATTAGAGAAATATCTTGTATGTGTATATATTGTATTGAAAAACAGAAACAAGGAAGTGACCTACTGCAGATGCTGGCCATGTGTATGATCTTCTTTAGTTTCAGTGTGAGTGCTATGTACACACAGACTCAAGTGTACTGAAACTTTTTGAATTTTTTCTTGTAGTCTTGATTTGAACATTTCCGTCAGCCTGTGGCATAGAGGCATAATGCCTCTATGCCACAGGCATAATCTGCCTGATACCAGTTGTTTATCTTAGTAAAGTGCCTTTTTGTAGTTGAACAGCACTGCAAAGTTTTTAGAATACAGAAAAGTCCCAATACCCTGTTTCTCATATTTTAAGACATACCCATAAAATAAGCCATAGCAGGATTTTTAAGCATTCAAGGAATATAAGCCATACCCCGAAAATAAGACATAGTGATGGACGCGGCAGGAGGAGGAGGAAAAAGAATAAGACATCCCTTGAAAATAAGCCATAGTGTTTTTTTTTGAGGAAAAAATAAATATAAGACATGTCTTATAATATGAGAAACACGGTATGTAGTGACTTACAAGAAGGTATTACAGCATTCAGCAGTATTTTTCTTTTAAAACTGAGAAATTACGTGAACATTTTAAACTAAGAAAGACTTATGAAGTATATTGGGGGGGGCGGTTAGGTAACACAGCAAAATCTGATAATGTTTTTCATGGTTGTTCGAAACAGGACTTTTAATTATGCAGTTTTTGACCAGAAACCATTAGAGACCTAAGCAATGTTAAAAATTCCATTTATTGCAGCAGGGCTTTAAGGGCACATGACAATGTCATGGATGATGGCCTTTTTCTACAAAACCAAGTGGATAAAATATGCATTGAAACTTTACTCCTTCAGCTTTGTGGGGAGATAATTTTATTCTAGCAAATTGCTGCCTGTCAAAATTTAACAGATTAAAAACAGTGCCGCTGATCGGGCTTTCATGTGATACAAAACTAGAAAGGAGATGTCGTGAAAGCATATAGATGTGTAATGAATCCAGTTTTTTGCTTGTTTGAGGGGGTGAGGACCAAACAGAGTTCCTGTCCCCCTCCCCAAGCAGCCAGTCTTATACAGATGGTATAAGATCTGTAAGCAATAACACCTTTGTGTTGGTTGCTGAATTCATGTGGTCATTTCCTATCCTTTCTTATAGTAGGGGGTGGTGCCGAGGCCCTGCAAAGTTTTCTTCCTTCTAAATTGGCAGCAGGAGATTGATCTCAAAATTGGGGCCTGTGACAACAGAAATGCATGGACTGAAAAAAAGTGTTGTTACTGCTTAAATGGCTATTTTGCAACATAATCATGTCCTACATTAATTTGTGTAAAATCTACACATTTAATAGCTGCATCAAAAGCCAACTTAAGTATAAAAAAATCCTTAATTATGAAAGACATGTATTTTTTCATATCTGATCAACCAAACCTGTGACAAATGTGTCTTTTTCATGGATATTTGTTACACTAATACTTGAACTTGTGCCTTTTTGGTATTTGTATCTATAGTCTGATTTTAGATTTCTTACTTAGCAGTAAAGTTTTGTGTGAGGAGTGAACTCCCAATACAATGTAATAAAATGATTTTTATACCTCTCCTTAAAAGGGTTGCGTGCAAGCTGACTTCTCTTTGTAGTAAATGCACCTTCTGTAGAGGTGTGATTTAATCAAAGGTATATTACCACGATCACCTGTAATAAACAAAGAATGGATTAGTTATAATAGCTAATCCTCCAAGGCAGCTATAGATTTCAGGTACTCTTCTTCCCTTTTTATTGCATTCTGAAATTGACTAGGATGAAGTATTTCATTTTAGTAGTTGGGTTAACACCAGCATTTTGTATGCTAAAGATAAGTGACTGAGATAGGGTTTTGGCACTACCAGAACTTAATGTTATCTGCCATTTTCCAATAAAATTCCACTAAATTATTTCAGTTCCAAGTTTTAAGGGATGGCTATTGCCAAAGTTTTTTACGAATGTTGGTTTGCACATTAGACTTTTTATTAGATACTAGCCCAATTTGGCAGTCATATTAAACCATAAAGCATGATAGGAACAAATCACAGCAGACACTATGCTCTTCCCTTGCCCCGACCCATCTCCAATATAACTGCAACTTCAGAATTTAATTTTTTGCTCTACTAATGTCAACATTTTTTGCTCTACTAATGTCAACAGCTTCCGAACTCCTCATGACTCAACTAAAGCAGCAAGTGTAGACCATGTCAGGAAAACATGCTAAACTATGGTTTAGCATGATGTCTGAACACAGCCATTAGGAGGCTGTCAGCTCAGAGAGCATCTCTAGTTACATTTAATTATAGCAACACCTTTCAACCCTCTTTTAGACTGTTTCTCACTTCCTTTGTCTAGCGTCTCCACCCCCATCGTTCTGCCCGGACACTGAGGTCCAGCTCCGGGGGCCTTCTGGCGGTTCCCTCACTACGAGAAGCCAAGTTACAGGGAACCAGGCAGAGGGCCTTCTCGGTAGTGGCTCCCACCCTGTGGAATGCCCTCCCACTAGAGGTCAAAGAGAACAACAACTACCAGACCTTTAGAAGGCATCTCAAGGCAGCCCTGTTTAGGGAAGCTTTTAATGTTTGATGGATCTCTGTATTTTAATGTTTGATGGATTTCTGTGTTTTAGAATTTCTGTTTTGTTGGAAGCCGCCCAGAGTGGCTGGGGGAACCCGGCCAGATGGGCGGGGTATAAATAATAAATTATTATTATTATTATTATAAAACAGCAACACCACTGAAAACAAGTCTAACTACTACCATGCCTCAATCTCATTTCTCTGAATAAAAAAGCCACTTGCAGTCAGAAAATACATAAGGAATATAGATAGGACAATGATATCCAATAGTATGCAACTAAAGAGCACAAAGGGAAGAGGTGAAGAAAGCAATCCAGGCTTTGCATTAAGCAAATAGGTGGGTTTCTGGAAAATGGTCGCTTGTCTTAAATAAACTACTGTAATCTAATTTTGACTTGTATTTATTTTATAACTAGAAATACTCACTAATCTTACATGCTGCGTAAAATATCTCAAAAGTTTTTTGAATAGACAAAGGCAGTTGAGTTTCAATATGTGAATAGGACAAAAACATCAAAGAACACAGTGTGGCTTGAGTGTTCTAGACAAACTCAAAACTTTTACTTTTTGTTTTCCAATTCAATTTTTATTGAAATATGACAAAATATAAACTTCCCTTGAAGAATGTAAGAAATGAATTTGTTGAAAACTAGTAATGTTAAGTAAACCTAGGAGGCGAGTTCTTAAGTTTATGTGCTGCCTGGAGATAGTAATCTGAAATTGGACAAAAGCCCAGAAGTCACATATTCAGTCACCAGATTCTGCGCTGCCATGATAGATATTCGAAGGATGGTTACAAATCAGTCCTAAAATGAGGACCCATATTGTTAGATCTGTATCATTGAAGCCTCATCCCTTTTTTAATCCCTCTTATTAGTATTATCCACCCATTATTTATGCTTAACCAAGTATTTTATGTATATGCTTTAATCTACGCTTGGTTTTTGCCCCCATTTATTTAATAATTTGCTTAGAATCATATTGTTATGCTATTTATTTAAATGCTTTGCTTATGCTGGCCTGTGACCGAATAAAGTAAATTCATTCATAATCTGAAATTAATTACAACTTAGATTCAATATCACTCAAGTCTAAAATCAATTCCAGTGATCAACTTGTCTTTCAACCCCCTCATCTGCTATGGGCATAGGAACAGTTCCACCAGCCTCCAGCTGTGAAGTGATGCTAGTGTTGCTCTCCCCATCCTACCCACTAAAGCCAGTAAACTTTCTGCTGGGAAGAAGCTGAGATGACCTAGGATCCAAAGCTGGTTGCACTGCTATGACTTAAGAGACATCAGGTCCAATTGCTATGCCAGCTCCAGGCTTCTACCTCCTTCCTGTCCTGGCGGGACTGAATATAGGAGTAGCTCTGCTGCCAAAAGTCTGGGTAAAAAGGACCAGCTGGTCACAATAAAAAGATAGCATATAAACTACTTGTGGCATTATTTTTGTAGGAAAGATTGAGACAGTAAACACACAAGTAGCTCAATGTTAATAGGAGTTCAAATAATATTAGCTAAAACACAAAATATTGTGTTAAGAAGCTTATAAATGATACAGTTACTATGGAATTACTCAGCTTCAAGTTCAGTTGGTCACTGCAATTAATGGATTGTTTAGATATGCCTTAAGTTTTGCTTGAGGCACTGCTACAGCTTAATGCCACTGTTTAATGAGGAGGAAAAATTGAAATGATTCAGACAATCTAAAAATATAGGAAAAATTATTTTGTATTAGTAAAGATACCTGCTGTTTTCTCTCCAGTGGCCACTGCTTTATAACTTTTATAAATCATGATCATGAAGATTCCCCTGGAGGCTAGCTTCAGGGTTGAGATGATCTACATCACGCCAGTAGGGAAGCATTACAGGGAGTGCTGATGTTCTTTGTTCCAGGAGTGACCAAAGCTGGTTTGCTAGAAAATTGTTTCCTTCCGCTGATAAATGAAGTCCATCGGAGAGGTAGCAGCCAAAGTCCTAAAACGCATGTTTTCAAAAGATACAACAAACTAGTCTGGTGACTTTTCAGAAGGAAATCAAAGCCAAACACGTTTAAGCAAGCTACTACTGTTCTACGGAATCACGGCATGGGCCCTTTAAATCAACCTTTGCTTCAGTTTAATGAGTGTTCCAAATTGACACATTGTTTCCAATGACATTCTAAAAACTCACTATTAAAATGTCTAGAGAGTGGTTTGGTTATAAGTTGCTTTAGGTTGTCTTGCGCAACAAAGCAATCAACAAATCCAATAAATTAAAGAAAACGGGTCATATCATACCTGGTTATTTTTTTGCATAAGTGTCCACAGATCAATGATGGAAGTGCCACAATCTCTGGCTACTTTAACACATGCCTTGGCATATTCTCCTGTGGTAGAGTTGAGGCGGTTTAATTTTTCACCTGTTGAGAATTGGGGGTTGGCAGGAAGGGGGAAATGTCAACAAAAGGAGGGCTTTAGATTTTTGCTTCTTGCTTTGATAGCACAATTATGACTCAAGGTCCACATCCAAATATAATCTGAATATGGCTTCAAGGATCCATTTGCCTAATTGTGTGTCAATATGAACACTTGCTAGGGTAAGTCAGGTTGCTGTAGTAGTTTCATGTGGTCAACTTTGCTGCCATTTTGGTCTGACCTATGTTTGCTTTTATACATCTTCTGGAATTTTAATTTAGATTATTGTGATTTCTGCTGTATAATGGCTTGGTGTTATATATTATGATTCAATATACCTTGAACGCTCCATGTATGATTAGAAACTTGGAGTAGAAATAAACTTGAGTGTGGAAAGGACCCACAACAGTTTACCCTTAGCTATGGGCACCAAAGCCAGGCTGTTCTCAAGTCCTCCCTGCCCGCATTTCCCCTTGGAAAACACACTCTAGCTGTTTGAAAAAAGTCTCCAGTGGCTCCAAAAGATGCTTTTTGCAAGCCTAAAACCTTCTTGGGAGAGGACAAGGAAGGGACACGGTGGGCTGGGCAGTGAGGCCCCAAGGATTTTTAGTTTTCCAACCCTGGAAACTCAGTACACAGCAAAATATTTTTTTTCACATACCTACTGCTGGATGGTGGTGTGGTTTTTTTTAAAAAAAATATTCAGATATACATCCACAATGCTACATGTTTTCATTTTTATTTTGAAGGTATTGGATGCACACACACTTCAATTTAGTGAGGTGCGGATGATGGAACAAAGTTGGCAGAGACCATGTGAGCAGGCTAGTGAAAATTAACTAGTAGCACTTCCCAAAACTACATTTGCCACAAATACTAAAAACTTGTTAAACATATTTTCTTGCTGTACAGAAGCATCAGCTAATGAAGACATTTTGCTTTGCTTCTATAGCATTTAAATCATAGCATAGCAGTTCTATGGTCACACACCAATGGCCACCAGTTGTCACTTAAGACAGTTACTTCCTATAGAACATGCAATAGGTTGACCACTAGAGTGTTCAGAGCTTAGGTACACTATTAGGGTTGCCAGACTCAATAGAGGACAGGACTTCTGTGCCTTTAATTGCCCTGCTCTCTTGTGAGTCTGGAAACCTTAAAGAGAAACCAGCAGACCCTTTGCTTGGAAATTAAACAAAGGGTCTGCTGGTTTCTCTTTAAGGTTTCCATACTCAAAAGAGAGCAGGGCAATTAAAGGCACAGAAGTCCTCTATTGAGTCTGGCAACCCTATACACTATTTTCTTTTCTTAATCCAAAATGAGAGGGGATAAAATCTCTCTTACCTTTGGCAGTGCACTCTTTTCCCCAAGCTGCTTCATGCAGGGGTGGTGGCGTCACCAAAATTACTTTATCCTCTGTAATGTCCACAGACTTTAGGTATTGTATCATACTTTTCAAATTGTCAGCATACTCATCCAGTGGCACATGCTGTTTAGGATTCACATCTGTTCAGGGAAAATAGTTTACATTTAGGTAAGATGGTTCACATTACCTTCCCACCTGCATTGCTCTAATGGGCCATGTGTGCATCAATGCCCATTGATAAATCAACTATATGTTTACATTACATCAAGCTGCAGAAGAGGAAGGGGAAGAAGAGATGCAGGACCCACACCAGCTCTGCAGAGTAGCCAGGATCCTTCCTCCAACAACTATTTCCTGCCAGCAGCCATTACATCGGGTTTCAATAGAGAAATAGAAGGGAGGTGGGGTCACTCCAGTGGTGTAGCTGAAACCAACAACTTTGGGCTCCTCCTGTCCTTTAACTCTCACTCCAGTTGGTCCTTAGACCAATCTGTGACTAAGACATTATAATCTTCTCCCTCTTAACCCATTTTCCTTTTACGTTGTGTCTTTTTAAGATTGTAAGGACTGTATTTTTGTGTAGATATATTTAAGTCACTCTGGCAACTTCTTTAACAATTTTTTTTTGCTATAGAGTGGGATAGAGACAATTTGAATAAATAAATATTGAGCCATGAGTTATTGAGACAAGAAATACGATAAATTATCATTTTAAGCAAATGTAATTCTACTTTTGCTTACAAATATTACACTATTTGGTAGAGGGAGATGAACTGACTAGGCACAATCTATGTTCAGAGACAACAGCCCTATTCTCTTCCTACACACACTCACAAACACAAGTAGAATGTTGAGGGAGATCAGTAGTCATGAGTGCCACTCATTGTTCTACTACCCAACTCTCCTTCTCACCTTGGTACAAGCAATTCTAGAATCAACAGTGCCTGCAGAAGTGGGACAGGTGTGCACTCAGTAGATATCCAACACCCACAGTCTACAAATGTCCATGGCCTTATCTTGTGCTCAATTCCCTTCTTGTCATCAAAGCATAAGAGCCCTGCTACCGGTAGATCAGGACAAGAGCTCATCTAGTTCAGCATTCTGTTCTTACAGTGGCCAACCAGGTGCCTATGATAGGGAAGCCAGCAAGCAGGACCTAAATGCCATGGCATTCTTGGGATCCCCCCCCAACCTGATATTCAGAAGCACACTGCCTCTGACAGTAACCCAACCCTGCCTACACTCCTGGCAGCAGTAACTGCAAGCTGTGCAGTGCTCACATGGCACGGGTTGCACCTTTAAACCATAATTAAAGGTGTCTGCTTCGTCCCACTTTCCAATCCTCCTGGTTTATCACTCAAGCACTGAGCTAAGTGCATAGGAAGCTACCAGTGTTACAAGGCCTGGAATTTGCCGTACGTTTGGCCATAGAAACAAAGAAATGCAAAAGTCATTGCTGCTTTACTTACTTACTTACTATTTTACATTGCTGCTTTACTTACTGTTTTATTTCTATGCTGCTCAGAAAATATATTTTTTATTGAAAGGTAGCATATAAATCCTTTAAAAAATATGTTTAAAAATAAAGTGTTTGAAATGCTAACTCTCAAATATCTGAAATTACATGTCTACTGCAACCTAATGAAACATTCTGGGGGGAAAGAGTGGGAAGGGGAGAGTAAAATTACCGTAATACTGCACCTTTTAAAGCACCATCATTGGCTCCAAAGAAGACAGTTACAGCAACAGTGTTCTTAGCATCAGAATCTTTGCTGATCAATCTTGGCAGAGCAATTTTTGCCCACCTTGTGTTATAGCCAGAGAGTCCACGATTCAGAACATCACATTTTCTAAAAGGAGTATATATTGAAAGAAATGTCATTCTGAAATAATACCATGTTCTGAATGTGGAAGATTAGTCAGCCACCTGCACAAGTATCTACTTTCTTTTCCTCCACTCCTCACAATAAACTATATTTCACAATGTTAAAACGGAATACCCTATTTTCACAGCATGAGTGTGCACTTGTGTATCTACAGGCAGAATTCTCTCACATTTCCTGTTTTATGTGATTGCAGGCTTTGTTTGCATTATCTTCCTTTTAGTATTAAGCAACTGCTTCTTAAAAACCGAGGCTTTACATTTTCAGTAAATGTTTGCAATATACTTCTGAATTAAGAATTAAAAGAACAAAAATTATCAGGGGTTTTTGATGTTATGCATCAAACAAATGAAGGTTCACAAAATAATAATTATTTTCAGGTTATCTTCCTAAACACCTGAGATATTTCATTTTGAAATCCAGCTGAAACACAACATTAACTATGTCTTACCTAGCCAAGCGGTGAGCAAGTGAGGCTCCCCATCCATTTTCTTGGAAGGAGAACTGAATGAGAGGAAAATAATGAATATTTAACAAAATTAATTTAAGTCGCACATCACTGGAGCAAATCATGCATTCCTGCCCTCTTTCCAGCATTCTGGTCTCTGTGGTACTGTTGCTTTATCATCACTCCACAGACAAGTTGGGCCTGCTGTTAAAACAATATACATCAGCTAAGGCTATCTGCTAGGATGCAGTGCCACTTCTTATCTGGTAACTTGCTGCTCTAGCATTGCTCCAAAGGCACTAAATAGATACACATATTAAAGAAAGGCCAAATAATGCAATCAACAGAACCAAGCAGCAAAACTTTTTTGAACCTTCCCACGTGTGCAGCTTTGCGTGTTTCAGTGCTTCAAAAAGCTTAAACCCAGGCTTCACCTTACAGTGCTACCTTTACTCCACCCTCCCATTCCTTTTTTCCTTGTGTGTTCTGTGATTTTATATTGTAAGCCTGAGGGTAGGGGCCCTTTTAACACTGATTTCTGCAAACACCTCTGTAGGGGGTGAGGAGAGAAGGGGGTTAGAATGCAAATAAGTAAGTAAGTAAATATATTATTATTTATACCCCACCCATCTGGCTGGGTTTCCCCAGCCACTCTGGGCGGCTTTCAACAGAAGTATTAAAATACAATAATCTATTAAACATTAAAATCTTCCCTAAACAGGGCTGCCTTCAGATGTCCTCTAAAAGTCTGGTAGTTGTTTTTCTCTTTGACATCTGGTGGGAGGGCATTCCACAGGGCAGGAGCCACTACCGAGAAGGCCCTCTGCCTGGTTCCCTGTAACTTGGGTAGTCTTGTTAAGCCTTTACACATGAACCTTTGAAAGAGTCTGCCCCCTGAGGAAACCATTCCTGTGAAACGGGGAAGAAGCTGGCCGCCCGTCAGATGAGATAAGAACGTATGGGAAGAGATAAGAATGCATGATCATCATAGCACTTTATTATCAGACTTGATTATTGCACTTTATACTGGACTTTTACTGAGATTTTGTATACATTTTTGAATCTCCTTGTATATGTGAAGGTTGTGTATACATTTAATATTTGCACCTCACAGTGGTTTACCTTTTCATTGTTTCGCTAACATCACCGTGTTGTCTGTTTGTTGCAGCGTACCAGATGGAGCTGATAAACTGCTGATAAACTGCTGCCCTGGATACAGAATTGACCTGTGCCTCCATGGACAGCTGTGAGTCCAAAAAGACTCCCAGGCTGCGCTCCAGGTCCTTCAGGGGCACAGTTACCCCATTTAGGACCAGGGAGTCCTCCACACCTGCCCGCCTCCTGTCCCCCGCAAAGAGTACTTCTGTCTTGTCAGGATTCAACCTCAATCCTCCAAATGATGAACAAATGAACGAAAGAATGAATGCATAAAATGATTTGAATGCATAAAATGATTGTTTTCCTTTCCAGGGAGGAGCATTCGAAAAAAGCTTTAGGTGTCAGTATGCCAATTTTGTAAATTATGAGAGTAAAGACGGCCGAAGGGCAGGGGATCTGGCAACAGCAACCCCCCTGTTATTAACAACACCATAGTTGCTTTTGCATGGTACCAATGCGTGGAGGGTTTAGAGGGCGCCCCGTTTATCTTTACCTGCACTGCAGTGGCAAGAGAAGAGGCCTCAACCTTGAGCCAGCCCTAGGCAGTTGCCATTGTATTAAACCAGCATTTCAAAAACAGATGCCCCAGTCCACCAAGGCTGAATAATAATAATAATAATAATAATAATAATAATAATTTATTATTTATACCCCGCCCATCTGGCCGGGTTCCCCCAGCCACTCTGGGCGGCTTCCAACAAAACAGAAATTCTAAAACACAGAAATCCATCAAACATTAAAATACAGAGATCCATCAAACATTAAAAGCTTCCCTAAACAGGGCTGCCTTGAGATGCCTTCTAAAGGTCTGGTAGTTGTTGTTCTCTTTGACCTCTAGTGGGAGGGCATTCCACAGGGTGGGAGCCACTACCGAGAAGGCCCTCTGCCTGGTTCCCTGTAACTTGGCTTCTCGTAGTGAGGGAACCGCCAGAAGGCCCCCGGAGCTGGACCTCAGTGTCCGGGCAGAACGATGGGGGTGGAGACGCTCCTTCAGGTATACCGGACCGAGGCCGTTCAGGGCTTTAAAGGTCAACACCAACACTTTGAATTGTGCTCGGAAACGTACTGGGAGCCAATGTAGGTCTTTCAGGACCGGTGTTATGTGGTCTCGGCGGCCGCTCCCAGTCACCAGTCTAGCTGCCGCATTCTGGATTAGTTGTAGTTTCCGGGTCACCTTCAAAGGTAGCCCCACGTAGAGCGCATTGCAGTAGTCCAAGCGGGAGATAACTAGAGCATGCACCACTCTGGAGAGACAGTCAGTGGGCAGGTAGGGACTCAGCCTGCGTACCAGATGGAGCTGATAAACAGCTGCCTTGGACACCGAGTTGACCTGTGCCTCCATGGACAGCTGTGAGTCTAAAATGACTCCCAGGCTGCACACCTGGTCTTTCAGGGGCACAGTTACCCCATTCAGGACCAGGGAGTCCTCCACACCCGTCCGCCTCCTGTCCCCCACAAACAGTACTTCTGTCTTGTCAGGATTCAATCTCAATCTGTTAGCCGCCATCCATCCTCCAACCGCCTCCAAGCACTCACACAGGACCTTCACCGCCTTCACTGGTTCTGATTTAAAAGAGAGGTAGAGCTGGGTATCATCAGCATACTGATGGACACCCAGCCCAAACCCCCTGATGATCTCTCCCAGCGGCTGCATATAGATGTTAAAAAGCATGGGGGAGAGGACAGAACCCTGAGGCACCCCACAAGTGAGAGCCCAGGGGTCTGAACACTCATCCCCCACCACCACTTTCTGAACACGGCCCAGGAGGAAGGAGCGGAACCACTGCATGACAGTGCCCCCAGCTCCCAAGCCCTCTAGACGGTCCAGAAGGATGTTATGGTTGATGGTGTCAAAAGCCGCTGAGAGATCCAGCAGAACAAGGAAACAGCTCTTACCTTTGTCCCTAGCCCGCCGGAGATCATCGACCAGTGCGACCAAGGCAGTTTCAGTCCCATGATGAGGCCTGAATCCTGACTGGAAGGGATCCAAATGGTCCGCTTCTTCCAGGCGTGCCTGGAGTTGTTCAGCAACCACTCGCTCAATCACCTTGCCCAAGAATGGAAGATTTGAGACTGGGCGATAGTTGGCCATATTGGCCGGATCTAAAGATGGTTTTTTTAGAAGCGGTTTAATAACCGCCTCTTTCAGCGGGTCTGGGAAGGCTCCCTCATGGAGAGAAGCATTTACCAACCCGCGAAGCCCATCGCCCAGCCCTTCCCGGCTAGCTTTTATAAGCCAGGATGGGCAAGGATCAAGGAGACAGGTGGTTGGTTTCACTCGTCCAAGCAGCCTGTCCACATCCTCGGAGGTAACAGATTGAAATTGATCCCATAAAACTTGACTAGACAGGACTCTAGCACTCCCCCGCCCCGGCCCTGCTCCCACGGTGGAGTCTACCTCTTCCCGAATCTGAGCGACTTTATCTGCAAAAAACTTTGCAAAATCATTGCAGGAGATCATGTGGCCCATACTGGGCCCGGATGGAGCAGGTGGTTCCGCTAAATTGCGAACCACCTGGAAGAGTCTCCTGCTGCTGTTTTCTGCAGATGCGATGGAGACGGTGAAGAAGGTCCTCTTCGCCGTCGCCATTGCCACTTGGTAGGCTCGAAGTTGAGCTCTAGCCCGTGTCCGGTCTGATTCAAAATGAGTTTTCCGCCACCGGCGCTCTAGCCGTCTCAATGACTGTTTCATCACCCTCAGCGCCGGGGAAAACCACGGGGCTGTCCGGGCTCCATGCAATCTGAGAGGGCGCTTCGGAGCCAGACAGTCAATAGCGCTGGTTAACTCCGCATTCCAGCGGGCCACCAGGGAATCAGCTGAAAGGCCATCGACATGGGATAAAACATCCCCTACCACTCTCTGGAAGCCAATTGGATCCATTAAGTAGCGGGGGCGGACCATCCGAATCGGTCCCACCTCCCTGCAGAGGGGAAGGGTTGCGGAGAAGTCCAGTTGCACCAGAAAGTGATCTGACCATGGCACTTCTTTTGTTTCGCTTTTACTTAATGTCAGATCACCACCATCCATAGAGGTAAACACCAAGTCCAAGGCATGTCCGCGGCTATGAGTTGGGCCAGACTTATTCAGGGACAGCCCCATGGTGGCCATGCTTTCCACGAAGTCCCGAGCGGCTCCTTGTAAGGTCGTGTCGGCATGGATGTTAAAATCCCCTAAGACAACCAAGCTAGGTGTCTCCAGGAGCACATCCGACACGACCTGAAGCAGCTCAGGCAGGGAATCCTTGGTGCAGCGGGGAGGTCGGTACACCAGAAGGAATCCTGTACTGCCCCTATTGCCCAACTTCCAGAACATGCACTCAGAAAACTCAGTCTTACCAATAGGACGCCTGGTGCAAACTAATGACTTCCTAAAAATCACTGCAACCCCCCCTCCCCGCCCAGATGGCCTGGGTTGCTGTGCATAAGAGAAACCTGGTGGGCAAGCAGCGCCAAGAACGGGCCCATCGGCTTCATCCAACCAGGTCTCTGTCACACATGCCAGGTCAAATCCTCCATCCACAATCAGGTCGTGAATGGCAGTGGTCTTATTCATCATCGACCTGGCATTGCACAGCAGCACCTTCAGGTCATGTGGGTATCCCTTGCTGATTCCAATATCCGTCCGGTCAGGACCAGACCCGGAGGCAGGGATAGTCCTCAGACAACGACTAAGTCTGCCTCCTCGGTAATGACATGGTCTGGTCTTAGCGTAACTCCTCCTCCTACCCGTGACCACTGAGATCGGTTGTCCCAGTGCATCCCCCCCTGTGGAATCTGCCCCAGCCATTTTGCTTGCTGGGACCCCCTCCCGGGCAGCCCTGACCCCTCCCCTTAAAAACAAAATAAAACCTCTGTAAAAAACAGCAAGAACGGAACAAAAGGAAAGCACAAAAAACAATAAAACAATAAAACCAAAAACAATAAAAATTACAATACACCAAAATTTAACAGATTCCCACACCCAACTAAAATTCCCTCCCACCTACCACCCCAAAGAAAATACCCTCCCACCTACCACCCCAAGAGAATAAAAACATAAAATTCTTTAAAAAGCATTTTAAAAAGAACTCTGTGCTGTTTTAAGTTCCCCTGGGCAGCACCAGCAGCAGAGCAGCGGCGGCAGTCCTTATGAGGCCCTCCAGGCCCCGCCCTAGAAAGGTGGAAGGAGGCAGGGACAGGGCCTGTGGGCACTCACAGCAGGAGAGAGTCCTGGGCAGCACCCACCACACAAAAAACACAATAAGACAATACTAACCAAGAAACAAAGATCACAGAAGTAACAAAATTTAAAAAATTCCCAAACCCAAGTAAATAACCAACCCCCCAACATAATGTGTTTAAAATGATAAAAGAGAATTTAAAACATTTTTAAAAGAACTCTGCACAGTTCAGAGTCCTCCTGGACAGCAACAGCGCTGGGGGCAACAGTCCCCAGCAGGCCTGCCAGGCCCCTCCCTAGGCCAGGTGGTGAGAGGCAGGGCCAGGACCTGCAGGCACTCACGACAGGGGAGTCCTCCTGGGCAGCAGCAGCAGTGGAAACAGCAGACCTATTTGAGGCCTGCCAGGCCCCGCCCTAGGCCAGGTGGAGAGAGGCAGGGACAGGACCTGCAGGCACTCACGACAGGGGAGTCCTCCTGGGCAGCAGCAGCAGTGGAAGCAGCAGACCTATTTGAGGCCTGCCAGGCCCCGCCCTAGGCCAGGTGGTGAGAGGCAGGGACAGGACCTGCAGGCACTCACGACAGGGGAGTCCTCCTGGGCAGCAGCAGCAGTGGAAGCAGCAGACCTATTTGAGGCCTGCCAGGCCCCACCCTAGGCCAGGTGGTGAGAGGCAGGGACAGGACCTGCAGGCACTCGCGACAGGGGAGTCCTCCTGGGCAGCAGCAGCAGTGGAAGCAGCAGACCTATTTGAGGCCTGCCAGGCCCCACCCTAGGCCAGGTGGTGAGAGGCAGGGACAGGACCTGCAGGCACTCGCGACAGGGGAGTCCTCCTGGGCAGCAGCAGCAGTGGAAGCAGCAGACCTATTTGAGGCCTGCCAGGCCCCGCCCTAGGCCAGGTGGTGAGAGGCAGGGACAGGACCTGCAGGCACTCGCGACAGGGGAGTCCTCCTGGGCAGCAGCAGCAGTGGAAGCAGCAGACCTATTTGAGGCCTGCCAGGCCCCGCCCTAGGCCAGGTGGTGAGAGGCAGGGACAGGACCTGCAGGCACTCACGACAGGGGAGTCCTCCTGGGCAGCAGCAGCAGTGGAAGCAGCAGACCTATTTGAGGCCTGCCAGGCCCCGCCCTAGGCCAGGTGGTGAGAGGCAGGGACAGGGAATCCACATACAAGCAGCAGTCTTGCTAAACCATTTAAGATGTGGCTCCCAGCCTCTGGCACTCAGCTTGGCCTTCAATGGCACTTTGGGGTGCCAGGTAAAAATGTACCTTTCCCCCCACCCCGGTTTCTTTGGATGAAGACCAGTGTTAACTGCGGCCACTGAAACTTTATGCAGCTGCTATTGCATGTGTTAATGCACTGCATCCGTTCTTGCCAAATTTTGTGATTTTAAATCCTGTTAAGTCGCTCGGCAACCTTTTTGCAGGATGAGCAACTAACAAAAACAATGATGCTGAGGAGATGATGATAATGTTATAAGAAAAAAATCCCTTTTCCTTATGGGGTATTCTGGAGCCTGCAGAGTGTCCTTAAGTGGGTTCCCTATCCGTTGTTGTTGTTTAGTCGTTTAGTCGTGTCCGACTCTTCGTGACCCCATGGACCACAGCACGCCACAGCACTATCCGTAGGAGAAAACAAAGGCCAAGAAGAGTATATTGAGAAGCAAAGCGGCTAGTAAGCCTGATCTTTACTAAAGGAACTGTTGCAACAGGGTCCCCACTCACCACACACAGGAGGGAGGAGAACCCGGAACAGTAACGCACAAGCCCTTATATAAACTTTTGAAATTGCCCACCCTGTAGCCCAAGACCACCCCCTAAAACATCATACATACATCACAGAAGGGGTCTACAGCAGAAATCCTGCCTGCCGGGATACCTTACAATGGTCACTGATGGCATTACCTGGGCAGTCCGGCCATTCTTTTGTGATGGTCAATACTTTAGCTGCTGAGTCCAGGTCACAGGCTCACCTTATTCATACACAAATACGCCCTTAAGGCAGGATTTGCAAGCCAAAAGACAATAGGAAGGCTTCCCCCATTTGCCTCCCTTACTGCAGAGGAATATTTGAGGTCATTGGGAGTGTCAACATGGCTTCAGGATTGCTCTCCCATACGATTTCAGACACATGGTTCATATATATTTAGATATGTGTGCATTTATGAATATTTATTATATATCTGAGACCTTAAAATCATTATTATAACAACACTGCTGAGATGACAACAAGAGGTGATTTCCCCACCCCAGACCCCACTTCTGTGTCTGCAGCAAGACAAAAACCAAACCCGCTTCCCTGCCCCCTCTCCCCCTTCCTTACAATTCTGCTTCTCAATGGCTCGTAAACGGGTGGCGGGTGGGAAAGCAGAAGTGGGGGTAGGAAAAGGCCCTGCGGCGAGGCGTCAGGGGCGACGCTTTGAGAAAGAGCAGGCGAGGGCCGGCCGGCCTTCGTCGTCGTGACCCGCCTTCCCAACCGCTGGCGGCGAGGAGGAGAAGGAGAAGCCGCCCCTCGGGAGAATTACCTCAGTGATGGAGTCTCCGAAGAGGATGACCCTCGGTGGGGACCACAGCAGCAGCCGCCTCCCGCAGGCCTGGGCCTCAGAGAGGGCCATGGGAGTCGGTCGTCTGGGCGGCGGAGAGGCGGGCCGGTCTTGAGGCGGCTCTTTGCAGCGCTTGTCTTCCGTTCCGCTGAGCTGAGGAGGAGCCGCCGCCGCCGCCGCCGCCGCCGACAGAGGGGCTTTAGGCGAGGCTGCCGCTTTGCCCGCCGGCATTCAAGGGGGAAGTGGGCGCGCGCGTGGAGAGACCCTCAGGCCTCTCCCTCCGTCTCTCCTGGCCGGGTTATAGCGAAGGAGGCGTAAAAACCCTGAAGGCCAACCCGACGCACCTGGGGAGCCCCACACCTGCAGCAGCAGCAGCAGACGACGAACGGTTCAAAGTGTGGCTGATTTAAGCAGCTGAGTGATCAGGGTTCAAATTCTGACTAGGCCAAGGCCACCCACTGAGCTCCATGGCCTAGTCAGAATTTGAACCCTGATTTCTCAGCTGCTTAATCACACACACAGACACACACACAATTTTATTACATTTTATGTTTTACAATTTAGAATATTAATTTAACCAACCTTAAAATATCAGTGACTTCCCTTCTTCTCCTTCCATGGTTCATTTTGCATGACATAAATCCCTGCATATTTTATATAAACCAAGCCATTCAGTATTCCATTATTGCATCTTATCAAAACTTACTTACACTGTTGAATTTATCTTAACGTTCTCATTTGTACACAATTCCCCCCCCATATATTCCATAAACATTTCCCAGTCTTCTTTAAACATATGTTGTTCTTGTTCTATACAGTATGTTAGATCTGCAAGCTGCACATATTCCATCAGTTTAAGTTGCCATTCTTTAGTTGGGACCTTGCTCCTTTTTCATTTCTGGGTTAACAAAACACAGGCCGCAGTAGTGGCATACATAACTAACCTTTTTTTTGCCACCTCATTGTGCAAGTATTGTTTATTAAATTTCTATCCTGCCTTTTAAATCTGAAGATCACAGGGTGTTTTACAACAAGAAAAAAGTGAAATATATACAGTACATGGGCATAGCCAAGGGGTGGGGTGGGGGGCACCTGCCCCCCCCTAAATCCACAAACATTATTGCAAAGCATTGAAAGCACTCTATTATTTCAGGTTATGACACAGCAGAAGCCTGCCCCCCTGTAATGTCCTGTTCATGTGGGCATTTTTATCTGTGATTTTCCAACTTTGATTTCCTTAAAAAAAGCAAATTTGGCTGCTTCCCCCCCAAGAATCCTGGATACGCACATGAAAATATAGGTGGCGCTGTGGTTAAACCACTGAGCCTAGGGCTTGCTGATCAGAAGGTCGGCGGTTCGAATCCCTGTGACGGGGTGAGCTCCCGTTGCTTGGTCCCAGCTCCTGCCAACCTAGCAGTTCGAAAGCGCGTCAAAATGCAAGTAGATAAATAGGAACCGCTACAGCGGGAAGGTAAACGGCGTTTCCGTGTGCTGCTCTGGTTTGCCAGAAGCGGCTTTGTCATGCTGGCCACATGACCTGGAAGCTATACGCCGGCTCCCTCGGCCAATAATGCGAGATGAGCGCGCAACCCTAGAGTCGGTCACGACTGGACCTAATGGTCAGGGGTCCCTTTACCTTTACTGTATTAGATGAAGCGAGCCAGGTATAGAATCACATGTGCCACCTTCAGCTTCTTGGAAGAAAGGTAAATTGTATTTATAAAAGTAAAGGTAAAGGTAAATTTATAAAAGTAAAGGTAAAGGTAAATTGTATTTATAAAAGTACCCATACACCACCCCCTCCTCAAAGGACACAGTGGTGCATAGCAATATAGAAACATTACATTTAATGGCTACTGAAGAAAATTAAAAATGGCTGCATAGGCCTGCCTGGATAAGTATTCCCAGGGCACCTGCCAAATTGGCTGGAAGCATTCCACAGCATGAGGGTTCCCCCCCCCCGCTACAATCAACTGGTGTATGTATCATTTTTTAAATGGAGACTGGAGACACTACATGCCTAACTTATGGTTGAGGTCAGTCGGGCCTCTGTAAATGCAATAAAGAATGCTAGCAACATTAATAGCAATAGCACTTTCCCATTCATGTTCCCAAGGAACTTTAGGGTGAAAGGTAGGTAATGATTCAAAATAATAACTGGTATTCAGATGTATACTGTATTCCTGGAGGTTATGCTTAGCCATTGCCACTCCCATATTGTGTGAGAGCAGGCAGTATTGTGTGCAGAAGTACTTTCCTTTTTGTCCATCCTGAATCTTATTGCCAATGAATTTCATGGAGCAATCTCATTCTAATATCCATCTCAAGTCTCTTCCACCTCCTTCTTGTGTACTCAGTTTGCAGAAACAAAACACACATTGGGTCTAAAGAGGTGTGTGCATATGTATGTATGTATGTATGTATGTATGTATGTATGTATGTATGTATGCTCTCATACACATTCTAGGACTTTCCCGAAATCCAACTGTGACCTCTGGTGTCACATCAGAGATAGTTTCTAGCGTCTTGGAGCAGATTCCCACGTGGTGCAGAGGGCTATAGTTAAAAGGGGAGCTTCTGAAGCTGACTAAAGTTTCCACAAGATACTTGGGATTTTTAGTCTTTGTAAGTTTTATAATCAGGCCATTAACAAAAGACATATTTTTAAATATATTTTAAAAAGATACACACATTTCCTTTGTTACAGACGAGCTGTCTCTTACAATATGACGTTATCTTACACACATAAGAGGTTGCATATTTCTGCTTACTAGACCTTATTAAAAGGATCATTTCCTATAATACATTTCCATCTTATATCAATAAGTCTGCTATTGCCATCTGCCCACTTGGGGCTAAAACAGTTTTATGGCTAAGAAAAAGGTAAACATACTTTGTTAAAGAACATTTATTTTTTAAAAAACCACGTCGAGAATAAACGGATTTGTAACAATTTTTCTACAGGCCCCAAAATATACAATGGACAATCAGTTTATTGTATAGGGGTGATGGCATCGTAGAGTCGCTGTGCAGCTAACTCCACCATTTCCCGAAGAGTTTCATCATCATCTTCACATCCTGGTTCATGGTCAACAGTCTAGAAGAGGAGAAAATAATCAATTTGCAAGTCCCTAATTTATTTCTCAGATCTTCTTGAAAAGACTTTGCACAGAAGCCATACAATTTTTTAAAAATCTAAACACCCACCCACATAACTCATTCCATGAACCCAAACTAAATTTAGACTTAAATTCCCTTAACTACTTTTGAAATGTGGTCAAAACTTTCAAAGGGCTACCACAAACGCCTGCACCTGAGCCTAAAATGCTTTCTGGATCTGAGCCAAAGTCAGGTAGCCAGTTACTCTTGATTAGTCCCATTGAGTTTAACAGCCTTAAGCAAGCCTGACAAGGCACATTAATTCTAGGAGTTATGTTAGCAATAATGTGTCCAATTCATTTAAGATCACGCAGCCTCAAGAACTTTGACTGGGTGGGTGGGTGTAAAGAATGCCATGAATGCTGAATTTACTGGTGCTTGGTTGGCTATTTCATACCTATACATATAAAATGTCTATCAGGGAACATTGTTTGTCATAATGCAGCAGCAGCATCCTGACGTAAGAAATGTTAGAGATCTGTTGGGCTGTTTCTCTTATATTGGGAGAAGTGGAGAGGGACTGCAGGGGGAAGGAGGAATCAGCAAAAGTTGCCCCCCCCCCTCACTTCTCCCAATATAAGAGGAACAACCCAGCAAATCTCCAGCATTCCTTATGAAACATAATATACTGTAATCCTTCTGAGTATTTAATTTATACATAACACTTTTAAAAATTAACAATGGCAAGTCCCTTTATGTGCTTTAGTTGGAAAGTGGGCAGAAATTTAAGAAACAATTCTACATCACTCTTATCATTCTGTTTCATGCTACCTTCTAAACAAGTGTGATTAACCAAAACGTTAGGTGTTGAAAGTGGAAACGCTATGATGAATTGGGAATCTTCTGAAAAGAATGGTTTATTCTGATAATGGTCACCAAAAAGCATGGTTAGCTGCTAGATTTCAGAAAGCCTACTGAGGCGCTGCATACATTCCTAAGCATAAATCTCACTGGCTACACAAAAGACAATACATCAGCATGAAATTTAGCTATAAATACCCGTGTATCCAACGAAAGATTTGCTGTTTTTCCATCCACAGTGATGCTCAGTACATTATCTTCCTTAGCACTTACACAGTCTTCTCCAAATATGTCCCTAGAAATGGAAGACTAATCATTGGCACCAAATTATATAACTATTTAACTACAGTGTTTTCTGTTTAGCAGTGTGATCCTTTGTGTCTATTATTTATTTATTTTCTATACCGCTTTATATTTTAAAGAAAACTCTCAAAGAGGTTCACAGTATATTAAATCAATAAATCAATAAAACAATTTGAAAAAAGTCAAATATAGAGTATACTGTCAAAGCAACTAAACAGAAAACTAAAATATTATCTTAAAGATTTCAAAAAAAAAACATTACAAAGGAGGTCAACTACACAATACATATTTAACATAGTAGGGCTGGGTGAGTGTGGGCCACGCCCCCTAGGCCAGATGGAAAGGGCCTTGCAGGGAGCCCTTTCCTCTGGCCTCATTAGGAGCCTCTTTTGCAAAAATAAGCCCCACTGATTTCCATAAAACCATAGCCTAATAATCTAACTTTCCGTTTCAAACAAATTTCTAGAAAAGAACCAAATTCAAACATTTTTAGAATGATTTCCATACTATAAGATGGATTTTAACACTTAAAAAATGTTAGGTCTCTCAGTATAACCTCTGGTCTAAATACAAGGTTTTGAGCAAGCCCCAAAATTAATTTTGTTCAATAACAAAGGTACTAAAATATATGATAGTTATCTTTTGTGAGAAAGAGAGGGTTATGTGATGTTATAACTTACTGAAGCATAATCTCCATCTTCTTGTGATATGCAGCTATCTCTTCTTTTTTAGGAATTTTATGTACCACAGCTGGAAAAAACCCATACATTTTACATTCCATTGTAATTGCCATTTGTTATAATGTAGCTGATAACAGGCGTTAAGCGACAAGGAAAATATTGGCACATACTACTGAGATCCTACAAGTCTAAATGGTTTCTTGTACATTGTTATGTAAATTAAGTTGTGCTTAGCTAATTCAGATCATGCTGGTGTGCGTGGAGGGGAATAGCTGGACCTGAACTTCATGCTGTAATTATTGGATTCATAGACATGCACTAGGTTATAGACAAGTATGATCATTTTATGGGCTGAAACCAGAATTTGCTGTTTGTTGTCAATTGAAGGGTTCCTTCTGTCCCTGGAAGGCTTTTGATTCATTGGAGAGATCTTGCTCACCAGTGGGGCAGGGGAGGGCAGGTGGAGGGAGATGGCTTTTGTAGATTCTCCCTTCTTTTTGAGGTTACCAGTGCCACATCCCACACTCTTCCAGGGGCAAAGGGGAGGAAAGGGAACCAACAAGGTCTCACGCACCTTCTCCCTGTGGGCGTGAAATCTGTATCCAAGCAAGACACCGAATGGGCTTTGTGATGCTACAGGCTTCTGTTTCTTAACATGAAACGAGGTTGCAACTTACAGTGGTGCCTCGCTTAACGAATGCCCTGCTTAACGAAAGGTTTTTTCTAGCGGAAGTTGCCTCGCTAGACGAATTCGTTTTCGTCTAGCGAATCGCAGTTTCCCATAGGAATGCACTGAAATTCAATTAATGCGTTCCTATGGGCAAAAAAATTCAAAAAAAATTCAATGCATTCCTATGGGATTCGCTAGACGAATTTCTTCGTTATAAGAAAAGACCCGTGGAACGAATTAAATTCGTCTAGCGAGGCACCACTGTGTTGGCATTTACCGGAGAACTATTAACAGCTCAACTTTTAATAATAATTGTTCTTCAACTGATACATTTAGGAACTATGTTTATCTAGTACCATTTACAGATAATACTGTGAGCCCACATTTTATGTGCATTTAACTTGTGTGCATTCAGCTTTATGTGCACGGCAAAAGTTTTAATTTTTTTAAAAGGGGGGTGGGTTCTGGGGGAAATGACTTTGGTAATTCCACTCACCACTGAACCCATTTTGGCTTTAGGCGTGATTTTCAGAACGTAACCCCTGCGTTAGTTGTGGGCTTACTGTATGTTTCTGCTCTGAAGACTAATTTCCCAGAACGTTAGATTCTGAACAGATTTGTTAGAATTCCGATTAATAACATGTTCTATGATTGACATTATTTAATTTAGAAGAATGTCCCTGTGTTTTAATATACCTATTTGCACATGAAATTGACTTTAATAATGTTACATTATACATGCCTCAAAATCTAGTTTCATATTAAAGGAGGAATTTATATAATTCTGTTTATTTCAGCCCTGCTAAAAGTAATGGGAAGCTGGATTGTGGATTGTGTCTCAGGACCCTGGGCTTGGCAGAAATGTATTCTCCAACATAAAAGTAGTTCACATATTTTCACAGAAACACACACTATTAAAAGTATACAATATATACAAAAAAGGGGGGGGAATACCTTTTTGAATTTTGGGATTGGACTGAACTTCCAGTATCACTGTTTTTACAGTGTCCGCATACATATCATTAGCAGGATTTGCTACCCACTGGGGGGGAGAAAAAGCAGAGTGAGAAGGAAAAGCATGATTAAAGAGCACATAAATTGTTGGAATTCCATTTGAAGCAATTTTGTTTTTGCCATTCTACATTTATTTGGCTTTGTAGCTGGTTTGAAATTCTGGTTAAGAGGGAAACTATGTCAGCTTTAAAGTTCAAAATGGTTGTGACCAGGCTATTAGAATGGCCGTGTTATGAGTCCGCCAAATCTACTACATTCATCATTATCGGCCTTGCTCCCTTGTCCCACTGACTTCAAAGGCTTGGCTAGCTAACGTGCTATGTTGGGGTACCAAGATTATAGCCCTCCCTCACCTCAGGAAGCCCAACTCTGTTTCAAAGCCACCTGCATGTTATCACAACAGTTATAAAGAAATCTTTATTCTGTCCTTACCTCCAGCACAACCATACCCGGCTCTTGGACCACAGTGATGTTTTTAAAAACCTTCAAAGCTGGCTTATCCTGGACTTCTATTTCTTTTATGTCACCTTCAAAAATATAAAATAACCACAATAAATGCATCGCTGCTTAAATATTTCTTGGGCACACTCAGTACATACCACTTGGGTCCATCTATTGCAACTCGTGAATTCAAAATGGTCCTAAAATGTGACCAACAATCTCTTCCAGATGCACAGTGGGTTGTGCTGGATGTTGTTTCAACAGTTTAATGGCCATTACTATCTTCTCATCAAGCAAGTTGCAATAATTTTGGAGAGACTTCAGGCGGCTTCCTCCAGTTACGCACCTGTTAGTTTTTGTAGCTGATAATAAAGCAGACTGAAAGATCCTGTGTATGGAACAGCTTGTGTTTGTGTCACAGTGCTCATAGCCAGATCAGTGTAATCTGTAAAAAAAATGAAAGCAAAAAGGACAACATTAGAGCCTAAGTTGCTTTTCTGTTCATGTAAATTTCTGCCTGACTGTTTCTCCATCTCCCACCTCCCCGCCAGCTGCATTGTCCCACCAATTCCAGATTTTTTTTGGGGGGGGGGGCACATTCACATGAGTAGAAAGGAGAACGATGCAAAAGCCCCTTCTGTGAACAGGAACTCTATACTGTTTACATAAGGAAAGTTAGGGATCCAAACCAATGAAACAAGGATAATAATGTTTTCACTTTTACTTACTGGAGAGGTCACATGGAGCAAGTATGTGATAGTTAAAATTTCTTTTAACTAGTATTCCTGAAACACGCTGCCCTTGTTCTGGTTTCTTATCTGCTAATGAGCCCATAACCTAGAGAAATCACAAGAGAAAAATCAAGAAAGTGTACGGGGATTGCAAATAGAATAGATATTTTTAAATGGGTGGAGATGAAAAACTGTCCCCAACTGAATACGGCATCCCTTCTCAGACTGTGTACTAGACCATGTACCAAAATTTCAAGGTGAATTTACCAGCAAGCATGACTTAAATGTACCCATCAATTACAAAACTCCCTTTACAAACTCACATGTTCTCCCTCAACTTCAGAATGGACAGCCCACCAATAATCCCATGTGATAGTTCTCTACGTTATGATTGGCCTATTCTTGTCCTTTTCAGAATCACTAGTTCTCCCGACCTCTCTGAGTGGTGGTCCTGGGTGGGTTCATAGACAAAGAGTGTGCACATGCATGTTATTTGAAGCTGTTAAAATATTTCAAAGCTTTAAACAACTGTAACCCTGCAATATCCAACAGCAGATTAGGGAACACACTGAGCCATGTATTTGTAATGGCCGGTGGATGAGAGCAAAAACAAGTTTCCTAAACAAAGGCAAGCACATGTTATGTACCCTATGCTTCCTGACATAAGAGCTGTGTGCTGTGTTCATCATCCAATACATTGAGTTGTCCTTTCCCAAGGATTGGATACATTTTTGAAGAAGGAAATAACCGTTGATGACAAGGTAAATGTGCTTATGAGGATGAAGAAAACGCCAGCTTTTTACCTTGGCAAGCTTTTCTCCTCTGAAGTTTAGCGTTACGGCTTCAGTATTTCTAGGATTGTGGACTTCTATGTGAACTTCATCATTATCCTCATATTCACGTATTACTGCCGCTTTCAGCCTGGCCATTTCATTCTGCTCACCATGAACCAATATCTGCATGAAAAAGTCATTGTTAGCTGTCAAAATATTGCCAGGAAGGTGGCAGCTTAGGGAAGAGGAGGAGGAGAAACAGCCCTTCTTAACAAAAGGAGTGGTGGTGTCATCAATATGCGCCTGTATCCTACACCCGTATATGACTGAGAGAGCCCCACAAACCAGAGAAGCTTTTTGAGTGAATGCTATGGGCTGCAATGGGGGTGAAGTGAGACAATCCCTGAAGTCCACACAGCTCTTTGGAACTCAGCTCTCTTTGAATTGTTATTTGACCCTTTCCCACATCATCTCCTCTCCCTTTTTCAACCACTTTATTTTCCTGCCTCTTCTTCTATCTTCTTTCATTTCATATTCGCTTGATTTACCTCCAAATCATTTTAGACATGTAAGTCACATATTTTCTTCCAGAAGCTACAAGCTTTACACACTGTTTACATACAGCAGCACTCTCAAGAAAAAATCACTTTTGTTTCAAATGTGGCTGAAAACTTAAAGCATAGTTTATCACGGAAAAGGAGTGATGCTGCAACTCTGAATTACTGTTTACCTCTGGCTAGTTAAAATGGAATTTGTTGAACTGGCGTTGGGATTTGACAAAACTGTACTTCTTGAAAATAACAAAAATAAACACTAACCACATGGGGAGGTTTCAGTGCCCGGATGAACTCGCTGGTTTGTTGGTAATCTGTGTGTGCAGAGAAAGAGATGTAATCCACGGACATCTTCAGTGGGAGTTTCTGTCCTGACATAGTTGTAATTTCTTCAGGTTCAGACATGATGTGCTGCAACAATAAAATGCACCCATTATATTATTTCATTCAGAATATTTATTTGTTAATATGAAGATACACATTAAATATAAAGGTAAAGGCAATAAAGGACCCCTGGACGGTTAAGTCCAGTTGAGTTTGACAATGGGGTGTGGTGCTCATCTCAACTTCCAGGTTGCGGGAGCCGGTGTTTGTCCACAGACAGCTTTCCAGGTCATGTGGCCAGCATGACCAAACTGCTTCTGGCGCAACAGGACACCGTGACAGAAGCCAGAGCACACGGAACGCCATTTACATTCCCACCGCAGCGGTACCTATTTATCTGCTTACACCGGTGTGCTTTCAAACTGCTAGGTTGGCAGGAGTTGGGTCAGAGCAACGGGAGCTCACCCCGTCGTGCGGTTTTGAACTGCAGTGCAGACCTTATGATCGGCAAGCCTAAGAGGCTCAGTGGTTTAGATCTCAGTGCCCCTGCATCCCTACACTAAATATAAAGGGGCCCCTGACCATCAGGTCCAGTCGTGTCCGACTCTGGGGTTGCGGCGCTCATCTCGCTCTATAGGCCAAGGGAGCCGGCGTTTGTCCGCAGACAGCTTCCGGGTCATGTGGCCAGCATGACAAAGCTGCTTCTGGCGAACCAGAGCAGCGCACAGAAATGCCATTTACCTTCCCGCCGGAGCGGTCCCTATTTATCTACTTGCACTTTGATGTGCTTTCGAACTGCTAGGTGGGCAGGAGCTGGGACCGAGCAACGGGAGCTCACCCTGTTGCAGGGATTCGAACCGCCGACCTTCTGATCAGCAAGCCCTAGACTCTGTGATTTAACCCACAGCGCCACCTGGGTCCCCACACTAAATATATACACGTATAAAAAACATTCAATACAGAATTCCTTCCCAGCACAAACACACAACATTTCTATCTAGCAAAATAGTCTGATATTGTGATTTTCCTATTCTAATGCAATTCACCGTGACATATCTAATCTCCTCTGGATATATTCCATCACTGGATTCCAACTTTGAGATTTTTCATACCAGAGTTTCTTGGTATTCTTTCATTCAGAATAAAAAAGGTACAAACTGAAGTATGCATCAGGCTGTAAGTACAAGGACACCAAAACAGTAGCCCAATTCAGTCCAGATTCCCTGGTAAAATAATTAAGTCTTTTAAGCTGCCTGCCCTGCGTATTAACATATACCACTAGTCAAAGTATACCTCACCTTAGCAAGTGTTCCTTCCACACAGTATCCTGCTATGATGACTCCATTCCTCTTGTCAGTACACCAGCTCTCAAATAACTCTCTGGATAAACCACTCTGCATCATACCGGGGGAAGCCATTACAACACTTGGTCCTATGTCATCAAAATGATCCATGCTCTAGGTAAACAAAGAATAATTATTACTCCATTTTATGAAAGTCAGAGAAAAGTGTTCCACCTTAACTGTTACCCCTGCTCTCAGGGACAAAAAGTATTTTAGTGATGTATTTTTATAAAGGACTCTATGGGATCCTTAGTGAGCTCAAAGTATTTCTGCAGGGTTCTGGGAACAAGAATAGATGCCATATACATGAATCCCAGAAGGATGCTTATCAGAAGCACGTTTAGTGCTAGTCCCAGGTAAGAGTTTGGGCTGCTGGTAGACTGAATTCTTCTGAAAAGGGTTTGATGCCCAATTTTAAGTCAGAATTATAGTTCTTCATAACCTTTCTATACATTCATGTTATTAAAATTTCATTTATTCACACTGACCTTCAGATTACTAATGTGCTTGAATACAAATGGGTTGTTGATGTTGATTTGCTTGCGAATTTTATCATTCATGGCATTGACATAGGTCTGATACACGGCCATGCATTTCTTTGCCAGAGAGGAAGCATAGTATATAGGTATCTCATGAAGCTCAGGATGATTTTGCCAGTATTCATCTAGGTTTTTTTTAAAAAACAACAACAACACACAACTTTAAACAAATTATGAAAACTAAGAACAGTAAATATAATTTAGATGGACATAGTTTTTCAGACTTACTGAACATGTAAAGTTGGAAAGAGGTAATGTGCAGGTACATACCTAAAATCAAAAGCAATTCTTGTGCTCTTCCCAAAGCAAACACAGGAATAAGACCTCTGCCTCCCCTGTTTACAATATCGTGTACAGTGTTGCAGAATCTCGCCTCCCGCTCCTCGCGTTTCTCATGGATGTGCGTACCATAGGTAGATTCCTAAGGCCAAAAATCACACCATTAAAAATAATGAGACACACATGACCAGAATGGCAGTGTGACTATACCACAATCTAGTCACAGCCTCACTATTCCTATTTGGGATTACTAAAAACTGCCACTGGATCTGCCACCCACACTCCAGAACATATGTAGACCAATTGCTCACAAAAATAGGAATTGCTTCTCTCTCTCTCTCTCTCTGTCTCAATGTTTATTAAGAAAAAATTGTTGAACAATACAAATTGTCAATAATCAATTGTAAATTTCCCCCTTCCCCCCCATCCCCTCCCTTCCTCTCCCACCCTCTCAGGACTTCCCTCAGTTCCCTTCTCTGATTTGTTTATACATATTATTTTCTGCATGCTAATAAATTGTACATATCACTATATTGTCCATCAAATGTTCTACTAATAAATTGTGGATGTTTATTCAAAACCTGACGAGGAGTCCAAGTAGTTTGTAAATAATTCCCATTCTTCCTTAAAGTCACTATTGTCCTTCTCAAAAAATAGGAATTGCTTCTTCAAACCATCAAAAATGCAATGAGTCAATTAGCATGGCTGTGGCACTATACCTGATCTCAAACATGTCTAGCATGAGATTTTAATAAACCAGAGCTAAATTTTGATGTATTGTCATAATTTTCTAAGACAAGAGTGTGCAACTTATTTTGTATGATTATTGATTATTCATGAATTGTAGTATGACGATAAACTCTGCCCTATAATTTCACCCACAAAAAATATTCTTAAATCATATTCATCCCATATATACACATACAAATACACACATATGCCATTTACGGGATAATCTTTCAAACTTGTAAAAATTACTTTTTGATCATACTTTATAAAATTACCAAAGAGCCACTCCTTTTTTTAAAAGTACATTGCACTATTTGCCCACTTCCAGAGTGCATTAGTTAGAAAGACTGTGAACACTTTCTATGTTATTCGAGTTTTCACTTCAAATTATCATAGGAGAAGAAACTTACAATTATAAGAATATCTGGTTTAATATTGGGAATCTCAGCTGCCATCAAGTGCCTGTCTTCTTGTCTTGAGAAGTCACCTGTGTATAAAAGCTTTGAAAAAGAAACAATGTTCATTGTAATTAGACAGAATAACTAATATAAATCATGGTAAAAAGTAAAGAAAAGTTAAGTCAATGTCTGTTGGTTCATCCATAGTCCTTCATAGACCAAGCAGTAAGTGCTTAAGGGGAAGCATGTATCACAAAATATGATGGGAAGTTGGAATTTCATGCATACTACTTGAGCACTATAGATGGATAACCCCTAACTTCCAATAACAATAGCTTATACCAGGGGTGAAGAACCTTTTTTAGCCAAGGGCCGCAATTCCCTTGTGAGCAAACCTCAATGGGCCACACTCCAGTGGTGGACAGAGGCAAAAGGTGGGTGGAACAACCATAAAAATCTAGGATATGCTCACTGGAATTAAAGGAATCTCTAAGGATTGACTTCACATTGGCCTGATAATATCTACTTTGCTTAAGCAGGGTGAAGTAAGTTGGATGTAATGTTTCCATAGGTTGTAAATGAATGAGATGCGAAAGCGGAACTTATTCTGCTGTTATCACTACTTCTGATGCTAAGATTACTTCTGCTGAGAGCCCGAGTATGTGCTAATCTTTTTATCCTGTAATAATAAAAGGTTGCAGTGTTTAAACCTGTTATTGTGTGGGTTAATAGGTCCTTGGGAAGAACTGAAAATACCCATTTCCAAAAACGTAGTCCTTCACAATTGATGTGTCATAGACTACATTCCAGTTGTACAAAATTCAGGCGCACACACATATAGAATAAACACACATAAACACGCAAAAGCTTCTTCACCCTCCATCCAGGCAAGCAAGAGGCATTATCAAAGTTTCAGCCAGCAAGAGGTATTATCACGCATTCCCACCAAGCTAAAGCACCCAATGAGGCCATGGAAAAGGGTCAGTGAGGGCTGGGTGTGTGGCCAAATGAGTCTCAAAGGCCAGGCAGAGAGGACTGGAGGGGCCCAGTTCCAAGGTTCCCTACCTCTGGCTTACACCATGTATCTTTAATGTGACAGGTTTAATGGAAATGTGAATGTGAATAAATCCTATACCCACAAAACACACTGAAGAGGTAAACTAAAATAAATAAAGGCCCACTGATAACAAGCCTACTTGGATTATCTAGCGTGCTAAAGAAATACCTTCACTCCAGCTATTTCAATCATAAACATGGCTGCTCCCAGAACGTGGCCTGCGTGGTAACACCAGAACTTGATTCCCGCCACCTCTTTCACTTCATGGAAGTTGATAGTTTCTATTTTGTCCATGCTTTCTTCCAAGTCCGTCTCCGTATACAGCATGTCGTCTGCTGATATATTGCTGTATAAAATAGTAAGGCAAAATGTCATCCTGTTCCCCAGTTTTTTAAGATAAGATTGTGCAGGACTCAGAAGATGGTTTGCCACAAAGTGCACTTGAGATTACAGGGCAACAAGGCAACAGGCAAAAATATTACACATCCACTGTTAAAATTATCGCATCATTTCACAAAAGTTTCCTCCCACAAATAAGAGATTGAACTCACCTAACTTTGACGTAATCTGACAGAAGCCACCTATAAATTGCTTTTGTAGCATGGGTCATGAAGGTCCTCCCTTTAAAACTTGTCTTCTGCAGAAACCATGGCAATGCCCCACAGTGATCCAAATGGAAACTGAAAGAGGCAAGATCAGATTTCAGAATCAAGCCATATCAATACCATGGCATGCAGCTACATCATTTGTTGTTTCAACAAAAGATCAAGTAACAAAACAGCTAACACTTAACACTTCAACATCAGCAAAGCTTAACAAATCTGTTACAGAGTCTCAGCATTTTAAAATAAAAACGCAAAATCCCCCCCAGCCTTTGGCATTGAGCAACACATCACTTACTGACTAATCAAGAGGAGATCAATTTCAGCTGGGTCTATCAGATCGATATATGGAAGTGCATCCATTCCTTCTAGGCCAGGGTGGATTCCGCAATCAAGCTAAAAAAAAGATGACCAATGATTGTATTTCTACAAGCACCTAGCATATAGTATTAACACATAGTTATACAATGATGCTTGCTCTTTTACATCAAAACAGTAAAGTTTATGTGGCATCTTGATATTTCAAATATTTAAAAGAATGTGATCTTAGGTGTAACGCAAATGTTTCTCCTCTCATTTGAAGGAAATGGGTGGGGGAGCAACCAGCATTGTTGGCAATGCTCCATAAAAGGAACACAACTCTGGAAATCCTCTCATCATGTGGCTAGGTGTAATTGCACAGGAAGTTTCCATGTCAGCTCAGTACATCCCTGCACTGCCACTATGAGAGTGTTGGTGGTGAGGGCTGGCCTGGCACATGCCTGCCCCTGGTGTTGGCAACCAACGTTATGCCACTGCTGAAAAGTGAGCAATGTGGTAGCCCTACAAAACTTCTGGGGAGGGCTTTCCTCAGTCTGGGCACTGAAAATGAAAAAGTCCCATGTCCATCCCAACTCATCAAAGTTCAGATAGTGTTTGTGTGTGTGAAACAATAAAAGGAGAGAGCCAGAAGAGGCTCATATGCAAGAAGGCAATCCTTAAGAGGTTTGCAGTGGTAGAATGCTTTGAATATTTACTGTCAAAGATGTGTCTACTCTGACAAAACGTTAATAAATAACTTAGATCAATGATTACCATTATCTTCCTTCCTTTAAATTCCAGAATAATGCATGATCTTCCTACTTCTTGCCCTGCACCTCTGTGAAAAGAAAGTTGTGACAAATTACAAAAAACAATCAACCACCCACTGGTATAAAAACAACTATATGTAACTGACCAAGCAAAGTGATGTCTTTGGTTTAATTCCATGGCCTGATTTGGATGTAATGCTAAACTATGGTTTAGCATTATGTAAACAACCCTGCACAAGCCTTGGGCTCATGTGCTCCCCAAGGAGAATGGAAGCTTTCATGCTTGTTTTTAGCAATACATCTGAACCCCAAACTGCAGCTAATCTTGAACTATTGTTCCTTCAATCAAGCCTACTATTTAGCCCACATTTTGAAATAACTTCTTACCGTAGTAAAATGTATACAAGACTAACCACAGTTTATACATGGTTGGGCATAACATTAAAAGCAGTTAGTTAACAATTGAAGCAAAAGATTCTGATCACCTCCTCACAACTGAGAGAGCATGCAAGTCCAAGGCTTGACCAGGTTCATTCATATTGTGAATTTCAACTAGGAACCCAGTTCAACATCTGCACTCATTTTCAAAGAGATTTCTAGAGATTTTGCAGAATGTAAGACGGAACAAAACAGAGTTGCAAATATAGCTACAGGGGTCAGCTAGTCTAAAACAAATTTCATGGACACCTGTCCATACACACTAAGCCTAGACAGTTTTGGCTTCTGCTGAGTCCTAAAGCAAAAGAACCAACACACCTCCAATTTCAAGTAGGTTTCCTGCCTGGTTTCCTGCAGAATATCCAGGCAACTAGGAAAATGGTCATTTAGAAGCCAGATACAGAATGTGGTATTTAAAGTAAACAAGTCACAATTTTTATTCTAGCTTCATGTATGTCTATGGTGTAACTAAATAAAGTAGCAGAGATGATTAAACAAATCCAGGATCACAGTGAAACAGGCTTGTTCAGACATACATTAAATTAATACAGATGAATGAAAGGTCATATGTCTAGAAACAAGGATTGTAGGTCACCTTTAAAAGATAAAGGGCTCCTTGTTGGAAAACAGTGAAAGAGAAATGATTAAGGGAGATGATGGATTAAAAATTAAGCATGAGCTTCCTTTGAGCTGTTGAAGCTAAGGCCTTGTCTAGACAAAAGATGATAAGGTAATCCTGCCATGAAATCAATGATACTTCAACCATTTCACTTAGCCAGCTAGAATGAAAGTTTCTACGGTAATGGCCAGAAATTGTACAAGCTGCTGAGGAGTATATCAGAAATCAGAAAGTTGGTGAGAAAAGAAAGGCTGGTTGGACATCTGAAGGCAGCCCTGTTTAGGGAAGCTTTTAATGTTTAACAGATTATTTTATTTTAATACTTCTGTTGGAAGCCGCCCAGAGTGGCTGGGGAAGCCCAGCCAGATGGGCAGGGTATAAATAATAAATTATTATTATTATCATGGGAGTTGCAGGCCAAAACATCTGGAGGGCTGCAGTTTGGGGGTGCCTGCACTAGATCTACCGAGCCCACAAAATGGTGGTGACGCAGCATTTAATAAGATGAGAGATACACAGAGCTATGCAGTGGGGGCGGGGGACCTGTGAGGGCATGTCTCAATGTCTCATGTCCAGACATAACCATAACATTTCTGACGACAGGCTTCCAATACCTGACAGCCTGAAAGGATTCTCATTGCTGTGAATGAAAGAAAACACAAATTCCTATTGACACCTTTGTCTCATGAGGCATTTGCCCGAAAACAGAAATGCTGAATCCATGGATGGGGGTGAAATTCCAGTAGCATTGAGTTTACTTCCTCTAAGAGACCACTGGAAGCTGACAGTCTTTGTAGTACTGTATTGTCTTTATTTACAAAAATGCAAACTGACAATAACTGGAGGCACAAGGCAGGCAACTGCTACTAGGGAGAAGGCCAGTTACCCCACATCAGATCCCCATAGAGCTTCTGTACTCTCAATGTGGGCTCTCAACCAACTAACAGTTCTCTGCCGTCTCTAAAAGTGCTCCCTCATTCATTTAACCTACCCAAGGCTTGACAGAGTATCTCATTCAAAAACACAGAGAGAATCCAAACAATCAAGGGACCATCTCCTGACCCCAACCATGATCCCCCATAAAGCTTCAACCCTGGACTGTGAACCAATAATTGCTTAACAACATCATGTTTGGGATAAATAAAACCCCTATGTGTGTGTATATATCTACTGTATATGTTAAATTCGTAAGTAGAGGTACCACTGTATATGTTTGTTGCTGGCATCTGAGTGTGCCTTTGAGAGTGAATCAAACCATTGGAGAGTTACAGAGCCTGCTGTGGCTGTAGAGACCAACACACTAAATGGGAGAGACATGTTTTGCAGCAGCTGGGGCAGATATAAACATTTGGTTATGCTGCTGTAGATGCATCATGGAGTTTCTTCTCTCGGTATGTATGTACTGTATGTCTGCCTTCCTCCTTTGGTTGCTACTGTAGACAGGCAACTTGTCTGTCTCTTCTCCAGGCACTGCAGTCATCTGCAAGGGTTGATGTTGCCAGCCTTCCTCATGTCTTGCTTGCAGACATATTTGTAATGAAGAGTTGGTCTGGTGCCTGAAGCCAGCTCCCTGCAGACCACCGTTCTTGGGGATCCTGCCATCTTCCATTCTGTGGACTCGACCAAGACAGCGTTGGTGGCATCGCTGAGACAGGAGTGCGATCATGCTGGGAACGTCTTTGTTTGAGATCTGTCTCCTGCCTTGTGATGCCCAAAACCTTCCTGACTTGCATACAGATATAGATAATAGATAGATAGATAGATACTCTCAGAGGTTTTATTTATCCAGAACATGATACTTTTAGGCAATTATTGTTTCACAGCCCAGGATTGAAGATATCATTCTCCTCCTCCCCTCCCGTTTCTCCAAAAATAAGACGTAGCCATAAAATAAGCCATAGTAGGATTTTTAAGCATTCAAGGAATATAAGCCATATCCCGAAAATAAGACATAGTGATAGGTGGCGTGGAGCAGCAATGCTGGTCGCGGCATGAGGAGAAAAAAATAAGACATCCCCTCAAAATAAGCCATAGTGTTTTTTGTGTGTTTTTTTGAGGAAAAATAAATATAAGACGGTGTCTTATTTTCGGAGAAACACGATATATATGAGAGAAATGCTTTCGTGAGGGTTTGCAGAGGCAGACACGGGAGCCCTTTAAGCTCTGCGCGCGAGGAGGCAGAGAGAGAGAGAGTGCGCTCGCGCGCAGCAAGGGCGGTTGGTCAGCCGAAGGCCGCGGCGGCGCGCGGAACAGCCCGCGCGAGACCGTCCCAGCCACTCACAGGGGCCGAATCAACAGCTGGTCGCTCTCCTCGGCCGGGATGAACGCCTCGGTCCTTCTCCTCGCCGCCATCTCCGCGAGGAAGAGGCACGGCGCGCCCTCTCGGTTTGGCCCTCGCCGGCACCTGTACTTCGTCCACACAGCCTCGCTCGCGCAGCCGGAAAGTGAGCGTCCCTCTCCCTCACTTCCGCACCATAGTGTCTGCGCTAAAAAGCATAGGCTTCGAAAAGTCCTAGAGCGGAAGAGGCAGACGGAGCGGAAGTTCTCCGACGTGACGGTTGCTACCCGGAAGCAGAACGGGGAGGGGCTTCCCTGTGCTCAGGATTTCCTTGTGGTGGGAATGAAAGGTAGGGGTCCTTTTTGGGTCAAGGAGGGGGATGATGCCCCTGGTGCCCTTTCAGTTCTGCTTAGGGCAGGGTTTTCCTGGCAGGTAACTTTCTCAGTCTCTGGCAGCAAAGCCAACAAAGTGTCTTGTCGCTCCTGAAAAGGCTGACCGACTTATTCAGATAATATAAAGTTTCATGGAATGGAATCCACATTGCCGGCTTCACGAAGTTCCGTATATTCAAAGGTGGCGAGGATTGTAAGGAGCGAGGTCGGAGAGAAACGAAATGCAGAAAACTCCAGGCAGTGGAAATGATGTTGTTAAAAGGGACCAAGTTGTTTGTTTTTGTTTTCTTTCCTTTTGGCAGGATTTGCGGCGACTGCAGCAGCGGCAGCTTTTTTCGCTGTGGTAATGTAGTGAGTTGGAGAAGCTTCATTTACTGTATTTCTGCCTGCGATGTCCGCCGTTGACGGCATAAAGAAGAGGAGAAGGGGGAAAGGGGAAGCACCCCTCTCCTGAAATCATCATGTGGAGAAAGAGTCAGTTCTAAAACGAGCCAGGCTCATTCATTCCATGCTGCAGGTAACGTCAACACCAGTACAGATAGCACTGTAGTTTTTCAGAACACCTTCCTCCATTAATTGTACTTTTAGTGGAGAAATGGGTTTCAACAAAAAACCTGTGTAAACCTGCATGTTAAATATTACGTATTTGGAATATTTACAAACTGTTAAACTATAGAAAATGCCATGGTGATGTACAATAGCAATAAAATGACAACAAATAAAACAGATAAAGAGATATCAAGTATTGCTTGTGTGTCAGCTTGTTCTTCTATGAAAGTCTTTAGAAATAGGAAATTTGTTAGCATCCAATGAAATGTACACAATTTTAAAGGAAAGCATGGTTCTACAAGCATTCATACTGTTAACATTGGAGTAGTGACAGTAAACATCGGCTTTTAAATATTTTGAAGAACCTTTGAGTTTGGATATATTTATATTCATTACTAATAAGCAGAGATCACAATCCATTAAATATATATTTTGTTTTTCAGTTTTAAACTTGGCACTGTGGAAACCACAGCTTGACACACATTTAATGTCAGTTGCTTGACTGCCTTTTAACTGGCAGATTTGAACCTCCATAACAAATGTAAATATGCACCTATGAGGTGTTTATGTGTATGTAGAATTGGAGTTATAATGGGGTGGCAAACAGGACTCTCTTTTCATTCTTTACAGTATTCTCGCTGATTCTGTGTCAATTAAAAATGTTCAGAAAAGGAAAAAAGCGGCATAGTAGCAGCAGTTCACAAAGCAGTGAAATCAGTACCAAAAGTAAGGTAAGCAAATTTGGGTATGCCTCCTTGAAAACTGACAAATTTTAAAATATATTCATATCAGTCAGTGGAATGTCTGTCTAAATTCAGAATATTTCCCCCTTCTGTTATCCCTTGTATGACATTGTGGAAGTTTGGCATCTGCTAGATAGTGCATTCAGATGTACATCCTGAAGATATCTAGAATTAGGGTTGAATCTACATTTACAAAAATGTTCACATCTTTTTGTTACACTTGCTATTTCTTCATGCAGACTTGGCATTCAAAATGAGAATAATTGATGTTACTAAAGTCAACCAGCTAAATTAAAAATTGTACATATTTTGTACCATTATGACTAAGAAAAATACAAGTCCTATAAGCATAGATGCAGCCACTGAAAGTGAATTATAAATGATGAAATACTGCTTAGCTTGTGGAATAGAGAGAAAGAAGGAATGTAAAGTGTTCTTATTGTTGAAGGATGTTGTGCTGCAATGTGATGTGTTATTCCGTGGCTGCATTTGGATGTAACAAACTATGGTTTATTGTTATAGGAATAAGCCTTCATTAATCATGTTTGTGGTTTAATTCATGCCTTTAATTCATCAGTTTATAAGAAAGCACACTTTTAAATATCATTTCATAATGCTTTCATATGTATTCTTCCTTATCTAGTCAGTGGATTCCAGTCTTGGTGGGCTTTCGCGATCTAGTACTGTGGCTAGTCTAGATACAGACTCCACAAAAAGTTCAGGTAGGAAATTGATGATGGCCTAAAGACATTCTTTTATTTGTCAGAATGCATCGATGAGTTTCATAACTAATTGGAGCTGTATCTAGAAATGTGAACATGCTGACACAGAACTTTACTAATTTTTAAAACAGAAAACAACTCTGAGTCTGCTGCCTGTTACTTACAAATTATTATATCATCTGTGCATATACAAATAAAATTATGTAATATATACCTTTGCAGTATATGTATCACATTTTTATATTAGATGTCAATCTGTGCGATTTGTTGTCTTTCTGCTGCCTTTACTACTTTGTATAACTTCTGTATCTGGTAGTTCTATGGACAGACGAAAAGCTAGACAGGACATCAGAATCCTGTTTTGTTCATGATGGAAATTTTACTGGGCAGCTCCTCTGCCTTTGGAAATTTCACTAGAAAGTGTCCATATTTTCAAGCTTACATTTGGTGTAATGTTGTGGCCGTACCACATTCTGAGGTTTCCTTATGCTTCCATGTATCCAAAGCATACAAACACACTTGGTTTTATGCTCTGTATTTGCAGAAACCTCTGGTACCCCAATGCAATAAATTTAAGTCATCCCCCCTGATTCCATTCTGCTTTCTTTCAAGATAAATATTTTAATGTGGTTGGAATAAGCCTGGAGAAAACAACACAAATCACTTTTAAGTGACACTTTTATTTCTTCTTCTTTTTAAGGGACACAATTCAACATTTTGTCATGTTCAGTCCCCATCCTCCCCTCCATATGCTCCCCAAATCTGTCCTAGGGCTTCCTCCAAACCTCTGGAACAGATTTGGGGACAGTGCAAGGGGGGAAGTATAGAGACCACTGTTGCACAACAGAAGTAATTCCAGTTGCAGAGTTATTTAGATGAATACTACATTGAGTCAATTTTAATGGTTGAATGTCCACTAAGTTTGCCAATTGATAAAATGATGGAGTAATGGTTTAAATGTCTGCTTCTTTATAGGCCAGAGCAATAGCAACTCAGATGCTTGTGCAGAATTTAGAGTAAAATATGTCGGTGCCATTGAAAAACTGAAGCTTGATGAAAGCAAGACTTTGGAGGGGCCATTGGACTTGATAAACTACATAGATGTGGCACAGGTAAAGACTGACTTTGGCTATGTTATTACTTATATATTAAAGAGGAACGGGTCCCCTTGGGTCTTTTTATGGGCAAACTGTGGCCCTGGGAAACTATCTTAGTCCAAGCCATCTTTATTTTTAAGAATTGGCTTCCAGTTCTGCTGAGTTCCAGATGACGGTTCCTCACTGGTATTGAAAGCAGGGCTGGGAGGCTGGGAAGTTGGCTGCTTTCGACAACCCTTTTCTTGGTACATTGTAATGTCTAAACATTTGCTGTGGCTGATGATCTCAAGATAGAATAGCTGAGCAAGGGAGTTAAAAAAGGAACATGCTCCAGAAAACTTTGGCTTGTTTTTGAATCACTAGAAAGCATTTATTTCTCTTCTGCTTCAGAAACTTAGCGTGTGTGCAGTCCCTTGGCTTGTGTGGTGAAAAATGAAGTAGCAAAGTGTCTATCACTGTCAATAAACTATCACGGAGCTATTGTCACTCTTTTGACTTATTTTGAAGGCTGTTGCCTCTTATTTATTTACATGAGAACGTACAAGTTGTATGAGACTTGTTTCGTTATCAAACTGTATCTGCCTACAATAATTCCTTTTTGTTTTTTCCCAAAGCAAGATGGAAAGCTACCCTTTGTTCCAGGGGAAGAAGAATTCGTTATGGGAGTTTCCAAGTATGGTATTAAAGTCACAACTTTGGACCAGTATGTAAGTTGCTCCTGATATTCAAATATGCCTTATTCAATTTCTCCAGTAATAACATCTCAGAATATTTCTAACTATAATTGTGGTATGACTTTTTTTCCTGAAGATACCAAAATGGACTTTGAACATACGAAGAATTCCAAGTTCCCAGTTTGGTGTATTGAAATTTAAATCCAACTAATACAGTTCTGTTTTACAGTAATTACCTTTTTCCTGTTAGACATACATTACCATCTTTTTGTAGACATTCTTGACTATATTCTTTATTGCCTTTTGCACAGTTCACTTAATAACAGATTTCTGTATCCAGATTTTTTTAAAAAAGTCAATCAGTTCAAAAGCAGATGGTTTCTGGCTGATGTAGACAATTTCGCTACCTACGAAATAGCTTTATATGTGCTGGGAGGTAGAAAAAGTTATGGGTGACTGCCAAGGGATTTTCTAGATTATTTGGGAAACTTCATAATTTTAAGTTTTGGTAATTTGCAGTTCTGAAAATTGATGTTTTAATTTACTCCTAGGTTGTCTTTTTTGTTTTTGCGATTTATATTGTAATGCCCATTGGCTGCAAGTAATAAGAATCTGACAGACAAATTAACACATGACATTTTCAGGATGTTTTGCATAGACATGCGCTCTACCTAATTGTTCGGATGGTCTGCTATGATGATGGCCTTGGGGCAGGGAAGAGTTTACTGGCTTTAAAGACAACTGATACAAACTATGAAGAGTACAACCTTTGGATATACCAGTGTAATAGTATGGTAAGGTTCATGCTTAATATTACTTTAAAAAACACTTGCTGGATAATTCTAGGTTGACAATAAGTCATAAAATATGCAAAGTGCTATCATATGCTTGTGCCTTATGTCTAGCTACATGGACTGGACCAAAACATGACAAAATGGGTTTGTACCATTGAGGCCTATATAAGGAAATGTTGTGTAGCCAACTTGTAGCACAGGCAGATTTCATGGCTTGGTCTGCCCTCCCATATTTTGCTGCCTGTTTCCCAGATTGCTAGAATAGAGACAGAATTAAGATATAAGCAATTACATGCATATACTAGACAAGTAATACTACCTCCTACTTAAGACATGATCAACTCTTTCTGTGTATAAAATGCAGGAACAAGCACAAGCTATTTGTAAGGTGCTGTCAACAGCCTTTGACTCTGTTTTAACATCTGAGAAGTCCTGAATTTCTACAGCTGCACTTCATGCTGAGAGGAAGTACTGATTACTGTGACTGCAGCAATGGGAGAAGAATGAAAACAAGTATTTTGGAGTAGATGTGAACATTTTTGTTAACTGCTTGAACATACTGTTCAAAGGAATGAAGTGGGTTTTTTTTATAAAAAAAAACAACCATTTGTATGTTTCCCAAACTGTCACTCAAAGCTCAACTGACCGTGCATGAGTTTCTGTGCTAAATATCAAATCTTGTGTTTCAAAGATTTATACCATTTTTGTAAATGAATAAAAAAATGAATAGAAGTTGTGTCTTGCTAAATATGGCCTAATCTGACCACCCCCAGATGCCATTGCTTTTAGCAGTGGCGGCAAAATGGAAAATAAATTAAGGGGGTCGTCAGATAGAGTAGATCTCCCTTTCTGCTGGTGGAGGGGGAAGCCTGCTTCTTGCAAGCTGCCTTGCTGCAGGTATGGAAGCTCACTGCTACCCTGCTGGTAAGTAATGAAACAAAGGGATGTAAAAGAAGGTATATCAAGGGAGTCTTTGAATCACCTGGATACAAAGCCCTCTCTTTCGCATGACATGTCTCCAGCCCAGGGAGGAAAGTATACTGGCCCCAGAGCTTAGCATATCTGTTTGCCTTTCAGTAGATTGGCTGTGTCCTCACATTAAAGAAGAAAGACCCCACCTTCCATTTTCCATCAAGGATGAGCACAGCAGGCTTTGGGTTGGGCAGTTTCTCTACTTTGCATTCTCCTGCTCCCCATACGATTGAACTGGAAATCGTTTAAAGTCTTAGATAAGAGAGAACTCGCATTGAAGGCAAGAGTTTGTCAGCAGTCTTCTGATTTGTCATTAATACATCAAGGCTGAATAGCGGGTAATCACTCATTTTATTCTAGTGTGGCTCATCTATTAAGTGCTTTCACATTCAATTAATAAAAAAAGTCAAGGTGAGGCTTCAAAGCAGTTTATTTTTCCAGTCAAGTGACTGGCTTAACGTAAGTGAAATTAATCATGCTCCAATTATAAATCACTGCATCCAGACACTAAAAATAAGAATTGATTTAGGTTATACAATATATACAGTTGCTCTGCAACTAAACAATCAAAACCATCACGTTGAAAATTATACATCTCAAGTAGCATTCTGAACTGCATTTTAGGTGTCTTATACTCCTTTTTTAAACATTTAAACAAAAGTAATCTTACATGCTCACTAACAGTTTGTTGAACACCATCATCCCTGTTGTCAGCTGTGAAAGAAGACCTGAACATTTTAGCACCTGTCATTCCTAAAAATGCAAAGTGTCTCCTATTTAATTGGGTGAAATAGTGCCACGGAAACAAAAAACGAACTCTTGAAACAGTCTTGCGTTACAAGCCTAGTGTCTGCACACTGTAGTGTGAAAAAATACTCTTACTCAAAATCTTTTAGTGGCCACTATTTAAGATTTTTCCAAAACAGCTGAAAGCTTACACACTATATGGCTGGGTTCTAAACATCTAAGGCCTTAGGAATATTCAAGTCAGAGTTGAAAATCCCCTGGGTTTCACAAGATGTTTGCCAGAAGGCGCAACTTTCATCTGGGTTCACACAGCTATTTGTGCATTTCCTTGGATTCTGGCCAATGTGAAATTTAAGGGCCACATAAGCTTCCAAAGCCTATGCCTATCCTGCATATTGTATTAACTAAGATTCTGTGTCAAAAAATACTGTACATAAGTGAATTGTGCAAAGTAATGTGCCAATTTATTTGCTAGTTTACTAGGAATACAAACATAACCAATAGTGTCAGTAGCCAAACTGAATTCATCAGCAGCCAAATAAACTTGTAGTGGCAAAGTATTTTTTTTCTAATATACATATATATTTAGTGGGAACTTTGAATATGCAGACTTAGCTTTAAAACTTGCAATAAAAGCATCTCGAAACATTCCAGTTTGTCCCCATATACAATGCAACAGCTTGTACGAAAGTGAGTTTTACTATAAGCCCACTGGTTTGCACCCGCAGATCTGACAAGTTGCTTCAAATGTACCACTTTAGCAAGGCAGTTTGAGATACAGCATCCCATCCCAAATATAAATATACCAATTGGCCTGTTTCCCCCCCCATCTGTTTCAACCTACGCTAGCCAATATGTACATAATTTCTGTGTCAGAAATTCAAAGTTCTCTTGATAAATCTAGAGATACAATAGTCACAAAACTTGTGATGAAAGCCAATGTGACCTGGACGTTGATATTCTAATCCTATGCTACCAGTGCACAGTTTCGGTAGCATATGCAAAGTAAAAACCGTTAACAATTATCACAATATACAAACATTAAAAGGACATTTTTGTAATATTCTGCAATAGTCTACCAATTTGGAATTATGAAATCTATTCACAATTATTAACAGTGTTAACTACCATGTTCAGGAACAGAAGTACACAGTGTGCATCTGCAAAGAAATAAGGAATTGCTTGCAAGACAGAAGTGTGTACCTTAATACAGAGGGTGTTTGGATCAATACCCTACTACATTGTCCCACGACAATAGTCTTAGGTGTGAACATAGCCACCGTGGTTGTTTTTTAAAAAATAAAAATAATGCTAGAGAACACATTTTTTTGTGTTCGAAGAAAAGAACTGCAACAAAAATTTCAGCAAATGTGTAATCCACATTTATTTACCAATAATTTTGTCCTGGGTTTTGTTACCTCGATGACTCTTTAAGAATAGAATAAAATATACATTAAATGTATATTTTGTATAGAAAAGTATGACCTCGTATTCCTCATATTTACAAATTTGAGGTAAACAGATTCAGGGTTTAAAGTAAATATCTACATCCAATTATTAAAATATCTCTTTAATGGGCCTTTCTAGACAAACTTTCATATGATCCAAGTATGGAAATACTCGTTTTTTGGGGGGCTAGCGTGAGCATGTTGCATTTCTCCACATTCGAACAGCTTGAAAAACAACATTTCCTTCTAGAGTTTATGCCCACAGATCACAGGAGGCAGCCCTGTTACTAGTATGGACAAATGGCAGAAACTGGATATATGGCAGGTTCTGTTTCTGCCTGCGTTCTTTTATGACAATTCCATGGAAAAAGAAGAGGCTCAGAGGCTTTCTCCCCCTGCCCTAACGAGTCAGGGGAAACAGACTTTGGAATAACTTTTCCCTTGAGGGGATAAACAACAGAGCTGCAGCATGTACTTCTGCATGGGTCTGCATCTTCCTTATCATATATGTAGAAGAAGTAGGCAGGGAACTCACAAGCATGCTCTTCTTTCCTGGCTGCATAAATTGATGACTCCTCCCCATCCCTTTGTCTATGGGACAGTATATCAGATCCTAATAGCACCTACATTAGGTGTTTGGGCCCCATTAGTGCTGTCACAGGAAAATGCACTGGGGCTTACTCATAGAGAAATATTTGCTAGGGTTTGGTTGTTAGATCTGAATCCCTTTAATTGTTGCTCGGGCAACAGATTTTGGTCCCTGGTTGGACTCAAGCTTTGCAAAACCTTTTAAAGCATTCTGCCCAGCTAAGGGTTGTTGGCAGGTATATAATTATCACTCACATGGGGTGCCTACAGCAAATCCCAATGCAATCAAAATCAATGAGGCTTCAGTAGGAGAATTATTGTGCTGGAAGAGCGAGCCCAGTCCTTTGTGGATGATGCTTATGTCTTGCCTGAAAACACAAGCCACCAAGTATCAGAGACAAGCAGCCTGAAAATCTCTGTGTTCTGCCCTTTGTTACTACTTAGTGCTCTTTTAGGACTTCTTTGTACTTTTGCAATGTAGTCAAGTACTCCACCCTCAAGTCCGCCAAGCTCTTCAACTTAGCCAATCAATGGATGTGGACGAGGAATCAGAGATGGGCAGATTTTCTAGCCTCATGTTTTTGTAGTGTACTGAGTAAAAAGTGGAAGTAACTGCCACTCTTAAAACTGAGTTTTCACTGCAGCTACATTGTCCTGTGACAGGTCTCAAAGACACTGAGTGCAAACAAAGATCAGATATGCATTAGAGGCACCTGAAATTGGTACTGAAATGTAATATATTAGTGCAGTCAGGCCATTAATCTCTCTGCTAGTCTACCCACTTTTAAAATTCTGAACCCTGTGGTGTGCATCAGAAATTCCCTTATTTGCTGAAGAGATAAGCTCTGGTGCACAGGTTAGTGAGAAAGTCTAAAAGGGAGATTTGAAATCAGTTTCACATATTTTTTTCTGTTGCGTTAATGGTTGTGTTTTTTTTAATGGTCTTCCAGAATTCACAATGAAAAATAGTTCAAGTGGATCTGCCTACTACAAAGTAAATCTTCCTTGGGCGATTCAAAAACTTTAAGTTCTGTTGTATGAATTGCCACAACAAAGAGTACACAGTGGTGTATCATTCATGAAGCATCCTGGTGGAGCATCTAATTCCAGGCAGAGAGCTCCAGTGATACCTGGAAATGCAAAGTCTCTCCACCTGCAACGAGCAGTTTAATCAACAATAAAGTGCACAAATGATACAGGGAAAGCTCCTTTGTGGTTAGGATCTCCATCAATATGCCCAATCTGGAAAAGACAGAACATTTTTAAGAATTAAAAGGGTGAAGCTTGTCTCTATCCAATTAGTGGTCACAGAAAGTTGCCCTCCACTGTACTAGTTGCAACCATGTGCAATTGCCCCCCCCCCAACAACAAGTCTTTAGTAATAAAAGAAAAAAGTTATACAGTCAAACGCCTTGGGAGTTGAACGTTTCGGCTCCTGAACGATCAAAAACCGGAAGTGAGTGTTCCGGTTTTTGAACGATTTTTTGGAAGCCGAACGAACCGATGGGGCTTCCGATTGGCTGCAGGAGCTTCCGGCGGCCAATCAGAAGCTGCACTTTGGAAGTCCAATGTTTCAGAAGTCGAATGGACTTCCAGAACGGATTCTGTTCGACTGAGGTACAACTGTAGTTTCTTTACTATTAAACAATAAAGAGAAACCAGACAATGCTGCTTTTATGTGCAAACTATTCAGAGGATAGGCTGAAACAAAATAAATAAAGAATAGACAGTAAGAACAAATGCAATTTTTCATTTAAAAACAAAGGCTTTTTATTATTTTTTCCTTCAAATTTTCACCAAAAGTATGCAAATTCAAAGTTCGCTTATTTCCAGTGGAATGATATTTCTTAAGAACTACTGGTCCTGACTGTAATAAACTGATTGATTGATCTTCCTTAAGAGGCCCAAGTGATATATGACACAAGACAATATAAGGGGAAGACATATATATTTATTCTCTGTTTTTAAGTTCGCTTAGTTTTTAAAAAAAACTGACACAGGGAGCAAGGAGCTCCTATTTGTGAAAAAATAAACCTTAAAAATGCGAAACTAGTTGTGCGATTCTTTGGATCCTGGCTTAAGAGGAAGGGACTGTATACATTATAGATAACAAACTGGGTTTTCTGAAACAACGGTGTTTTGCAATATTCTTTTTTAACCATATGTGTTTCTGCAGAAAGGATGAGTTTCAAAAATCTATATGGTTCAAATTCAACTGAAATAACGCTGCTCCTCAATATTGCTTTCAGTGGAAACCTGAACAGCGATTCAGTTCTGCTGATTGTTAAGAGATAAGTTCCTACACACACACACACACACACACACACACACCATATACACTACAGCCCTTGGCATGATTTAGCTAATAAATACTTACCCACCACTCCTGATCTTCCTCACCATCAACTATGATGATATCGCCCTCTGAAAATGTAAGCTCGTCTGGGTTATCAGCTACGCAGTTATAAATGGCTTTTACTCTCTTGGGCTTTGTTTTTGACTGCAACACAGGGATGAACAAAAAGAGAAGAGCAACGTGTTGGAAACATAAGCCAGGTAAAACAGAAAATACCATTAGCTGCAGTAAGAGGACAGCAGTTCACCACTTTTAGTCTACAAGAAGCTCAGGTAGCAGAAAATAGGAAGGCAGATAATTGATCCATTTAGCTTAGTACACTGAGAGGCAGCGGTTCTCCAGGGTTTCAGACTGAGGTGTCTCTTGGCCCTACCCAGAGATTGTACCTGTCACCTGCTGCATGCAAAGCATGTCTGAACACAACCCGCCTCCCTACAAAAATTTCTGTACAAATATGCACACATGTTTAAAATCATCCCAATAAACGTGTCTGATCTAAAATGTGTATCATGCTTTGCTATTGACAAATTACAAAGGGGGTCCCTTGTGCGCCACTACTTAATACATGCAGCAAAATAACCTACGAAGCTGCCCTCAGTGCTTTTGACTTTCAGAACAATTAATCTGGAGGTCCCGCTTCGGGTTTTAATGCACATTAAGAGCATCCAGCAAGGGCATGCTATCACAAACAGGCATTTCATTACGTGTACAAACAGCTCCCTGAACATTCGTGCACAGCGGAGCAGACATGTAGGACCTTCCAACAAGGCAGAGTGCGCTCTCAATTAGGTGCTTGATCTTTTCAAAGCAGTGACAAAATGTTAAGGCCAAGACTTGTTACATTAACCCCTGAGGTGCCAGTAGATCAAATTGTGTGGGAAATAAGAAGGACACCAGGAAGCTAGTACGAGGCATCTAGGAGAACACCCACCTTCTAGAATATTTTTTAATGGCGCCATTCGATCTTCTTGAAATAATGCAACCCATGGAATAATAACCAGAAATTCATGGTATTTTCAGCCTACAGTATTTGTTTTATTACCTACCATAGTTAAGTTTTCTGGTCAGCTTACAATGGCAATAAAAAAATAACTCGCGTAAGGGTAATTGATCTGGCAAATACCTCTGCCAGCAGGAGGATGAGGGAGGTAATTTTTGCAGATTCCCCTGAAGCCAATTTTTAAAAGGGCAATGGCGCTTAAGTATGAGTAGACATGCACATACTGTTTGTAGGTTATTTAGCGGACTTGGTTTAAAGCTGAATTCATCTAGCTAATGTCATTTAGCGGAGGTCTGTACTAAAGCTTCAGCTAAGATGATTTACCAAGATCTTTTTAGCTAAAGCTCTTTAGCTCATTCTATATCCTCTCCCCCCCCCCCGCTTTCTCTCTTTCACACATACACAAACAAATATTATGGGTTGACTTTTGTAGTTGGCATGAGCTAGAAATCAAATGAAACTAGGTTATCTGAAAGGGCCCAGTGTACAAGGGACCCCTAAGTGAAGAGTATTTGCAGATCACCCAACAAAAGTTGTTGGTTGTTTACAGCTATGCCACACAAACGTAGTTTCTAAGAAGCAATTTTTATAAAAGGACCCAGGTAATCTGAAGAAGTTGCTCACCCCTTTTGGAACGATCAGATTCCACACAGTGCCTTTATTACCAACGTAAAGAGCTGCCAAACACAAAACACAAAAATCTAGATTCTTGACGACTTACTATTTGAGACTTCCTTGGCATTGGAGCTGGAGGTTGGACGGGTGCTGTCATGTTTGCAGAAGGGACAACTTGGGATCCAGAAATCTCAGATGCAGATGAAGATGAAGACTCTCCTGTTATTAAAAATAAAGCAAGTATTTTCAGTTAAAAGTGGCTCTTAGAAAGCTCTGTTTTTAGATAACATAATGTGCTACTTCTCTCTAGTGTACCAAGCCATTCTCTGTGGTTTCCCCAAAACTATCACTTTTTGCACTAAATCCCATCAGTTGTAGGTCAGTTGTGTCAGAACCAAGCATGCAAACTACACATACACAAGGTGCCAGGTTCAATCCCAGGCATCTCCAGGTAAAGGACTGGCAAGATACCCTGGACAGCTGCTGCCAATCAGTGTAGACAGCACTGACCTAGATGGACCAATGGTCTGACTTGGTATTAAACAGCTTCCTATGTTCCCAAATAAATTTTAAAAAATAAAATACATCAAAGTCATTGTGGTTAGGTTTTACTACCTCCCAAATAAACCTGTCAACAGGGCCAACAGTTGCTACTAAAGCAGGTAAGTTAAAATTAGGATTTAATAATAAGTACGTTCGCCTAAGTTTAAAGAAATACATCAGGAATTGGCAGGAAGTCTGATACGAAAAGAAATGAATATAGAAAGTTAGGCCCTCTTTCTTTTTCACCATTTTCTTCTCCATTTCCTCTCATCCCCCCTTTTTCTTTTTCCCTGTATATAATGTATGATATAATCAAAACCATGGAGGGAAGGGGTGGGGGAAAAGTGGGAGGGAAGGGAAAAGGAGAAGAGGGTGGGATAGGGGGGAAAGGGGGAAGGGGAGAGGGAGGGAAATAATTGTGTCTTTTTTGTTTTTTCTGGGTTGACGTATTTTATTCTTCGTACGGGTTTTTGCTTTTTTGCTTTTTGAATAAAGTTTCATGAGACGGGGGGGGGGAATCAATCAAGTAGAAAGATTTAATTAAGAACGAATCATTCATTTAGATTTGAAACATTACTCATCTAATAGATAAATGTGTATAATGAACACAATAAACTTTGGAACCTATAATAATAATAATAATAATAATAATAGTCACCAGAAGATTGCTGCAGAGATCCAGGTCCTTTACTCTTGGCCGACCTGTCTGCCCTGTTCAGGAGAAAACCAAACATGACTGCTCGTCCTCACGCCTGCAATTTGCTGTGTCTAATTTACTTTTTGGAACAATAATCAGAATGGGATTCGGTTAATGAGTCCCTTGTAAGGACTTTTACTTGTTCAACAGGGCTTGTACACACATACACACCCTGCACCCCCCCCCCCGAGCAATGAATTGTGAAGAGGATCAGAAGAACGCCCAGAAGAGTGCAGAGGGGGCAGGGAGGAGAGGGACAATAATTCTACCTGGCAAACCGAAATTCTTGCCCCGACAGCACGATCAACATAGCACGATCACCAATTGCTATGTTACTTCAGAGTATCAAAGTAACACTCTTAAATGGCATTTGCTGTTGGTAAGTAATTATCTGTACACGCTTCCCCCCCCCCCCCGGCCTTTGCTGCTGTCCGTATGGAGCCTGCCCAACACCTGAACTGAACAAAACAAAAGGTGAAATCTTCAATAAGGACACTTCCTCTATTAAATAAGGAAGCGCAAATGACATTTCTGTACAAGTGCAACAAAACATGGACTGCCATAATCAGGCAACAAGGTTAGCACACTATCTTTCAGCAACCTGCAGATCTTTTAAGAAGAAAAGGCAACACATTACCCAGAAGCAGGCTTTTTCTGAGAAATTCTACTTGGAGGCTGGGGAGGAAGTGGCGGCGGCGTAGGCTTGGACTGTGGCACCACTGGCTGTTTTGACTGCTGGCTCAAAGCTTCGAGAACACTGGCTGTCTTTGAAACGGGAGGTGGTGCTGAAGAGAGTATATCTATATATAAAAAAATGCATGGACAATAATAGGACGGTGGTGAATGCTGGAATGTTTGATACGATTCCTACAAACAATATTATTGCTACCTAACTGTGTAATTTCTAAAATGTAACCAATTCTTCAAAAACTAAGGCTCAAGACACAATGAAGCTGCAATCCTATACACATGTTTCTGGGAGTAAGCCCCACACTGAACTGAACAGGACTTATTTCTGCCTGGACGCATGCATTGTATTGCATTGTGAGAGCCTGGACAAACTGGGTTAGTTTTAACTATGGTTTACTTAAATGAGCCAACTTATGAAGTTGGTTTGATTCATTAAACCACAGTTAAGACCTAACCACAGTTTGTCTGGGCTCAGATTGTCAAAACTGTGGTTAGTCAAAAACCAAAGCAAAAGCTTCTCCTTTTCTTCTCCCACAAGATGGGAGGGAGCAGAAGTTTGAGGCCCACTGGCTTAATGGTGAACCATAGTTTATAATTATGTCTGAACATAAACAATGCAGTGGGAGGCTCTGGCTAACTCATAGATTAAAACTGGAGTTAACAGTAGCCTGCTTGCTATGAGGTACTTGTACTGGTAGTGAGGCTAATCTTCATGAGAGGTGGTTTAACATGAGTAGGTAATTTTAAGTCACACTTTTAGTTGTGCATCTGTAATACGCCTTCAGAAGTAAACATTAATAGAGGAACAAGGAACATCAAAACCACAATCTTTTTGTCTTTTTAAAGAAACTTCCTTAAAGTTCAGGGAACAACCTGAATTCCTTGCAAAACTAATCTGAAATATCCATTCCTCAACAGTGTGTTGCAGGAAGTCTTAACAAACAGTGAGTTGAAGTAGCCAGATGGAAAAGCAGCAGGCTGAAAACTACATCCACCAGAGAGGAAGAAACATGAGTTGTGGAATGGGAAGTTGAGGCCAACCGTGATTAGATGCCGCAAAAACAAAGGAAGCAGTGGAAAAGGGCAAACATACTTGTAGATGTTACACGCAATGGCGGAACAGGGGGATGGACAGTTGGTGGATCAGATGAAGACCTTTGCCTGCTTATGCTTTCCATTCCTAAAGAATTTGTCTTCCACAGTGTGTTCGATGAAGGAGTTGTCTGAACAGCACTGCCAAGAAATGAAGACTGAACTAAAAAGAAAGGAAAACACTGTGTCATTATCATAATCACTGCTGGCTGAGAAGTGAGGAGAAAACCACCTTTTTCTTAAGTGGACTGACTGGCTGTGAGCCAGAGGCACAAGGACTGGGTGATTTGTAAGGCCTTGTTCACACCTGCGTGTTTCATCACTTGCTGACTGGGATATCACAGGATAAGCACAAGTGAATGAGCTGCCATGGACCAATCATCAGACAGAAGGCTTTTGCATCATCTCAGAGCAATACTTTTCAATGGGGTGCGCATCAACTGATGCATAAAGCGTCCCCCCCCCCCCATTTGCAGCTGCTTGGCTCCTGCCATACAAAGCTAAGCCTATTAAGATTTTACTAGAAAACAGTACAATTGGGGAGGGGAAACTAATTAGGTGTGGATGTTGTTGTGGAAATCATTTTGCACAAAACAGTCCCAAAATTTAGAGCAGGAGTTGATAAAATGGGCTGGTGGTAAGCAATAGGCTTGTCTCCTCTTATCCCAGACAATGGACTAATACCTTTAAATCTCCTGATGCAGTGGGGCAAGGTAAGGCTGTGGCGGCTATTCTACCTGTTAGCTTCCGCTTCCTGTCATCCGCTCTTCTCTTTTGCCTGCAGTAGCAAGCGGCTTTCCAGGTATGCCACACAGCAGGTGAGGCAAGGGGCATGTTGGCAGGGGAAGCAAAATGGGCAGAGACGTTCGTGGCTATTTTTGTCCAGGAGGTCTTTATCCAATAAGGTTTAACAACGTGTGTGTGTGTGTGTGTGTGTGTGTGTGTGTGTGCGCGCGTGCGGAGTCATAATAAAGCATATATGACAAGACATAAATCTTTTTGAACAGTAGTAAATCGTAGTTTGCTGATGAACAGTGGCAGAATTTCTTTTTTAAAGCAATTGTAATAGGAAAGAAGATTGCAAAGTTTTTGTTAGTTAATGAAGAAGCAAGGCCTGCAGCCATGTTTGCTGAAAGGAAGCATTTAGCCAGACAGCACATTATTTATGAAAGCCACCAGGGTCCTATTTGGGTACAACCGACACACCACTGTTAACTGTGTGAAGGGAGAGAGTGGGGTCACCTCACCCCCTCTCACTCCCTTCCCTGGCTGCTTCATCCCACAAAAGAGCCCCCCAATCTGCCCACAAATTGGGGGCATGTCTGCAGTGGAGCTGCCTGACAAACATGTGCAGGCTGTCATCCTGAACATTCAGGGCCCCAGCTCAGCCTACTCACATTCAGCTGCGCCATAGCATGCTATGCATGTGGACAGCTTTAGGGGTACCAGACCAGGTTGGTGGGGGGGGGGGAGATGCACACATGGCAAATGTGCCTGGCTCCACTCTCACAACTCAGACAGTCATATAATCCTGAATGCTTCAATAGGGCTTCAGGAGAAAAAAAACAATAATCTGTTGTTTTTATATTTAGCTCCTCCACATGCTGTGTGACTTCCATCTTTTTTAAGCCATTCATCCTGAACAAAGGAATATTTAGTACATATTTTTTGTCCCCAATAACTATAAGACCATGAATTTTTAAGTGCCCTCTCTTGCAGGACCTATGATGCCAAGACCAATAGGCGAAGGAGAGCGGATTTACCGACGTGTATACTAATCATGGATTTAAAGCGTGTCTACACACCTGTGTGTTTTTAGACGCCAATTTCAATCACAGCCGTCGTCTGTGAAAGGAAATTCAGCCCTGACAGTGTTTCTTATAGGAATCCTATGTTCATCTCTAGATAGGCACACCAATCCTATACTGACCATGGGACAGGAACGGAGATATGCCACCGCCATTGCACTGACAGAATGGCTGCCTTATGCAATGCATGTTCTCACTGGATTGGGGGAGACGCATAAATAGAAAACCAAAAATGACATCCAAAACGATTGCTGCCCTAGTAGCAATCCTTCATGAGACTATGCCACTGCTGGCACCCACACGAAGAGAGCCAATGAACATAGGATGATCAGGACATGCCCCTGTACCCCAAATTGCACAAAACACGCAAGGCAATGCCCAAGCCCATAAATTCCAGAGGCACAACTAGGAATAGCACTGCTATAGCTAGTCCCCAAGCAACCCTTAAGACTGAGGGCAGTATCCAACGCTGCAGCTCCGCTGGTGCAATCAACTTTCATGAGTGCAACAAAAGTTCCTGCTTTCTCTCCTGTCCCCTCCACCTTCAAAATTATCACAGGAGGGTTGGGGGACCCTGGACCTGATTTGGGGTGGGGTGGGGTGGTGGACATGGAGGTCCCATTGCACCGACAAAACACATCCACACATGGCACAGCACTGGATGAATCCCCTTAAGCACCCTTCACAGCCACGATTTTGGAGAAAAGTGCACAAAGGGGGGGGGGAGACAGGGGGAGTCCATGGAGCATATATATCGGGTTCAAGACCCACCCAGAGAAAATCTCCCCAGCCAAGCGGGGAACCAGGACATGCCACTAGGGCAGCCACAGACACACACCAGCAGCAGAAGTCACCAGGACTAGTTGGGAAGCAGGCAGCCCACCCTGCAACCACCACACAGCAGTTCCCTGACAACTTAGCTGCTGCAGGAAACGAGAAACAGACACACCAAGGGGCAATCACCAGGAACAAGCCCTAGTTGGCAGCTCAGGTTTTACATGCTGAAAGTCCCTGGTTTCAATCCAGGGTATAACTCCATACTAAGAAATGATAAATGGTTCTGTTCTCAGCACGCCATGAGCTAATCAGAAGGAGCAGCAATGAATGGGCCAAAAGAATTGTAGAACTGGGAGGGACCTTGATAGTCATCTAGTCCAAGTTTGCCTGAGCAAATTTGCCCCTGCCTGAGCAACCCATGT